>NW_022681463.1:31997062-32477062 GCF_009764315.1 Trachypithecus francoisi
AAACATGATCAAAACAAATGAAAAAAATAGAAAGTCTCAGCAAAAAACAGAAAGTTTCTGCCAAGAAAAAGAAGATATAAAGAATATTCAAATGAAAATTGTAGACTTAAAAAACTCAATAGTAAAAGTAAAAAGCTAAGACGATGAGCTCAAAAGTAGTACAGACTATAAAGAGGAAACAATCAGCAAACTGGAAGCTGGATCAGTACAAATTATGTAATCTGAACAGAGATGAAAAAATTTGTCCCAGGGATCTCTGACTCGATAATGAAAAATCTATAATTTGTGCCATGGGAGCCCTGGGTAGAGAACATAAAGTGATGAGGATGAAAAATTATCTGAAGAAATAATGGCGAAAACTTCTCAAATTTTATATGAGACAAACTTACAATTTCAATAAATTAGAGAACCTGAAGCAGGATATCCTCAAAGTAATATTGCCAAGATATCCTAATTACATATTATAAACTTAAAGACAAAGTAATAAACTTTCAAGCAGCCAGAGAATAAGGACATGCTATCTATAGGAAATTTTTTTTTGAATGATGGCAAATTTCTTATCAGAAAACATAAAGTCTAGAAAGAAGTGACACAATATCTTTCAAGTATTGAAAGAGAAGTACTGTCAAGCCGAAATTCTTTCTTTCTTTTTTTTTTTTTTTTGAGACGGAGTCTCATTCTGTCGCCCAGGCTGGAGTGGAGTGGCGAGATCTCAGCTCACTGCAAGCTTCGCCTCCCGGGTTCACGCCATTCTCCTGCCTCAGCCTCCCAAGTAGGTGGGACTACAGGGGCCCGACACCATGCCCGGCTAATTTTGTGTAATTTTAGTAGAGACGGGGTTTCACCCTCGGCCGCTCAAAGTGCTGGGATTACAGGAGTGAGTCACCGCTCACGGCCCCAAACTTCTTTATCTAAGAAAATTATTATTCATAAATGAGATGAAAATTGAGACACAATTTTTGCAGAAGTATTGTTACCTGCAGAGTTGTACTACAAGAATTGCTACACAGAGGGAAAAAATAACCTCTACACAGAGGGAAAAAATAACCGAAAGAATCTTAATAATATAAAGGAGGAAATAAGATGGTAAGAAAAATGTAACTAAATACAAGAGGCTTTCTTTCTTAAATTTTCTGAACTGTATTTGACATTTGAAGACAAAATTGTAACCCTGTCTGATTATAGTGTTCCAAAAGTATATAGAAAAATGTTAAGATCATTATATTAAAAGTTTACAAGGCAAATGGATATAAACTGTGGTGAGATTTCTCTACTTCACTTGACCTGATAAAAACATGACACCACTAGACTATGGTAAGCGGTATATATACAATATAATACCTCGAGAAACCACTAAAAATTTTCTACAAATATATACGCTTCAAAACTATTCACTAATTAAAGTGATGTTTCAAAACAGGTTCAAGTAGTCCAAAGAGGGGCAGGAAAAGTCAGAGACAAAACAAAACAAAAAATAAATAGAAGGAGCAAGCAAAATAAATAAATAAATAAAATATCAGACTTAAGTCCTGCATACTAATTAATAGAAATATCAAAACGGATTAAAAGGCATTAGTAAATTATATTTTGTCCTTAAGAAACTTAGCCTAACTGTAAAAATATAGGCAAATTAAAGTAAAGGAATAAAAAAGTATCATAAAAATATAAATAAAATGCAGGGGTGACTATATTAATTTTAGATAAAGTAGACTTTATAACAAAGAGAATTACCAGAGACAGAGATTTTACATAATCAAATGGTCAATCCACAAAGGAGTCATAGTCATCATAAATGCATATGGATGAAAAAGCAAAGACGCGAACTTTGAAAAGCAAAAGCTGATAAAACTGAAAGGAGAAACAGACTATCATAATTATCCCTGGAAACTTCAACTACCCTCCCATCCATTGTTAAAATAACTGTAACAACTCTATAGAACATAAGTGAGAGACAGGACTAGCTGGATTTGCTAGGCCGACTAAGAATCCCTAAGCCTGGCTGGGAAGGTGACCCCATCCATCTTTAAACATGGGGCTTGCAACTTAGCTCACACCTGACCAATCGGGTAGTAAAGAGAGTTCACTAAAATGCTAATTAGGCAAAAATAGGAGGTAAAGAAATAGCCAATCATCTATCGCCTGAGAGCACAGCAGGAGGGACAATGATTGGGATATAAACCCAGGCATTGGAGCCTGCAACAGCTACCCTCATTGGGTTCCCTCCGTTTGTATAGGAGCTCTGTTTTCACTCTATTAAATCTTGCAAGTCCACTCCCTTCTGGTCTGTGTTTGTTATGGCTCTAGCTGAGCTTTCACTTGCCTTCCACCACTGTTTGCCACCCTGGCAGACCCACGGCTGACTTCCATCCCTCCAGATCTGGCAGGGTGTCCGCTGTGCTCCTGATCCAGCGAGGCACCCATTGCTCTCCGGATTGGGCCAAAGGTTTGTCATTGTTCTTGCACAGTTAACTGCCTGGGTTCATGCTCATCGAGCTAAACACTAGTCACTGGATTCCACAATTATCTTCCGTGACCCACGGCTTCTAATAGAGCTGTAACGCTCTCCATATGGCCCACGATTCCATTCCTTGAAATCGGTGAGGCCAAGAAATCCAGGTCAGAGAACACGAGGCTTGCCACCATCTTGGAAGTGGCCCACTGCCGTTTTGGAAGCCACTGCCACCATCTTGGGAGCTCTGGGAGCAAGGACCCCCGTAACATAAGCACAGACAAAGGAGAATTAAACAACACTATCAACCAATATAATTTAATCAACACTGTTTCTTCAATAACATAAAGTGAATATTTTACAGGAACTCACAGAGGATAAGTCAATAGACCATATCTTGGGTCAGAAAATAAACCTATATTAAAAAAGTTGGAAATTTTATAGGCTGTGTTTTCTGAATTAAATGCAATTAACAAGAAATCTATAACATAAAGATAGCAGTAGAATATAAAAACATTTTAAAGCCACCTATCACACCTCTAAATAATCTACTGATCAAACAGCACGTCATGAGGGAAATTAGAAAAAAAAACTGTATAAAAGTTAAAATATTACATATCAAAATTTGTGTGACACAACTAAAGCAGATTTGAAAAAAATTATTGGATGAAGTGCATACATTATGAAGAAAGAAAACTATTAATTTAATAATTTAAGTTCCTTTCTCGATAACCTAGAAAAAATGTAAAATGAATCCAAAGCAAGCAGAAAGGAGATAATAAAGAATAAAATTGAGATTAATTAAAAACAGAAACAAATGATATGAAAAATCATTTACAAAGGTAATTCCTCTGAAAAAATATAATGAAATTAACACATCTCTAGCAAGAAGATAAAGAACAGAGGAAAGACAGAAATTAAAAATATCAAAATGAAATAGCAACTGTCCTACATACTTTACAGATATCACTAAGATAATAGGAGAATACATGCACAATTCATTTGATAATTTAGATGTAAACCAAAGCTACTATACATCACCCAGAATAAATAATTTTCCTAGCTCTATAACTATCAATAAAATTGAATTTGGGGGCCAGAAAGAAATCTCTATGTCCAAATAGTTTCACTGAAGTTATCAAATATTTAAAGAAAAATTAATCAAACTTCTATGCAATTTCTTCCAGAAAAAAATAAGAATTATTTTCCAATGAATTTCATAGGCTTTTCATTACCCTGATGGAAAAATCAGAAGAAGACATTCCTATAGAAGAAAACTGCAAATCAGTACCCCTCATGCCTAGAGAGATGCAAAAGTCTTGAGCAAAATTTTAGCAAATACAATTCAGCAATATATCAAATTAAGTATGTACTGTAATCAAGTGGAGCCAAGTGAAGACACACGAGGATGGCTCAGTATTCAAAATGAATTGATATCACACATCATATTAACATAATGAAGAAGAAATGCACATAATCATATCAATTGTTGCAGAAAAAGCATTTAGCAGAATTAACTAAAGACCCATTAATGACAGACACAAAAAATAGGAACAGAGAACCACTTCCTCAACTTGATAAACAGCATCTACTCAAACCAAATCTAACCCAAAGCAAACAAATGAAAACCACTATAGTTAACATCATAGTATTGGTCAAAGACTGAATGCTTTCCCATAAAGATCAAGAATAAGGCTTAGACTTCACTTCCATCTTGATGTTTAAAATGATGTTGGAAATTCTAATAAGTGCAATAATACAAGAAACAAAATTAAAATGCATATATATGTATATGGAAATAACCTAGAACATTTGCATATACACACACACAGACATGGAAAGAAGAGATAAAACTGTATTATCCGTAGAAAACATGATTGTCTATGTAGAAAATCTTAAGTAATATAAGGTGAAAATAAACAAGCAAAAAAACCTTCTGGAATTCATAAGTTACTGTAACTTAATCAAGGTCACAGGAAACAAGACAGACATTCTCTATACTCTCAGTGGATACACAGACAATAAAGCTAGATATATAATAGAATTTACAGTCACTTAAAAATAATGAAATGCTTATATGTAAATTTAGCAAACATTTACAGGACTTGAATGCTGAAAACTGTATAGTGCTGATCAAAGAAATGGAAAAAATAGCTCAGTAACGGAAGAGGCATACTGTGTTCATGGATTGAAAGACTCAACATAGTAAAGATCTAAATTGTCTCCAAATTGATATATGTTTAACATAATTCCTAGCAAAATCTCAGAAAATTACACAGAGAACATCATCCTACAATTTATATGCAAATGAAAATGGGTTTGAATAGCTAAAACCACTTTGAAATAGCAGATAAAGTGGAGGGAATCAGTTTCAATTTCAATTTTTTCTTTCTTTTTTCTTTTCTTTTTCTTTTTTTTTTTTTTTTGAGATTGCTTTGTTTCCCGTGGTGGAGTGCAGTGACAAGACCTTGACTCATTGATACTTCTGTCTCCCAGGTTCAAGCAGTTCTTGTGCCTCAGTCATCAGGGTAGGTGGGATTGCAGGCATGCACCACAATACCTAGCTAATTTTTGTGTTTTTCGTAGACATAGGGTTTTGCCGTGTTGGCCAGGCTGGTCTTGAGTTCCTGGCCTCAACTAATCCACTTGCCTCAGCCTCCCAAAGTGCAAGAATTGCAGGCATGAGTCACTGTGCCTGGCCTGAATTTCAAAATTTATTATAAAGTTACACTAATTAAGACTGTATGATATTGATGAAGAAATAGATCATTGAAATATAAGAGATAATAGAAATAGATCCACACAAATATACCCAGCTCATTTTTGCTATACTTGCAAACACAATTGAATGGGAGAAAGCGTTTTCAACACATGGTGCTAGAGCAATGGAATATCCATAGGAAAGACAAAACAAGAACAAACAAACAAACAAAACTTTGGCTAATATCCTACCTGCCATGAAAACGGTCAAATGGATGATGTATTTAAATATAAAATGTCAATCTATAAAGTTTTAGAAGAAAACCTTGGAGAAAAATTTTCAAAATTTAGGTATAGGCAAAGAGGTCTCACAATTGACACTGAAAGCATCCATAATATGGACAAAATAAAAGGTGAATTGAAAATCAACATTAAAATCTATTGCTCTGCAAAAAAAAAAAAAGGTTTCTATTGATATAAAAAGACAAATTATCAAGAAAAGATTTATGTTTCTACAAAACCCTGTACATAATTGTTTACGGCAGCTGTATTTATAATAGGTTTATGTTAGAAAACACCCAGATATTCCTCAACAAGTGATTGTGGTCAAATCCATACCATGAAATACTACTCAACAAAAAAGTCAATGGAATATTGATAACCTGGATAAATCGCTAGAGAATTATGCTGAGTAATAGAAAATAGTCCTGAGGTTTAGACAGTGTATGATTCCATTTACATAACATTCTTGAAATGACAAAATCTTGTAATTGGAGAATAGATTTGTTCAGTATGGCAATAGGAGAGAAGTGACGTTGCTATGAAAGGCAATAGGAGGAATCATTGTTGTATAAGGAAAGCAAACCTTATGAATATTGATTTTATCAATGTCAATGTCCTGGTTGTGGTATTGTAATATAGAGTTTTGCAAATAGTTGAACTAGGGAAAACTGGGTAAAAGATTCACAGGATTTCCCAGTATTTATTGCAATTCCACACAAATCATTTTAGTAGCATTTCAGAAAGGGCGAAGATAACAGATATGCTCAATTTACCATCTTTCACAAAAAACCTAGCATGTTTACATTTAAAAATCCACAGAATGTTTTTCTTGCTTTTAGAAAAATGTATGCAATGTTGTACAAAGTAATGCTTAGAATAAGTGGAAAATTGGTATTTAGAAACTATTATAATTAAATCTGTAGGAAGCACTTTAAAAATCCCTGAAGTGCTTTTTTTTGGATACAGATTTTCAGTAGGGCCTGCCAACTTTGGCCAGTTGAAGTGAAAATTATCTAAATTCAACTCCTTTTGTGTGGTTTAGTCTAGTCTTCAATCCAAATTGAATCTGTCCCAAGCTACTTCACAACTGAAGATAACGCTTATTAGTGCTTGATTTTTAAGAACTGTTTCATGCATTTAAATGTAAATGCCATAACTTTTCATTAGAAATTAGAGTGTTATACACATCTAACCTGTTTTCTTTCTTAATTATATGGCAATACACATTTTCAGGAAAAATTGGACAAATTGATTAAAGAAGTATTTTTTCTCCAATACTGGATGACTAGAAAATTCTCTTTATTATAGAAAATATTAGGTAAATTTTCAAAATAGGAATGAATTTATTCTATCCCTACACATATTAACAAAAAGTATTTTGAAGTTTATTTCTGACTCATTAAATTTTTTATTTATTCTTCGCTTTTTTGTTTAGGCTCCAGGACCACATCCGAAATTATTTATGTAATATTTGCTCAGTAATGAATACATTCTCAAATACTCTTTTATTCAATTCTAAACCGAAACATTTAAAAGACATACAGTGCTTCAGTAACTTTAAATCATCTCCTATTACACAAGGCAATTTGAAACTATTGAAGCATTTTGTAAGGGTTTCTCTTTCAAAGTGTTCAATGTTTAGAGATTATAAAGAGTTATTTAACTTTATTGCAATATTTTAGATATATTAGGATCATTTTAAAAGGAGGTACATAATATCACATAAATCTGTCAGCTATAACAATATAAGATATATTTAATCAGTATAAACGCCATATGGAGACATATGCTGAATGAAAGAGGAACAAAGGAATGAAGAGTGACAACCATAACAATTTTGAGGTCAGGAATTCATAGTTTATACAGTAAGAAATTCAGGAACAATAAACTTTCAATAGCTTTAAAAATTCTATATATCCAGAATTTAAATAAAAATATAAACAAATTATTCTTGAGGTAAAGAAAAATAATCCTTGGCAAAATATAAGACACTTAGGGTGGAATGTCAATTGAAGAAAGTATGTCAAAATTAATAAAACATGGTGTGGTAGGGTTTCAAAAAGGCTCCCAGTGATCACAACCTCCTCATATCCATGACATGGGTAATCCTGTATCTTTGACTGTGGGCTAGAGCCAGGGACACATTTTTCAGTAACAAGATATGGCAAAATGATTTTTTTTTTTTTTTTTGAGACAGAGTCTCACTTTGTTGCCCAGGCTGGAGTGCAGTGGCCTGATCTTGGCTCACTGCAAGCTCCGCCTCCCGGGTTCACGCCATTCTGCCTCAGCCTCCCGAGTAGCTGGGACTACAGGCGCCCGCCACCACGTCCAGCTAACTTTGTGTATTTTTAGTAGAGACAGGATTTCACTGTGTTAGCCAGGATCATCTCGATCTCCTGACCTCGTGATCCACCCGCCTCGGCCTTCCAAAGTGCTGGGATTACAGGTGTGAGCCACAGCGCCCGGCCCTATTATTTCTGATACTAAGTTAAACAAGATCCTGGCTTTTCTTTTACTCGCTCTCTCTCACCGCTTGCTCTGTGGAGACAAATTATCATACCATATGTTGCCCTAGAGAGAGGGAAACTTAGCAAGGAAATGAGGACCTTGCTATAACTATGTTAGTTGTACTAATTCTGCTAACAACTATGTTGTTAGTTGTACTAATTCTGCTAACAACTATGTTAGTAGACTTCACAACAGATTCTTCCCATTAATGCCTTCAGAGGAGACAGAGGGCCCGGCCAACAGCGTGACTTCAATCTTGTGAGAGACTTTCGGCCAGCTAAGCCACACAAGATTTCTAATCCATAGGAATTCTAGGATAATGTTTGTGGTTTTAATCTACACAGTTTTGGATTAATTTGTCAACCAAAGGGTATGATATTATTAATAGGTAGCGGAATATACACAGCTACATCTCAAAGAAAAAATAACTTTATATTTCTATAAAAGAAAAAGCTTGCATCAGTAAACTAAAATTTTAAAATCAAAAGTTGACAAAAGCAAAAATGTAAGCAGAAAAATGCAGGAGAAGTGCAATAATCAAAATATTAGATATAAATCAAATAAATAGCTAAAAAGATTAATACAATTGAAAGGCAGTACTTCAAAATATATTAGTAATTTAAACTAATATTTAACAAGAATCGTTAGGGAAAAAGAGATGTTTCAGATAAAAATGTTAAACTAAGGTGGAAAATAGCTACAGCCATAAGAGATTAAACCTTAATAAATATTATGAATATTAATATCCCAATAAATTTGGAGAGTTACATAAGATACGTAATTTTTTTTGAAGAAACACAAAAAGCTTGAATTGGTAAAGAAAACGTAAAAAACTTGAATAAACATTAGAGAAATCGGAATAATGTTCAAAAATATTCAAGCCCAGATAATGTAATGGATGTGTTTAACAAGATTCTGAAGTATGAATATGCCCTATTTTATGTAAGTAGTTCTGGAAATAGAAAAAGAATGAAAGTTGATTAATTTTATTAGAATGTGATAAATTTCATTACAAAACCGGACAAGTTAACTACAAGCAGAGATAATGTATGCTATTGAAAAAAATCTGGAATAGTTTTGATGTTTTGGTCGCTCCTAAGATCATACGACTTTAGGAGTTTCACTCTTTTTTTTTTTTTTTTTTTTTTTTTTGAGACAGAGTCTCCCTCTGTCGCCAGGCTGAGTGTAGTGGCGCGATCTCCGCTCACTGCAAGCTCCGCCTCCCGGGTTCACGCCATTCTCCTGCCTCAGCCTCCTGCGTAGCTGGGAGTATAGGCGCCTGCCACCACGCCCCGCTATTTTTTGTATTTTTACTAGAGACGAGGTTTCACCATGTTGGCCAGGATAGTCTGTATCTGTTGACCTCGTGATCCGCCCACCTCTGCCTCCCAAAGTGCTGGGGTTACAGGCGTGAGCCACCGTGCCCGGCCCGTTTCATTCTTTTTTGGCATTTTTACATAAAGTATGCTTTCGAAACAGAAATTTACATTATATTTCTGCTAAAAAGAAGATAAAAATAAAATATTACTGAAAGGTAACCTGAAAATTAGATGAATAAAAAATAGTTTTCGGAAGGAAGTATTAAGACAATTTTTATGTTAATTAAATAATGATTTTAAAGATGTCTGTTAGGAAATAACAGTTTGGAATAAAACATTAGAATACTTTTCAAATGAATAAATTAATTCGTGAACTAAAACAAATCGAATACACTTGTCCTTGAGACTATCTTGCCTAGAGTGATGGATATATTATTTGAGATGTTAAAGTAAGCAGGAATATAATGGATAAGTATACTTGATAACTATTTTACAAAGATATACTATAATAAATAAAGAATAAATTATAAATTTTCTCTGTTGTTCCAGTAACTGAATTCTATGACAATCATTGAAATAAGCCTGAATTGGATCTGTAATACTGCATTAGCCCTAGTTATGCAATCTCTCAGATAGTCTTTCATTCAGAGATAACAAGAGAGAAACTCTTCTTAGTTATATCCTGACACCCCCAGAGTTGTAATTATCTTGCTATGGATGATATAGTCATAAACTTTGTTAATATGTGGCCTACAAAGAGAAATTGTATGGTGCATGTTATTATATGATCGAATAATGTTTCTACTGCTGCTATTTAGTTTTAATAATACAAAATTATGTAGGCATAATTTTAGAGAATTTATTAACATCACACCAAGTGAATAATTGGAATACATTATTTACAATGATTCATTCATTATAGATGTGTTAAATGACTCCTTTTTTTGAAACCTTTTGAACATTAAGTGACATATCTTTAAAATAAGGATGTATAATTAAAAAAGCAAACTTTAGGGAAATAAATATATGAACAATATTTTAAATGCATTCAACATCAGTTCAAGACTTATTTATTTAGGGAGTCATGTGTACAAGGTATAAAGAATTACTCTACAGGGAAGTCAGTAATTAACACAACAACAATCAAAGAAAAAATTTCAACCTTATTCTAACGAGAAGAGAAACACACATGTTATATGTGTGTATATAGATATGGATGAGATATATGTGGATATATTCATTACTTTTAAATATATATGTATTTATTTATATGCACAAAAAGCACCATAACAAAATACATAAATATAATCTATAATTTACTTGTGAGGTAGAAAAAATAAGTCATGAGAAAGAATTAAGTACTGTTGACATAGAAGGTTCAATTTTAAATATGTAAGGTAGACCTTATTCAGAAGATAGCATTTGAATGAACAAAGATTTTAATTGTAAGGCCTTAATTCATGTCTATATTTGGAGGAAGAGTAATCCAAGCACAGGCAGCGCAAATTCCATTATTCTGAGGAAGAAGTATGCCTGACATTTTGGAGAGACTGCAAAAAATCACAGATGATGCAAAGACAAGGGCAAGAAGAACAAGTGAGGAGGTGCCATTACCTGAGACTGGATATCTGAAAAAGGAGTGATTTTGGTGAAAAGATCAGGAATTCAGTTTGAGATATATTATGTTTGTGATGCCGAGTAGGTGCCCACATAGAAATGCAGAGTAGAAAGTAGTGTATAGAAGCCTGGAGATCATGGAGAGATCTGGCTGGTAATGAAACTTTGGGTATTCCAAAATAACAACTGTGCCGCATTTTGATGATATTGATCCAGTCCTAGGACTGGACAAAATCTCTTAAGGATTGGGTCTAAATACAGAAATAATTAGGACTATGGTTGGATGAAAACCTTGAGAGTATTGTGCCTCAAAGTCAAATGGAGAGAGTATATCCAGGAGAAAGGAGTCATCAACCCAGCAAATGCTGCTGAGACAGAGCAAGTAAAATGAGGACCTAGAACTGATGATGAGCTTTACTTCCATGATGCCAGGTCCTCTTCCATGCTTGAGGCCTTGAAGTTCATATGATTTAATGATATAAATCCATGAATTAAATTATGTGTTTGGTTCATTTAAAGTGACAAAACAGACTACAACAGATTACAGACTGCTTCAGTGAAGTGACGCATGGCACAAACATTACCAATTCAGAATAAAAGAATACAATATTTTTACTTCATAACTCTCAACACAAATCTGTAATATATTTTTTCTGTACATTTTTGGCTGTATACTCATTCTTCTCTTCTTTTTATGTCAAGAAATTTGTAGTATTGTTTTTGAGGAGAAAGTAAGGAGGATTTTTTTTTTTTTCTAGTGGGTTGGTCTTCATTTTTATTAGTATTGTGGAGCATTTAGAAAACTTTTTTTTTCTGAACTTAGACCATAAAATTCGCAGAGATAATGTAACAATTCAAATAAATAGTCTGTTGAGTAACTTAAATGTAATTAGATTATTTTACAACATGTAAAGAATTATAATAAACATTTGAAGTTTTATCCCCGGAATCAATCCTTCCTTCCTTCCTTCCTTCCTTCTTCCTTCCTTCCTTCCTTCCTTCCTTCCTTCCTCTCTCTCTCTCTTTCTCTCTTTTGAGTTTCACTCTTGTTGCCCAGGCTGGAGTGCAGTGGTGCGATCTCAGCTCACCGCAACCTCTGCCGCCCAGGTTCAAGTGAGTCTCCTGCCTCAGCTTCCTGAGTAGCTGGGATTACAGGCATGCGCCACCACACTCTGCTAATTTTGTATTTTTAGTAGAGATGGGGTTTCATCATGTTGGTCAGGCTGGTCTGGAACTCCCAACCTCGGGTGATCCACCCACCTTGGCATCCCAAAGTGCTGGGATTACAGGCATGAGCCACCGTGCCCAGCCCGAATACTTCTCTATTTAGACAATTTTACTGTGAGTAGAACCACCAGAACCTTTAGGATCTGATGTGTCAGATATGTTCATAATGTAGGGAGTTATTAATTTTTTTTTACCTCACACAGACATGTATTTACAGCTTATATTATGAGCCTCCATTCACGATTTCTGATAAATTTTGTTTTTCACAATTCATATGGGAAAAAGAAAGTATGATGCATATAAACTTGTATGTACTGCATTATCAAGTATATTTCTGACATGTGAGAATACTCATTTTATCTAGGCATTCATAAGAGCTAAAACATTGCTTGCAATTCTACATACCTGATTACTGCATGAGTTTTCTATGGTCTAGCATCTGGCACTGCATATTTTAAGACCTGTATTTCCTATGCTACCTACATAGTCCACACATCCCATGTTGGCCATATTTCTTATGTGAAAAAATAATTAAAGTAATTGAGGCAAGTTTCTTTTATATAATAGTAGCTGAATAACGATTTTTCTCTAATTTTACCATGTGTTTGTCATATGACCACTTGCTATATAAGATATTCCAATATTTAAATTATTTCCACTTTTTTCAGAAAGTAAAAATATTCACTTTTATACTCATTGATACTAAAATAGAAACTATATTGAGTAAAGTATACTATGATTTCTCTTGATAAACACACTACTGATTTAGACACCACTGCTCAAAATATATCTGTGATTTTGAGTTAATATAACATGTGTTAACCTGTATAATACACAAAAATGGTGCATACTATTACTCTCATTCAAAAGTAAATATTTTGAGAGTTGTGATAGAAGTCCTTATCATGAATGCAAAATTGTATGCTATAATAAAAAGTTTATAAATATTAATATTTTTCCACTGTCAACACATTTATTAACATAATGCTAAAAATTTAAAAATCAGAGATTAATGAATTAAAAAACTGAAATATATAAAACTGATGAATACAAAATTGATGAATTATATGTTAATCATATTTTAACAAATTCTATTGAAGTATTTAAAAAGGTATATTAACAATACCCATTATATGATCAACTCTTTGTTAATGGCTATTGTTTCAAATATATTTTTCTCACTTTTTATCAATAATACCATCCAATGAGTAAAGTAGTCCTGAATTGTGTGTAACGTATTTGAAGAGAGAACTTATGAATATAAATCATAATAAAATTTACTAGACATCATTAAAACAGATCATTAAAAACAGAGAATTAAAATGCCAAACCATCAATTTCCTCTTCTCTTTCTTTAAAATTTCTTCTGCACATCTCTTCCACCTCTTCCCAAAGAGAATAATAGTTTCATTTTTTAAAAAAAGGCATTATACATGTTTTTATTCTCAGCATTTGGCTTTAGCGTATATCAAGGTATAGATGTTCCACTAATGTTTATCTTCTCTGCTGTTGATTAAATCTGGTCCAGTTGACAAATATAACGTTGACAAATTAAAAACATATTAATTAGTATGCCCTTGGTTTCTGATAGATGTCTCAGTTGTTCACTTTCAAAAATCTTGTCTTACACTTTGACTCAATCACTACTAGTGTTTTATCCTACAACCTTGTATTAACCAATAATTGCATCAATAGCAAATTTTAGTATCAAGTACTCTATTCTGTTTCATTATCTTTTATTCATTGGGTTAATTTTTCTCAGTATAATCTGTTTCAAAAATTTTATGTACCGATGTCTCTTCTGAAAATATTTTCGTATGTTTATTGATATTATTTCTGTTGATCTGTTGATCATCCCTTTATACTTGAGACACATTACTCATCTAGTTTGAAAAATTTCCTGATGCTTATTTTCTCGCTTGCTGTGCTTTCAGGGTTCTGTGGCCTATGTGCTTCCTTTCCTCGATTTCTAGTTCTTGAGTACTGCAGAGCTCAGTCCTGGAGACTTTTTTCCCCCTCTCTATTCTTGATTCCTAGATAGACTATGCAAGTGCAGTAAATTTAAATTCAGGTTTTAAAAAAATTTCCAAAGCCGAAGTTTTCCAGAAATCCAAGCATAAATATTCAATTGTTTACTTGATATCTTCCCATGGAAGTATAGTAGACATCTCAGGCATAATATATTCAAAACTGGACTCTTGATTTATCTTCCCAAAAACTCCCCCATTATTAACATTCTCATCTCACTTCACATCATTCAGTAATTCCTCTCTCCCTAAACTTACTCATTCTCTTTCTATTAGTCCAGCCATTATGCAAGCAATTTGAGGATTTCTCAAAGATCTTAAACAGAATTACCATTTGACCCAGCAATCACATTATTGGGTATATAACAAAAAGAATATACATCGTTTCATCATAAAGACACATGCATGCATATGTCCACCACAGCACTAATCACAATAGCACAGACTTGGAATCAGCCTAATTGCCCATCAATGGTAGAATGGATGAGGAAAATATGGCACATATACAGCATGGAATACTACACAGTCGTAAAACAAATAACATTATGTCCTTTGCAGCAACATGAATAGAGCAGGAGACCATTATCTTAAGGCAACTAATACAAGAAGGAAAAATCAAATACTGCATGCTCTCCCTTATAAATGGGAGCTAAATATTGAGTACATATAGACACAAAGAGGGAACAACAGAAACTGGGGCCTACTGGAGGGTAGAGGATGGGAGGAGAGGGAGGATCAGAAAATTACCTATTCAGTGCCATGCTTATTACCTGTGTGGCAAAATAATCTGTACACCAAATCCCTGTGACATATAATTTACATATATGACAAACCAGCACATGTATTCCCAAATCTAAAATAAAAGTTAAAAAAAATACTCATTCTTTGTTTCTCACAAGGCCAAAAACCTTGGAGTTAAACTTCATAAGCCTTTTCTGGCTTACCCTTCATATATATGTATGCTATAAGGAAACAATATATTCAGATTTTGACCACTTCTCACTATTTTGACTATTACTTTGGTCTAAACCACCTTCCACAGTTTCCTGGATTATTGGAATAGTTCTGCAAAATCTATTTGCTTTTTTGTCCTTTGCCTCTGGTCCCTGACAATAATTCCTGTTTGGAACAGTTTCGTTTCATGTCAGTATCATAAAGAAAACACCTCAATGACATCTGCTAGATTTTAAGGAGATGCAAAACCTTTGCCATAATCTATAGCCCGGTGGAATCTGGCATCAATTACTGGCATCTCTGGCTTTTATTCTCACTTTATAATGTTCAAGTTACACTTGTTTCTCTGTTAATCCCTGCACGCCCTAAGCATGCTTACAACTCAAGGGTTTATTTTTTTCCCTCGGAAAGCTCCCCCACAATATTTAAGTTATTATATATTTTACTTTCTTCAAATGATACCACAGGGAAGACTTCTCAGTTGCCATCTAAAATATTAGCTCCTAATTTATTATTCTCTTAACCTACTTTATTGTTTTGTCTTCTTCATTGTACTTTTCAGTGTCTGGGCTTATATTTTACATATATTCGTTTGATTATTTCCAGCATTCAGAAATAGTTTGAAAACTCTAAGGCTGGGGCTTTATTTCCAGCACAGATAAAAGTACCAGGCACACAGGAGTATCAAGAGTATTTACTTTCAATCAGTAAATAATGAATGGAAACGGCCTTAAATTATGAAGAGATGTTTAATTTACGTATCTGAATTTCTTGAGGCTTCATGAGAAGATGAATAATGTTTTTTATTAGTCAGATTTTGATCAAAGAAGTAGAATTACTATTATTGATAGACAACAAATATTTATTACAAAGATTAGAACTCTTCTGAAGTTATGAGAGTTTGTTAATCACCTCTCTTTGTGCATCCTCATGTGGTCTTTCTGTGAGGGTAAATCTGGATTTTCTCAAGACAGTAGCTTCAGTGAAGTAAAACATTTTAAATGACAGCTCAGGGTTCCAAAGTTAATGTCCTAGTAAGCCATGCAGAAGTTCCATTGCCTTTTATGACATAACCTCAAAAACACCCTCATTTCTGTCACATTCTGTTGGTTACAAGTGGATCACAGGCTAATCCAAATTCAAGAACAAGGGGATTAAACTTCCCTATTAATGGCACAGCGGTAAAGATTCATTATAAAACATTATGTGGGCCAGGGTCTATTGTTGCACCCATATTTTGAAAATATGATTTTCCTCCGTACCCTCTGACCAAAATAATTTCTATTCCCTCACATGCAGTATGCATTCATCTCTTCTCCCATATCCTTCAAGATCTCATCATATTATGAATCAGCCTGAAGTCCAGAAGTCATCTCCTAAATAGGGTCCAGATGGGCATGAGCTTCTGTGATACAATTCTTTCTGTATCATTCTTCTCAGTCAGAATACCTGGGAACTAAACAGATGAATTATCTGTCTTTCCCCCAACCCCCAACATTTAATGGTATGTCAGGGTTAGAATAACCTTTCAGCCAGCAAAGAGTTCTCAAAGTAAGAAAGAACCTTAATGTAAAGATTAAAGCCAGAGTGGGATTATAAAACGTTAAGACTTCAAGAGTGTGGCTTTGTTAAGACTTCAAGAGTGTGGCTTTATTTCTGAGTTTTCTGTTCTCTTCCTTTGGTACATAATAGAGTCCTTCACATGTCCTCCAAATTTCACTCAAATGCACAGAAATTCACTCTTTAGTGCACCTCTCCCCTTAATCTTTTTGTTGTAAACTTCTTTTAGGTGGTAGGCTCAACTTTCTGCATAGATATCACCTAAGCAAGATCATCAGCTTCTAAGGTATATGTTCTATTTTGCATGTTACCATAGATAATTCTGGTACTATAGCATAACTCTCCTTCCTACCAGTTTTCAATAACATTTGTCTTATTCTTCTTTAATACACTACTGACAATGTCCTTAAGGCCCTTTAAACTTTTCCATATACTCTACTGAAAGCCCTACCTGTTTAATGAATGGTCTCCTCAAGGGCCTTACAGAACGGATGGAATACTGTGTTCCCAAACCAATGCCACATTCTTTAGATTATTATTGCAAGAATGTGAAAACATACCTTTTTCTGTAATTGATTAAATTTTGACATGAAACCCAGTTCTTGTCAATGAAACGTAACCCGAAATATACCACTGAGGTATTTGGAAAAAGGTGTCTTTTTGTTTTGTTTTGTTTCCAATTTTGTTATGGGGAAAAAAAGTCATTTGGTTTATTTTTCTGTTGAATCTTTTAATAGAAAAAATAAAATAACTGGAACTAAAACAGGCTTATTACATGTTTGAAAAAATACTGTAGAGTTATAAAAAGAGAAAAACAATAAGTCTGTCTGGATTCTTGATGATGTCTTTGATCTGCTTAATGAATCAATCTTGGAATAGCCCTACCTTGAATCGCTTGGAGGAACCAATGGATATTACAAGGAAGCTAAATCTCACCTACACCAGTTATTGTGTAATACACCCAGATCTCTATTTTGTATGTATAAAGGGAGGTAATGATTTCCAAGAAAAAGGTCTTTTATGAGTAACAAAGGAGATGCTTTTAGTAAAGCACCTTGCAAGTCTTATCTGCTGAAAAGCTTTTAATTCTCTTTCCTCTATGAAATATTTCCTCTAACTACTGGTGAAAGTTACTCAGCTCTTTACATAACATTTAGCCTCTGCTGGTGGAAAATATTCTTGGTTTTATTTGTGATTAAATGATATTCTGTTAACATTTTACTTCAATAGTTAAAATTCTATCTGATTTAGCCTGTGTATGCTCCATATCCTACATTACCTGTATATTCTTCATATCCTTCAGTTTTCTTATATTAATCTCAGTTTAAGGCCCATAAAATAAGTTTAGAAAGTAACACAATTTAGAAAGTATCAAAATCTAAGGAGTTTGGCCATTCACTGAATTGGGAAAACTGCCCTTTGAATAAACACTTTAAAGTTACCAAAAGTGAGCCAAAAAATTTGTAATACTTATCTTAATGTCAATAAGATACTTTCTTACTTGAAGAAAGTAGAGAAGAAGGGATCATATATTGGGTATCTTTCGTGTTCTGCTTTATATTTTTTTCAGCTCAGCATTCACTCTGACCATTGCAATGGCAATCAGCTTTTTTCAGGAGTAAGATGACTGTACTGTCTATATCTTGTAGCACATATTTCTCAATTTCAGCCCCAAGTATTTGCTAACACCTCATTGTGTAATTAAACCCTAAAGACACCCAAATTGGCACACAGTTAAGACCCAGAGTTGGTCCTGAGCAACTTGCATATACAAAAAGCCCTCCCTATATGAAGGTTTCCAATCCCATGAATATTGTATTTTTGAATCTCATTTGGTTAAAAAAAGATCTGCATGTAGGTAGACCTGCACAGTTCAAAGCCATGTTGTTCAAGGGTCAACTGTACTGCTATATTCCCTGGTGGTAGATTGGGTTAAGACGCAAGAAGAAAATGAAGCACATGCTGTAGCATCGTAGCTACTAATGCACACTGGCTGCAGCTTAGAAAGGGGTTTGAGTGGAAAGTGAAGCACTGGTTTATATAGGAGCAGTGATATCTGACGATGCATGTGGGGCAGCTGATAATTAAAAGCACTGTGAGTGGACTGGCTTTTGCTAAAGAGTCTCAAGGCCATACAAACATGAGAAAATCAAGCTAGCGAATTGTCAAGTAAAAGAATGTTGTGAAAATCGAGGTACTCCTATGTCAGCATGTAGAAACACCCTTATCTCCTTCATCTGCAGAGGTGGACCTTCTGAAAACTTGGTCCAAGATTTAATTTTAAGGGCAAATAACAACAAAGGTGCAAAATGTACAGTGCTGGCTTGTCTCATATGTCCAAATATGAGTCCTGGGTGTGAAAGATGAAGGAATTCTGTGACAAAGGTATGGATGGGTGAATTTCCCTAATAAACATGAGTCTTCTGATTTCTCTGAAACTTATAAACCAAAAGAAATGCCTTATATTTTCTTAGTCATATTTTAATTCAAACATTTCTAGGGCAATCAGCATTTAGCCACTGAAATGCTATATCACTTCGCCTCAGACGGACCTGTCATCAGTCCAAGAGCTTCCCTGACACCTTAG
The DNA here is from genome assembly GCF_009764315.1 of Trachypithecus francoisi. Classification (NCBI taxonomy): domain Eukaryota; kingdom Metazoa; phylum Chordata; class Mammalia; order Primates; family Cercopithecidae; genus Trachypithecus; species Trachypithecus francoisi. The sequence continues at coordinate 32,016,293 of NW_022681463.1, forward strand.
GGTTGGACACCCATGAGAAACACTGGAAACTTGAGCACAAACAAATTCAAAAGTGTGAAAGGTTTGCTACCCCATTAGGCAATTCTTGATCAATGGGAGAAGGAATCCATGAATAAAGAATCCTCTCAAAAATGCTCCCCTCTTCTGGATTTTAGGTGGATTATTCTTAACTTCATTCTACATGGCTTCTTAAAAGATCCCAAATGGATTGACACCCAGTTGCCCACACAAGTGGAACAGGTTGGTACATATTTGCATTGACTCTTTCCTTGTATCTATTATTTCCTAGTCCTCCATTACTATTCCCTGTGATCATTTTCCAGAATAAACAATTTGTATGCAAGGCCTTAGGTAATGGTCTCTTTCTGGGAGACACCAGGAATAGACCCAGGCTAAAAATTAGAGACATGTTTAAAGTTTATTAAGTATTTTAAAACACAAATATATTTACCTGTCAAAAGAATAACTCAAATTTTTAAACCCAGAAATGTCTTTTTTTTTTTTTTTTACCATGGTTCATCCATTTGGTCCTTGATATATCAAATCAAAAGAAATTGTTCCAGCCTCTGGTGTCTAACTTAATTACTACAGCATCTAGAAGAATACTTGCCCGTTTGCTCAGTAAGCAGTTTTGAGAGCTCTTTTAAATAAAGATGTTCTTGTCCTTATCAATTTGCGTTGTGAATGGTTACTATAAATTAAAACTGTCAAAAATACTAGATATTTTGTTTAAATTATATAGCATGCCAATAAGTAAAAAAACTGAATAATTTGAAAAAGAATCAGTAAAGGTAATAGCATTAGTTAAAAAAATTTAAAAAATGGAACATAGAGGAAAGGAACTGTAGTACTTTATATTTCCAAGGCAATAAGAATTAGTTAAGGCATACTTTTTCTAAGTATGTTATTTAGACATATAATTATTGTAATTCACTGTTTATAAGAGTTGGATTGTAAGTAGAGTGATTTTATTAGCCTTTACTGAGAAAGAGACTATAGTCCTGTTATATTCTTAACAATGAAAGCTTTTGCCCTCAAATTTTGGCTTTTAATTTGAACTAATATTTTAAATTTTTTGATAAAATTGTTGTGATGATAAAAGTGAAGTTCAGCAGGGAAAATAATCTAAAGACCACCTAAATTTTGTCATGTTGAGACAAAACATATACTATCAAAGAAAGATAATTAATGCTAAATCTTTAGTATTTATAATTTTTGAAGTTCAATGTAAAAATATCAATGTTTTTATACTTTCTTATTAGATATAAAAATCTACACTGTACTATAAGTACTTCGTACATTGTAAAGTTAGACCTATGACCTAACACATCTAATAGTATGTTAATTCAGTTGCATGGTAACAGCTCAAGTTTTATTATGCAACATTCTGTTTGGCTCATTTTACAAATGAAACAAATGAATTATTTTCAAAATTCACTAAAAAACTATTGAAACAGAAACATTTGTCAGATAAATAATTTTGCATAATCATTAAAGTATTGAGTATAATTAAAAAATTTAAAAATCATCAAGATTAAAATAATGTAGCATATTTATTAAGAAATTTTGTGAGATATATATATATATAGAGAGAGAGAGAGAGATTTTATTTCATATATGTCAAATATACACTTCAAAGGTATAATCCAATGAAGCTAAAGCAAATTTTAAAATGTCCTGAACTAGCAAGTACAACAAGAGTTCTACAATTCTCTGGGCCCAAGAAAGCATTATCATTTACATAATGTGGGGCTTAGTCAATGTTAAGGACCATTTTATTCTCTCAGGCAATGTGAAGAAAATAAGAAAAAGGAAGGGTAAGGAGGAAAACAGGAAGGAAAAAAACAAGCATCTCTAAGATGAATTGTGCATTGATCATGGGAATTTTAATACTGGTAAAATGTCTTTCATAATAGCTTTGGAGTCAATAAAGTAAAAAGCATAGTCTTAAGAGGAAGAATTCCTAACAAAGTGCTGGATGATTTCCACATGCTATTTGTTAGGAAGCATCAACAAAGTAATAACAAGAGTCACTGGTTAGAACTCAGCTGAACAAAAGACGTATCTTTCAAATTCCTAGAGTCTAGTGATCCCTGGACTTTAAAAATATTTTCAGTTTTTATTAAAGTATATATTGTCTGTGGCTTTTAGTATACTATGTAAATTTACACAACCTCAATTCATTGTCCTTTCTTACTCAGGAGTCTTCAGGTTTTGTGGTCTTTTAAAGTAAAAGTTATTCTCATTTATTAAAATTAACTGTCTTAATTTTAGACAATTTTAATAAATGAGAATAACCATGTCTTTTGATATTTTTTTATTTGAATTAACCCCTACCCCACAATTATCTTAAGCCAAAGAAAGGTGATCATCATTCAAATATATTTTTTAAAACATATACTTATTTAGATAATTCCCATATTTTCCACTTTAAATTTTAAATATATGACAAATTTAACACATTTAAAAGAAATCATTATTTAATTGAATTTAACTTTTGAAACAAAAACAAGTCAAATTTTATTCATGCTAACTACAAAACTACATGTCTGCCATGCAGCAATTTGGTTATAAATAATTTAGAGCTTTTCAAGTAGCCACAGCTCACCACATTATTTTTCCTCTTTAGCTGAATTATCTAGTCATCTCAGTATAATAATTGGTCTGTGAATAAAACACAAAATATATGTAAATAAATTATATCTACCATTATTAAAATGTACAAATTGAATTAATTTATATTACATATAAATTGTATTTTTGAACACAAAGAGACATATGCACTAACATTCTTCTTTGTTTTCATTTCAACTGGAGACGGGGTCTTGCTATGTTACCAGGCTGGTCTGGGACTCCTGGTCTCAAACAATTCTCCCTCCTCAGCCTCCCAAAATGCTGGGATTGTTGGTATGAACCACCATGCATGGCCCATTCCTTTTTGAACCCTGAAAACTTGGGTAGGAATTAAAGTTGTAGATTACTCATTTTGATGTTCTACTGATATTTTTTACATATTCTAAACACTGATGTAAGAACCGCAGTGGAGACTTATGTCTTAGTCTGTTTTGGGTTGCTGTAAAGGAATACTGAGGCTAGGTGATTTAGACAGAGAACGGGTTTATTTAGCTCATGGTTTTGCGGGCTATGTGTGAAACAGGGTAGAAGCATCTGCTTCTGATAAGGGCTTCAGGCTACTTCCATTCATGGCAGAAGAGGAAGGGGAGTCAGTGTGCAGAGATTACACGGCAAGAGAGGAGGCAAGAGAGAGGGGAGGTACCAGGCTCCTTTTAACAACCAGCTCTACGGAAAACTAACCAGTGAGAGCTCATTCATCAACCCCTCCCAGGGAGAACATTCGTTTGTTCATTGCAGATCCAGTCCCATGATGCAAGCATCTCCCATTAAACCCCACCTTCAACACTGGAGATGTAATTATAACATGACATTTGAAGGGATCAAACAAACCAAACTATAGCAATTCAATATAAAAATAATTCAAGTGAAACAAAAATGTAGAAAGAAAGCTTCAGGTATAATTTAATAAAGATCAAATATCTGGTCAATGTTTAAAGGTAAGAATGCAAACAAGTCTATACTGGGCATTTTTAACTAAAGACTAGAAAATATCCTTTTTAAATGGCACTTCTTTTTTCTGAAGAAATATATGCATATTTACCTATAAGAAAGGACTTAACAGAGCTTATTTCTCAAATAATTGGGATCTTAAATTTGGGATGACAGGTGTTTTAAGCTTATTCAAGGAGATAACAATTGAAGGACTGCATAGACTGAAATCTGTTGTCTTGCTAATGAAGACTCTATCCAATTGTGGAACTAAGAGACATATGCACTAACATTCCTTTTTTCACTATTTTTCTTTGCCACTTGCTTTTATTGTTTTCCTTTTCTTTTTGTCCACTTCCTCATTTTCGGTAACTATTTTCTTTTTTCTTTTTTCTTTTTTTTTTTTTTTTGATTGAATGCGAGGATTTAATACCAATGCGGGCACAAGAATTTTTTTTAAAAAAGGTCAGCAGGGAGGGATCATGAACACCTTGGTTTCAACAACTCCAACTCCTTCATACGTCATCTTCAGTTAGGCTGGCTGATCAGTGTGCTGATACTTTCTTCTACCTCTGACAGCGTCTTCAGAATTTGGTTGACTTTGACTTCATCAAACTCCAAACGCAGAAATTCAGATTCCTGTCCATATTTGCCTAATTCCAGCTCTATAATGGCAACAGGCGTGTGTATTTGAGCTGAATGCCTTGTCTCAGTCAACTGAGAGTTGCCATCAACTCTCCAGCTCAGGCCCCAAAGCCCGCTATTCCAGCGGCTCTGGTTCATGAGGCTCTCACGGATTTTTGTCTTGTGGCTCTTTCAGAATTTGAAAATGACAGCAGCTTGGTCAGATGTGATCCCACCTTGCTTTTTGGTTTGAGCAGTCAAGAATGCTTCCAGCTGGTTGAAATCCATGTCTGCAGACGCAATAGACTTAAGAATCCCCCTCATCTTTGCCAAAAAGGGGCGGAACTCCTCGGGTGGCACCTCTGGATACAGCTGGCTCTGTAGCAGCTGCTCTGTGATGCCGGGGTGCCCGTGGAAGGTGTCCTGGGCTAGCGCATTCAGCAGCCTGTTCAGGGGCTTGCCGCCCTCAAGCTCGCCCACCGCCATGCTCTCTTGGTAACTATTTTCTATAATAAACTTCCTTGCTTGATTAATATATGAGCAAATAACACCATCAAGTTGTTCAGCTTCTGACTCCTTTGAAATTTGATCTGAGAATTTACATTTTTTGGACTGTCATGGAAGAACAATCATAGGCATACAGAAACATGAAAAATTATAAATCAGACAGACAAAAAAATGAACCAGTAATAATCATGCATAATAAATAAGAGTAGAGCTGGGCAGATAAGAATTCTGCATTAGCGCTAGACCAAAGTACAGTTCAAATCTGGACACATCACCACCTGATAAGTGAGTACGAGAAAATTACTTAATCTTTTCCTGCCTCAAATTTTTTATATAAAAACATATATCATATTAAACAATAGGGCTATATCATTAGGATTGATAAGAATTCAATGAGGTAATACATGCAACAGCATATATATAATTTAGTGTCCATTATAATGTCAGCTACTCTGTTAGTAAATAAATGTTTAATAAAAATTGCCTTAACTGCTAATTCATCAGGCATCTGAACTTCAGTAAATCAAACATTAGTAATACAAATTTGAAAATGAGTGACACAAGAATGTCTATCTGGCAAGAAATAACAGAAAAACAAACGCTTTAAGACAACTTTCATCAAAAGAGAAAGAGACAGGTAAGCCAATAGAATCATCAAGGCATAGTGAAAATCCTGACAAAGATTGTTATATATAGCTGTCCCAGATCTCTTAATAGTGATGTTGATAACAGTGAGGATGATAATGATGATGATGATGATGAAGACAATGATGCTGTGTTTGCTGCTACAGAAGATGATAATAACAAGAGTAATAGTATAATGAACTGCTCATTATTACCTTGCAAAAGAATATAGGCCTTCCAATATCAAGAAAAATATAAGTGAACTAATGGCATAATGTGTTAACCTTAACATTAGGAGTCAAGAAAGTTTTCTTTGTAACTTGAGAAATATGAGTGAAACTACTGAGAATGCAGACTCTACTTTGGGCTTCTAATATTAGGGGAGAAAACTAAATATCTGCTATGATGATTATAAGAGGAAGGGACAGACAGAGGAATATGGTGTGTTATGAGGATGAACAGAACAGAACAAAACTTGTCATCCAGAATGACGATGAAAATCTAAAATAACAAGAACTTACTACACTTGCCTTGGTAACAAATTTATTAATAATTATGATGATTGACATGAATAAAGTTCAGATTGTACATTCTCTCTTCAAATATAGGGCCCAGAAGAAAATATTATTATTCAGGTGTAGTTTTGTCTTCAGAATAACATTATTAGTGTATTCTTTCAAGATATTATTATATCATAAACATTGCTTAAAATCATGTTCATATGATATTGTTGACTCATAATCAAAGTGAATGTTAACTATTCTCTGGAGTTAATCAACCTTCTTCAAGTTTTACTATCAAATTTCTGTTGTGATTTCTCATCTCCATCATGCCATATGCTATGCACTTAACAAAATGAAGTGTCTCTCCCCTGTAATCCTAAAGAAATTTGAATATATGTACTTTTATAACCCATCACAAATGATCAAGATTTATTAGCACACCCACCTAGCTACATTGTGATCATTTTCAGTCAATTCCATGTAGCCAACTCAAAGTTCATGTTTAGTGAACAACTGTGTGCATTAAAGTATTGGGTATAAGAATGTAAAAATTTGGTCAAATACAATGCTTATAGTAAAATATGCTCAATTTTTGAGATAAATATTAAAGTAGAAGAAATTTCAGTTACATGAAAGAACATTAAAATATCTTACATAGAAAATGTTAACTAATATTTTCCAGAACACTGGGATTTAAAAATGCTGCTAACAATTGACAGTTTTATGTGATTATTTTAATAAAACTAAGCACCTTTAATATTATTATTATTGTGTTTTGTTTTATTTTGTTTTGTCTTGAGACAGACTCTTTCTCTAATGTCCAGGCTGGAATGCAGTGGCACAATCATAGCTGACTGCAACTTTGAACTCCTTGGCTCAAGTGATCCTCTTGTTTCAACCTCCCAAAGTACTGAGTGTACATGAAAGAGCCATCACACTTGGCACCTTTTGTTTTATTTAATATGATTAAGGGATTATAATTTTGTAACTGTATTCAACCTTAGACATAATTTTGGTCATAAAGAAACTGTATTTAGAGGTACTTTATATTAATTAAACTTTTGTCTAAAATTAATACTGCCAGTTATAATAAGATAGCAGATTACTTATTATTACATGTTGTATAAAATATAGCCAATTATGCAGGAGGTAATGTTTGCCTTTTTAGAAATTTAATGACAGTATCACCTTATTTCATGTACCTTTAATATGTTAATTTGACTTTTATTGTTTAAACTCAAATTATTAAAATTTGTTCATGAATTACACACGGCCACCACCAGTTAAAATTTTCTTGAGCTTTATGAACAAAAAAGTTTGTTCTTTGGTTTTTTTATATGATGAGAATTTTTTTAAAAATTTAATTTAATTTGAAGTTAATTATTTTGGAACTACTATTTCCAAGACTACTCAAAATAAAACATAATTTTTTAACCACAACTGAATCGAGTAAGTATATAAACTTTTCTCAGTCATTAAAAAAAGTGTTACAACTTCATGATTGATTGCAAGTCTTAACTTTGATCTGGATTTTCACACTCTTGGCTTGTGGAATGAACTGATTGACAGATGTAGTAATTGCCTGTGAGTTTCTTTCTAGGAGTCATTCCAAAAAGAATAATGCTTATATAAGCAAAACACCTGCCCTGGCTGCTCAGTGTTCAAGACTTCCAGACTGTTTCACCTCGACACTACAAGTTGCTTGGAAAGAAAGACTTTTTACTTTCCTTCCCTTAGTATTTTTGAAAGAGAAAAATTTCCAAATTTCAAAAGGTTAAGTTTTGCCCTGGTGCCTCTGTTGATCAATACTCATTCAATAAGCAAAGAACTATAGCCAGAAAGGAAGAACTCTGGCCAAATTAGTTACTCTTTCTTAACACTATTAAAAAGCAATCTTATCAATGAGTTTAGCAAGGTATGTAGGTCTGTAGATTTGAATAAATATGAAACAACTGAAGAAATTCTTTGTAAATTACGGTAAGTATTAAGTAACCAATATTTGACAAGGTCATTTGCACCTCACTTATGTCTTCACTTTACCTGTTAGGTTATAAAGAGTTTTTAAAAGCACATAAAATTTTACAGTATGGCTTATAATAAAATAAATAGGCAAAACATAATAAAAGTTGGTTAAGAATGTAAAAATATGCTGGCTATTGGGTTACTATAGTCAGCATTTTAAAGCTAATTTTTTAGGACAATTCAAAATTGAAATTTTTTGGGGGGGGTTTGTTTTTGTTTTTTGTTTTTTGAGACAGAGTCTTGCTCTGTTGCCAGGCTAGAGTGCAATAGCACAATCTGGGCTCACTGCAACCTCTGCCTCCTGGGTTCAAGCAATTCTCCTGCCTCAGCTTTCCGAGTAGCTGGGACTACCGGCACGCACTACCATGCCCAACTAATTTTTGTATTTTTAGTAGAGACGGGTTTTCACCATGTTGGCTAGATGGTCTCAATCTCTTTACCTTGTGATCCATCCGCCTCAGCCTCCCAAAGTACTGGGATTACAGGCGTGGGCCACCGCACCGGTCGTAAAATTGAAAGACCTTTAAAAGGATCAATATGATTTTTAAAACTTTGTTATTTAGCTCTATTATTTACTCAACCATTCAACAAATATTTGTTGAGGTGCTTTCTTGAAATTCAAACGAGTAAAGACATTTTAAACAAATGTAAACTGACATTTTACCACTAAGAGATTCTACCTAGAATGAATGCGAAAGAATGCGACTGTGTTGATTACAAAGTGGTTCCATGTTGGAGAGTCTGTTTTCAGCCAATAAATGATAATCAAACTAGTAATTATTTCTGGATAAATGTAACAATATTTACAGTATGTATTAGTTTCCTCAGGCTGCTATGACAAAGTACCACAAACTGGGTGGCTTAAAACAATAGAAATTTATTCTCTCACTTTTGAACGTCAGAAGTTCAAACTCAAGGTTTTGGCAGGGCCGCATTCTCTCTGAAAGCTCTAGAGAAGCACACTTCCTTGCCTCTTTGTAGCTTCTGGTGGTTGTCAGCAGTCCTTGGCATTCTTTGACTTGAAGTTGCATCATTTCTGTTTCTGCCTCCTCTTCATGTAGCACTCTTCTCTGGGCACGTGACTGTGTCTCTGTGTCTTCTTTTAAGGAATTCAGTCATTTTGAATTTTAGATGACCTCATCTTAACATTGCATCTACTAAAGACTTGCCTTCAAATAAGATTTATTCACAAGTACCTATTATTTCTGTTTTCTTTCAAATGAACTTTGTTTCAGATAATATTTTACAGACAAAGGCCTCGGTAAACATGGCACTTACTTTGGCAGATTTGCCATCATGCTTAGCTTTACAATCTTAAACATCTAACTTGTCAGCAAGGAGAACTTCGTATTAACTAACCTTTTACATTAACTAATCTTATCAAAGCTGAAATATAAAATGAAGCAAATTAGAAAAGGCTAATCTAAGATTGTAAAATAAAAACAAAGATACTTAAACAACAAAAACTCTCCCTCTCTGTCTCTCTCTCTCTCTTAGCAAGTCAGAGAAACTTGAAAGGCATCAGTAGTCCTCTTCTCTAACCACCACTTCTTTGCAACATTGACTGGTGCTTACCCAATCTTACATTGACAAAATGTCCAGCTTCTTCATCTGCAAAATGGAAACACTATCATATATGTACTTCACTAATCAATATGTCTCACAATAAAATATATATAAGGAAATGACTTACACCTCAAAATATTAGGCAATATTTTAAGACAACGCTAAAGGAAAAAAGATTAAAGTTACATTATAAAAACAATTGTTAGGCAGAATCACTAGCAGACATTTTTAAATGTGTGAATGTCAACAAATACATTCCCTTGCTGTTATCACAGAAGACATTGTTGCCTACAATGCATCTGCTTGTTCACAAGCATATTAAATATCTGTGACAAGAAGTAATGTTTTAATTTTTTTGCCTCTTGACACTAGTTTGTAACTTAAATATCGATATTTTACCATGTTATTTGTACTTTAAATAGTTGCATCATTTTTATGTCAAGTAATGTTAAATAGGGTCTCATTCTGCATTTCAAACAGTGTTTTGATATTCAATATAGACTTTTTATATTTAATTTAGTGACTATAATTCTTATTTTTATATGCCCACTTGATTGAGACATGAGGTACCAGAGAACACATTATTCCTGGATATGTCTATCTGTATGTTTCTGGAAGAAATGCATGTTTAAATGAGTGGACTCAGAAAAGCAGATTACCCTCCCCAGTATAGATGAGTATTATCAAATCTGTTGATAATAGATTTGATAGGGCTTGATAGGGCTTGAATAGAACAAAAGATGAAAGTAGAGAGTATTCACTCCTCCAGCCTGAATGAGCTGAGCACTGTTCTTTGTGTGCTCTTGAACTGAGACTATGGGATTGGCTCCCCTGGTTCTCTGGCCTTCAGACTCAGAATGATCTGACTATCTTAGGTCCACACCTTCAGCTGGCAGATCGTAAGACTTCTCAGCCTCTCTAATCCTGTGAACTGATTGATCACTATAAATATTTTATATAAATATAAAAATAATAAATAATTTTATAGATGAAAAATAAAACATTTTATATAGATATGAAAATACTAATACCTTCAATTAGTTCTGTTTCTCTGGAGAACCCTAACTAATACAGAGACCTAAATATCCTTGTCAAAGTGTTGCTTTAAAAAGTTGATAATAAAGTATATGGTACAAATTCTGTAGACATCCAATAGGCATGAGATCTCAATAATAGCTAGTGGGGCACAAAAAGATAGACTTATAATCATCTATTGTCATGCTCTTTTAAAAGCTTCCAGAGGAATTAATTGCAACTACTGGAACTGCCTACTATTGTCTATGGGATGCAGCTCATAATTGTTATCTTCAAGCAGTTATATGCGTGAGCATGCACAAGGGCACATATACACACATATATTTTTACACATGCACACACACATATATACATTTTATTATGAAGAAGCACAATGCTTTTAGCAAACCCAGGAATATAAACACTATTTGCTCTATTTAAGCAAAATTTTACCTTGATATATTAAGCGTCATCCTTACTCAAATTATATGTATTTTTTATAATGTTAGCAGGTACTTCATAGCTGATCTTTGGAAACTTTGGAATAGGCTTTATTTACAGATTTTCTGCATTTTAAAAATTTACCACTGAGTTATAAAATCAATTTTTAAGGATACATTTACTTGTTAAGCATACATATTCTTGTTGGAAAGATCATGGGTACAGCTGTACTGACTTACCAATAACCAAGTGAATTCTGAGATTATCTAAAAAATACATGCTGGTCTCACAGAGTATCAACTTTCTTAACTTCCAAAGTGTTGAATTTTTACTTTTGTAAGAAGATCTTTAAAGACAATTGAAATTTTTGCCACTTTAATCTATAAATTTTTTAAAAGTCCAATGGTAAATATAGTAGTTACAAATTTATGAAAAATTCTTACTATGTGTAACAGACTTATTAAAATCACTTGTATACGTTAGAGAATATCTTCTAGTGCAGTCAAGTTCTAAGTCAGGACATTAGGTAACTACATTTAATTAATGCTGTCCTTGTTTGTATGTTAGTAATACGCTGGACTGGAGACCAGAATATCCACTAAGTCTAGTTGAACCACTGTCAGATGGTACCTACATGCGAGACCCTGAGCCAAAATCATTGAGCCGAGTTCTTCCAAATTCTTGATCCATAGGAACCATAATAGGAACTAAAATCATTGTGATTGGTTTTTACCCACTAAGATTTGTAGTGATTCGTTAGAGCTATGCAGCTGTAGATAACTGGATGAGTTAGATACAAACCCAGTGTGCTGGTGCATACTTCTACATTGTAGAACTCACCCCATCCTCCCTCTTGCTGGTACTAAGCTTTTTGAGTAGAATACCTTACTTAAGGTGAAATTTCTCTCTGTCTCCCTACCCCTCTTTCCTTTTCTCCCTCTTTCTACCCAGAATGCACAAATTCTGGAAGACAAAGTGGCATAAATTGTCCTTCTACTTTATCTTTTTTAGTTCTAATTGCTTTTATTAGATATTAATGACTTAGATATTAATAGTAACTAATGCTGTTAATACATTAACGGTATTAGTCATGTTTACCCATTGGTAACTGAGATTTGGAGTTATTGGGTAACTAAGACAAGCAAACAAAGCAGCTCGTGTGCTATAAAGATGGGATCAAATTTATAAATGTGGGACTGAAAATTCTGAGTCAATGTTCTTAATCAAGTTACTAAGATTTCTGAAACATGAGTCATCTACCCATCTTATTTATATATTTTTGACATGGCTACATACCACCTTGTGCTCTCATTTAATTAGTAACTTTCTTAAATTGAATCACTTTTTAAAATTTAGTCTGTCCTAAAGCACATACACAATATCATAAGACCGATACATGTGTAATAAATCCTAATGAAAAGTAATTACTAATTGATGTTTTCAAACATGATTGACTAATTAGTACAGAATAACCTCCTGAAAATATATGTAGCAACTGTTTGCATGTACTGTATGATAAACAATGCAAGACCCTCATCCTTGAAAAGGGGAAACACATAAAGAAATCTACATTTTCTCTGCCTTCTGCCTGAGAAAAATCTCCTTTCATAGCACAATGAGGTAAAGGCAAGCAGAACATTCAACTCGCAGTAGCCTGAGGAAGCAGGTTTCTTCCAAGGTTGGATTTCAGGATCAGTTTCCTAAAGAAAAAAGAGCTGAGCAGAACAGGTGACCAACAATTTTTGTGGAGGTTCATTATGGTTCTTCAGATAAGACTAGGCTGCACATGCACGGGGAGACTCTCTGAGGCCCAGTAGATTCTAACTGTTGCATGACTGAGAAGCTAATGTTGACAGAAAGTTATTCAGGACTAAAGGGTGTTGAAATCTCAGCCTAGTGAGAAGAAACATATCCCACTGAGCTCTGGTCATTCATTTTACTAATTTAGGAGTTAGTAATGTATTCTAGATGAAAAGACATGCCCCACATCTAAGACCAAAAGTGAAACAGTAAAATAAACTTTGTTTCCTTCTTCTTTTTTTTTTTTTTTTTTTTTTGAGATGGAGTCTCCCCCTCTCACCAGGCTGGAGTGCAGTGGCGCGATCTTGGCTCACTGCAACCTCCGTCGCCCGGGTTCAAGTGATTCTCCTGCCTCAGCCTCCCGAGTAGCTGGGATTTAGGCAGGCACCACTAGGCCCAGCTAATTTTTGTATTTTTAGTAGAGACGGTGTTTCACAATGTCAGCCAGGATGGTCTTGATCTCTTGACCTTGTGATCCGCCTGCCCTGGCCTCCCAAAGTGTTGGGATTACAGGCGTGAGCCACTGCACCAGGCTGAAATAAACATTCTTTAAATAAATCATTATATAAAGAAAATAAAACTGTACAAAAGCCCAAGAAGATCTACCAGTTATTTGACAATTATAACAAATTTCATCAATCATTAAGTGAAGAAAACATAATTCAGACTCCTTAAAACACTACAATATATCATCGAACAGGACCAGCATACAACTAAAAATCAACCGGTAAAAAATTTGTGAACTATTATGAAGTAACAATAGAACCAAAGATGACCTAAATGCTGCATTTGCAGACACGTGTAGAAATAAAGGTAAAATAGCAATCAATAAAAAAGGATCTAGAAATTCATGACATTTTTCTAAGTTAAATAATACTCTACTAAATAATCAATGAGTCAAAACAGAAATGACAAAGAAAATTAAAATATATTTTTAATGGAATATAATCAAGAACACATAAAAATTGAAGACTTGCAGGTAAAGTGATTTTTAGAAAAAAAATATATAGTGGCAAATGACTGTTAAAAATGAAGAAGAAGAAGGAAAAGGAGAGAAGGAGAAAAAAGAGGAGGAAGAAGGATGAGAAAGAAGAGAAAGAGAAAGAAAATAAGAAAAAAGTGAGTGAAAATGATCTCACTTCCACTCCAAGAAGCTAGAAAAAGGAGAGAAAATTGTACCTCAAGCAAGTAGAATGAAGAAAATGGTAAAAGTCAGAATGAAGCAAGCCCATGGAAAACAAAGACATAACAGATAAAATTAACATAACACAAAGCAGGTTTGTTGAAAAGATCGATAGGCTGCTGAATCATTTTAAGGTAATTTGAAATAATATGTAGGAAATATAAATTACCAATATCATGAATGAAAGAGGGGATAATCCTTTAGATTTTTTAGGTGGTAAAGATAAAAGATACTATTATAAAACAATTTATGTCAATATATTTGATAAATTAAATGAGATGCACAAATTTCTTGAAAAATATCTTAACCATGCTAATAAAAGACATAAAATGAAGTATGCATCATACATATGACATATGTTAAATTTTAAATTAATATAAAGCCCTTTCTAAAATATAAATTTTCAAGCCCATTTGCTCACACTGGTGAATACTATCATCTATTTAAGAAAGGAATACTTTAAATTTCATGATATAATATGATTATGTAATTTTCTTCAGTTAAAATAGTGAATTACCTTTTATTTGTTTGTGTTTAAAAACTCGTAAACAACACTGCATATCTCAAATAAACTCCAATTGTTTATGAAGTAGTATCCTTCTGTTAATGATTTTTACGTGTATGTTTTTCGGGTACATTGCTCTGCTGTTTATTTTATGTTCTTTTTCATTTTATTATCAGGGATGACACTGGCTTGATAAATGAGCCTTTGAAGGCAGGCTTTGAGATATTTGCTTCCACTTGAAACAAATAATTTAAATGAGGGGGAAATTCAATATATTAAGTTATGCTACATGTACGTCTTAAATGAAGTAAGTAGTGTTTGGATTCCTGAGTTTGGTAAACAGAGTGTTTTTCTACAGTAAGTTATTAATGCCGTGTGTGTGTGTGTGTGTGTGTGTGTGTGTGTGTGTGTGTGAAGTTTGGCAAAGAACACTGGTGTCATTATTGAAGAGTAATGTAATAATACTGTGGAGTTAAACTAAACTTCCAACCTGTGCATTTAATTAGTTCTTATGCAGATCATGCAGTTGACACTAGTGACAACTATAAAATATAGCTTGAAAATAGCCAGATTTTATAAACAAAGACAGGGTGCTAGCTCAGATACATTTATATTCATTTATTTGATATCCACATTAAGCTTATTCAAAACATTTTAAATTCAAATAACATATGACATTGAACAAATACAAAAGAGGTCATTCCTGTACATTGTAGCCTGAAAGGACTATTGTATTTCCTGTGCTGTGTATTTTTATCAAGAATTATAAAAAGTCCACTTTGTGAAAATCATACATACATACATACATACAGATTCAGTAGATGGAGATTCTTCTCAATTTCAATTTTGTTTTTTTTTTGTGTGGTTGCAGATATTTGAAAAACTTTCAAGTGAGGTATTATAAGAATGTAGCTTTTACAGTTTTAAATATGCTCTTAAAAATTCCTTTCTTCACAGTTGATGCTAGTCATTGCAGCAAAATCACAACAATCTGTAGCAATTGCTAAAATCAAAGGCAATGGCAGATATGTATATTTTTATGTATTCCAAACATATTTTTACTATGTATAGACCCAAAATGAGCAAGTATGAGTAAGAATTTAATTTTCTGCATGAGTAAGAAAGACTTTAACTAATAATTATATGACTTTATTATTTAATTAGATTGACATAACACTTCAGCAAATCTTGGGATGTAATGAAAGTGTGGTAGCTGAACATTCTTTGAATGTGACATTAATTTTATTCCAATAACTATAATTTCTTATTTTCTATGTGGAAGTGTTATAGTTGTAAGGTGGCATATAAAAGTACAAAGTATAAATACAAATACACATATACCCTCTATGTATGTAGATACAAAATAGATACATCTATAAATATAAGTATGGATATATAAGATTATATATATACACACATATACAGAATAATACATATATCTATATCTTTCTGTCTTCTAAATGTATACTATATAAATATATAAACATATATCTATATCTATGTATAGATATATACATACTATATTGTAGTAAATACTATTAAATAAATAGTAATTAAATATATAATACTATGTGTCTTTAAAATGTATAGTATTATATATAGTAAATATATGATATTATATGTATTTTGTGTATATATAGTATAGTATTATGTAAACAGATGTAGGTCCAAATATATATTATAATACTGTATAGTATATGTAGTATTGTATATGTTAAGATATAGATCTACATATATAGTATTATGTATATTTATATGTAGGATATACATATGCTACTACATTTTCATGACATCACATTACAAGATTTGCTGACTTTTATGTTTTATTAGAACACACACACACAACATAGATAGATTAAAGAATATTCATGTGTAAGCTTGTTTTTGTTTACATATGTATTTCTCTATATATTCCCAAGCTCTAGTCACTATGAAGGACCAGAAACAGTGAAACTTCAATAGCAATAATCATGACACTAATACCTTAGTTTCTAAATGCCATTTTTCAATTAAACAAAACAGAGCTCTGTGGAGAATGGGTTAATCGTAGTGCTGGGGAAAGCAAAGTAGAAACAATTTAAACAACTAAATAGATAACATGACATCAGATTATAATCCAAAGAAGCAAACAGTATTCATGAGTCCATGGTATTATAAACTAATAACAGAATAAAAAACTCAGTAGGCATGAGACATTTCTTCGTTACAGCAAAATTCCAATTAGCAAAGGTAGAATGAATGAAAGAAATAGAAAATTACTAGTGGAAATGTCCTATCAGAAATAATAGTTGTAGGCCATATCTATCAAATGATAGTAAAACTTGTCAGTAGGATTTGAGTTAGAAATATAATATTCGAATAGTTGAAGAATCTTCCTCAATATTTTTGTAATTACAACTAGAAAGGTGGAAATAGTCTTATAAAATCTAACATGTTTATAATTACTAATGAAAAAAATAAAGACTTTTCCATAGAGATTACTAGCAGATATCACCTTAACTAAGTGATCAAGAACAGGAATACATGTTACATTAAGTACTTTCTGATAAGGGAATATTCCCTCCATGGCATCCTTTCCATTCATACATATTCTCAATTTAATCATAAACCACCACAACAACAAAACAAAAGCAAAGGGAGCAACTTTCAAGAAAATAACTGATCAATACTTTATAAAGATGGCAATGTTATAAACAAACAAATACAAGCAAACTAAAGACAGTGGGATTTTTGAAGTTTGGAGGAAGACTAAGGAAACATGCTACCTCAATGAAAAATCTAGATGAGGAGTTAGTGGAACTGCCTAGTGTTTTACCATTCTCTTTTCATATAAAATTTCATATAAAATTATGTCAAATTTTAAGTTAAAAGATTAAAATAAATATAAAAATTATAATTAAATAATCTTTAAACAAAATTTTACATTGTCATATTTTGAAAAACAAAAAAGTGAGAAAAAGATTGGAATAGCTTTTATTTTTAACAATTAACTATCTTATAATTTTAAATTTTTATTTTCTTTAATTTTTTTATTTTCACAGATTTAGTGGGTACAAGCGCAAATTTTCACGTTCATATATTGTGTAGTAGTGAAGTCTGGGCTTTTAGTGTACTCATCACTTTTATAGTGAATATTGTATCCAACAGGTAATTTTTCAACCCTCATCCCCTCTATTTTCTTGCCTTTTGGTGTCTCCAATATCCATTATTCCACTCTATATGTTCATGTATACCCACTGTTTAATTCTCACTTACAAGTGAGAACATGCAGTGTTTGACTTTCTGTATATGAGTCATTTCACTTAAGATAATGATCCATTATCCATCCATGTTGCTGCAGAAGACATTATTTTATTTTTTTATGGCTCAGTGGTATATCATGGCATATATATACACACATATATATATATACACACATACATATATACATATAGAGATGTATGTGTGTATATATATGTATATCTCCACATTAAACCTTTTTTTTTATCCACTCATAGGTTGATGGACAGTTACGCTGATTCCATGACACAGCTATCGTGAATTGTGTTGCAATAAGCATACAAGTGCAGGTATCTTTTGATATAATGATTTCTTTTTATTTGAGTATATACCCAGTAGTGGAATTGCTGGATTAAATGGTAGTTCATTTTTAAGTTCTTTGAGAAATCTCCATACTGTTTTCCGTAAGGGTTGCACTAATTTATATTCCCACAAGCACTATATAAACATTCCCTTTTCTCCATATCCTCACATCTGTTGTTTTTTGACTTTTTAGTAATATTCATTCTCACTAGTATGAGATGGTATCATTGTGGTTTTGATTTGTGTTTCTTTGATAATTAATGATGCTGAGCATTCTTTCATGATTTTTTGGCTGTATGTATTCTTTTAAAAAATATCTGTTTATGTTATTTGCACACTTTTTAATAGAGTTGGTTTTTCCTTGTTGAATTGCTTGAGTTCTTTGTAGATTCTGTATATTAGCCCTTTGTTGGATGAATAGTCTGCAAGCATTTTTCCCATACTGTAGCTTGCCTTTTTACTTAACCATTTATTTGGCTGTGCAGAAGCTTTTTAGTTTAATTAAATCTCATTTGTCTATTTTGGTTTTGTTGCATTGTTTTTGAAGACTTAGTTATAAATTTTCTTTGCCTAGATCTACATCTAGAAGAGTTACTCTTATGTTTTTCTCTGGGAATTTTATAATTTCAGGTTATCTTTTATCTCGAGTTAATTTTGTATATTGTAAGATATATTGGTCCAGTTTTATTTTTCTGTATATGGCTATACGATTTTCCCAGCACCATTTATTGAATAGTTTATCTTTTTTCCAGTGCATATTTTTGTTGACTTTGTCGAAAATCAGTTGGTTGTATGTGGCTTTATTTTTATGTACCTATCTTGTTTCATTTATCCATGTGTCTATTTTTATCCCAGTACCATGTTGCTTTGGTTACTATAACCTTGTAGTATATATTTTTTTTTAACTTTTATTTTAGGTTTGGGGGTGCAAGTAAATGCTTGTTACATAGGTAAGCACATGTCCTGGGGGGTTGTTGTACATATTATTTCAGTGCAATTTGAAGTCAGATAATTTAAAGATACCCATGTCCACTACTCTTATGCAATATAGTACCGGAAGTCCTAGCTAAAGCAATTACAGAGAAAGAAATAAAGGGCACAGTAATTGGAAAATAAGTCAACTTATCTATGTTTATTGATGACATGATCTTATTCCTAAAAAACTCTGAAGGGTCCTCTAAAACATTCCTCGATTTGATAAATTACTTCTGTAACATTTCAGGATACAAAATTCATTATCATTTCTATATACCAACAATAATGAAGCTGACAATCAAACCAAGAACTCAATTTCATTTATAATAATTTCAACAAAATTAAAATACCTAGGAATACATTTAAGCAAGGAGGTGAAAGATCTCTAAAAGGAGAACTATAAAACAGTGATGAAAGGCATCGTAAATGACAAAAACAAATGAAAACCTTCCCATGCTGATAGATTGTAAGAATCAATGTCATCAACATGACCATGCTGCACAAAACAGACGACATGTTCAATTCAATCCCTATCAAATTATCAACAGCATTTTCACAACATTAAAAAAAATTCCTAAAATTGGTATGAAACCAAAAGAGCCCAAACAGCCAAAGATTCCTAAGCAAAAAGAAGTCTTATAATTAATTAATATTACTTTTAAAAAGAAAAGAATAAAAACTTCCTCTTAAAACTTCTGATTTAAATAAAAAAACTCCACCTGTTTATCTGTGTTCCAGTTCTCAGAGGAATGCTTTCGAATTTTCCCCATTCAGTATTACGTTGGCCGTGAGTCTGTCATAGATGATTTTTATTACATTGAGGTATATCCCTTGTATGCTGATTTTACTGAGGGTTTTAATCATAAAGGGATGCTGGATTTTGTCGAATGCTTTTTCTGTATCTATTGAGATCATTATGTGATTTTTGTTTTTAATTCTGTTTATGTGGTATACCACATATATTGACTTGTATATGTTAAACCATCCCTGCATCCCTTGTATAAAACCCACTGTATCATGGTGGATTAATTTAGATGTTGGCATGGATGCAGTGAAAAAAGAACACTTCTACACTGCTGGTGGGAATGTAAACTAGCACAAGCACTACAGAAAACAGTGTGGAGATTCCTTAAAGAACTAAAAGTAGAATTATCATTTGATCCAGCAATCTCACTAGTGGATATCTAGCCAGAGGAAATAAAGTCATTATACAAAAATGATACTTGCATACCCATGTTTACAGCAGCACAATCTGCAATTGCAAAAATGTGGAAACAACCCAAATGCCCATCAATCAACAGGTGGATAAAGAAATGGTGGTATATGTTTATGTATACGTGTGTGTGTGTGTGTGTGTGTGTGTATAGAGAGAGAGAGAGCGAGAACTATAAAACACTGATGAAAGGCATCATAAATGACAGAAACAAATGAAAAAACATCCCATGCCCATAGATTGTAAGAATCAATGTCATCAACATGACCATGCTGTACAAAACAGTCTATGTATTCATATATGTGTGTGTGTGTGGGTGTGTGTATATATATACATGTATACATATATACACACACGTATACGTAAACATATACCACCATTTCTCATATGTGTGTGTGTGTATATATGTATACATATATATATATACACAATGGAATACTACTCAGTCCTAAAAAGAAATGAATTAATGGCATTCACAGCAACCTGGGTGAGATTGGAGACTATTATTCTAAGTGAAGTAACTCAGAAACTGAAAACCAAACGTTATATGTTCTGACTCATAAGTGGGAGCTAAGCTATGAGGATGCAAAGGCATAAGAATGACACAGTGGCCTTTGGGAACTCAGGTGGAAATGTTGGGAAGGGGGTGAGAAATAAAAGACTACAAATTGGGTTCAGTGTATACTGCTCAGGTTATGGGTGCACCAAAATCTCACAAATCACCACTAAAGAATTTAGGCATGTAACCAAATACCACCTGTTCCCCAAAAACCTATGGAAATAAATTTTCTTTAAAAAAAAAGAATGAAAACTTAGTTTTAAATCAGAAAAAAAACTGCTTATCTGTGTTATGCCATATTGCTTTTAAATAAGTAAATGTCATTAGTAGCTGGGGTTTTTTTGTTTTTTTTTTTTAATCTTCCCTCTCATGCATCCTTCTAAGATATACTTTGCATCTTTACTGAAGAAACAGGCATGCAACCAAGAGAGGGTCAAAATATCTATTCTACCTTTCCAGCCATGATTATTAACACACACCCACAAACCTTTCAATGAAATAATTGGATCTGGAGAATACCTCTTTTTTTTTTTTTTTTCCTCTCAGCTTTGCAGGATCAAAGGATATGAATCCAAATCAGCATGTGGAAGCACTTTTCAACCTCATGGTCTTTCTGGTATGAGTGTAATTGTCATGCAAACACAAGTGGATCCTGCATTCCAGGATAGAAATTAGTAGTATATATTAGTACTACCTCCACCTGCCCCAAACTCTTTATTGATGGGTGTGGAAGTGGAGTAGCTGGTATTGTAAGCTAATACATTTTTTCTTTTTTTCTCCTTTGTGTTTAAATTAGTAAGTAAAGTTGAGGTGGATTTCTGTCTTTGGCTACTGTGTCCTAATACTATGCCTATACATTAAGCTCCATTCCACATACTAAAAAATTTGCTCATAACAGTCCCAATTTTTGCTTGCTTTCCCAGGATTATAGTGCTCCTTTTACTTTCAAAAGTATCCTAGTAGGATGGATAAACTAAGCAATCGTGATCTTTATAGATTATGTAAAATATGAAATTATCGAGAATTGTGGAGTCTTAAAATGTCAAGGGCATTTATAAAAGTTATCACAGAACATATTTTGAAAGTGATGAGTCTGGTGCAATATCAAGCTTTTGGACAGGGATGGCATTCCAGATACTTAAAGTTGTTCCAAATCACTCTACTCTGGTAACTTTCCAAGATCATTTTGGATATGCCAAGTTGTTAGGCTCTGATTTAATTTCTATATAGACAGGAGGAGGCCGTATTTCCAAGCTATGATATAGTTTCCAGTAACCAATGACTAGCCAAATTTTCAGGCTGTGATGGCATTTCCAAATACTTTTAGGCATGCCAAAGTTTTATACTCTGATTTAATTCTCGAATAGTTAAGAATATGCCATATTGTTGGACTATGAAGTCGTTGCCAGAACAGTTTATTTCCTAGGGGACAAAAAGCTCATATAAACATATAACTTTAAAGTTTATATTCTTGCATGATAATTTATGCCCTGTCTTTTATCCTCAAAGGACTCCTCATTCTGTCATTGCATTTATAATTATTCTGACAATTTTTTTACAATTTTCAAAACTCAGAGGTTCAATATTATGAGAGTATATTTACCTAGGTTAATTAAGAAGAAAAATTCAGATTCAAAAATTTCAAAATTAATTTATCATTTTCCAGTTCCTACTAAATTAGCTCCATCTTACTACTTTCTTAAATTCATAGCAATGTAGTGTTACCAGCTTCTCAGTTCAAAATATTACCTATACTCCTCCCTGTACCTCTTTCATATTTCATAATTTGGCAAATTTCTTAGATTCTAGTGTCACATTAACCAGAGATTCAATGCCTGGGTTTAGGTTCCCACAATGGTCATTATCAGCCAGATTTATCTCAATTCTGTGGATTCTCACAATACATTTTCATAAGGCATATGGGTATCAGTCAGTCTGTCTAGAAAGTCGTTATTTTAACCAGGATACAGACAGTTTCTCCCTTCATTAGGAATTTCTTGGGAACTAAATTGGATTACTCATTGACAAAAGATGATGATAACGATGATGATTATGAAGTTTATTAGGTAACATTTATTGAATGCCTGTTGCTTGCTTTGCTATATTTTCAGCAGTACTATCTATGTATAAATTTAAAAAGAGCCATTTAGAAACTCAAAACCTACTAAAAATAAAAAATCTATTAACATGTGTGACAAAAATATAAATTATATTTTGCAAAATTATAAGTTATTTATTCATACATTAAGTCAATATGTATAAAACTCCTTATACTGTGACAATTAAGAAGAAACAGAAAAAAAAAATCAATGGAAAAACCCCCAGAGAAATAGAATAGTAAATATGAAAAACATCATATATGGCCATATTTTGTTACTCATTATTTCATTAAAAATAACTCTATTTTAACTAATTTGCATTGATTTTCTTTTTTAGTTTTAGATTCCTGCTTTATTATTCTTAATAATTCCGTCCTATGCCCCTTGATTTGTTTTGAGTTCTATTTGGTACTTACTGAGGAGAATGTTTAATTCATTAATGTCCCTGTTTCTTTGAAATAGATGTTAAAGCCTTTGCTACTACAGATTTTATTATCACTTCATCCAAAATTCAAAAAAAGTGAAAATTACTTTTTATTGTTTTCTTCATTTAAATAGGATGTAATTGCAGTTTGGAGACCAATTAAATACAATGATTAAAATGATAACTATATTAAAATAATTATCTTAAAGTAAACATTTAACTGATTTGTCTTTTGTATTGATTAAATGTATTTTAAAGTACTACTTATCTTTTGTCTAAATGCCCTCAGGAGGTGGGGCACTTGGGAGATGATTAGGTCATGAGAGCAGAGCCCTCATGACTAGGACTAGGACCCTAATAACATGAACCCAAGGGGGCTAGTTTAACCCTTTCATCACGTGAAGGCAAAGCAAGAAGGTGCCATTTGAGAAAGTGGACTCTAATCAGACACTGAATCTGCCTTAGTCTTGGATTTCCAGCCCCTAGAAACATGAGAAATAGATTCATATATTTTATAACCTAACAAGTTTATGATATTCTGTTACAACATCTACAGTAAGACAAGTACATTTGCAGTAAGCTTTAATTTTACTTAGATGATTTTTTTTACTTTTAAAATAAAGTATTTCATTATAAAATATCCCCTTTCTTTAATTTTATGTCCTGACTCTTAACCAAGAGATAAAATTTTCTTTAGCTTATTTTTCTTTTTTTTCTATTATATCTTATTCACTGCACACATAATATTTGTTTGGCTCCCTCATAAGAAAAATTACCTGTAAGTAAAATAATTTTTATCTTTTATCATCTTTATTTTAAATTATTTTGTACATTCATCCCTTTGTTCTGTTCTTGTCTGTCTTAGGGATTTTTTTTACACTCTCCTACATTTTTTATTATTTAATCTTTCAGTAATGTTCCTTTCCTATTTGATTACATTAAACTTTCTCCACCAAAATATTAACTTCCGTACTCATAATAACTTATCAAGGAATACTTGAGACTGTTACCTTGTCAACTCAATCTGCTATCCTATCTCCTATCTTCTGATATTTGCTTTTTCAGTTTTATATTTTTTCAATTGTCCCATGTCCACAAAAGACCTTGTTTTAAAAAATCCTTTTAAATTATTGTTCTGCCTCTAATAATAAATATGTTTCAAATAAAATTTCCAGTTTCATCACAAGTTTAATGTTTTTCTCATATGAAAGAGTATTTTCAAAGTTCCATCCTTTTAAAAATTTGTTTTTATCATTTAAAAGGATGAATCTAGATGGGCCTTGGTAAAATTCACTATCTATATAGATCCTTTACTCATAGGTGGGAACTGAACAATGAGATCACTTGGACTCGGGAAGGGGAACATCACACACTGGGGCCTATCATGGGGAGGGGGGAGGAGGGAGGGATTGCATTGGGGAGTTATACATGATATAAACGTTATGCACATGTACCCTAGAACTTAAAGTATAATAAAAAATAAAAAATAAAATAAAAAATAAATAAATAAATAAATAAATAAATAAATAAAGAAAGAAAAGTTAAACTGAATGGCTGGTAAAGACAAATATATTACCGTTTTTTGTCATTGATCAACTAAAGAGCAATAACAGATAGAGGAGGCAATCTTGAGAAGAAATGCTTTGTTAACATTTTTTCTTTCTTATGGCGTTTTTAAGGTGCTACATTTTTTTCTATATAACTTTCATTTGAATCTGGCTTCTGCTCAAGATAATTGGTATGGCTGTGTGCTGTGTGCTGCTGCCAGCTCTGTCAAAGAGAATCGTGCTCTTCTATTTCTTTTTCTTTTGGCTATAGTTCCTAAATGAGTCAGAAACAGTCTTACTGTTTTTCATGCTCCTTATCTCTCACTATGAATGAGTATATGTATAAGTGATAGGTCCACAGAAGCTTCATCAGTGGATAAAGGCTCCATTACTTGGAATTCCCAGTAAGATACAGTTATTGGATTGCATTTTCTTTCTTTTTTTTTAACCTTCCAAGGTGACCTCTTAATCTTCAGCGATACTTCTTTTCCCAGAAGAGAGAAGAATAAATCCATCTTCTAAACCTGTCTTCAATTGGTTTAATCCAAACTACGCCTTTCAGATTTTTCTTGAGGTGTTTAGCCTGGCAATGATTGAATTATCTAATTTACATTCTTGTGTTTTCCTCTTATATTACATTGAGTGTTTCAGTTTTTAAAATGCTGTTTTGTTTTAGGATGCTATAAAAGATACCATATATTTGGTGGCTTAAAAACAACAGAAATTTATTTCTCACATTTCTGGAGGCTGACATTTGAGTGGACTTAATAGTATTCTATTTCAGATTAGGAGGAGCTGTGAAGAAAAGTTTTGCTTTGAAGGAAATCAGATAAATTGTTAAACAACTGGAATAGGATGAGAAGTCATTGAAGACTTTTAACCTTTGGGGAGAGACTGTTTGCATAACGGTAATGTATTATCATTGATGGTAATGATTAAGGAAGGGAAGAATTTCAATATGAAGATGCCAGAGAAATAATTGATAACTGCCAAAGAAAAGTCTACAAGAAAGATGAAGTATGTAATGCTCAAAGCAGAATTGTTGGTCTAGGAAATACCAAGTCCGTTGGAATAGCAAAATGTGAAGAATGTGAGTACAGATAGACATTGGTAGATTGGTAGAAGACAGACTGCTTCTATCAAGTAGTTGATAGAGAACATTCAAAAACCAAACTTTCTATGTCCAAACCAAAGCTTTCTGTGTCCCAGCTTTTTGCTAACTTATTTTATTCAATATTTCAACCAATATTTCTTGAGCATCTACTGTTTGTTGAACACTGATTTAGCTGCTGCAGAAATAGTTGAGCAGGAGAAAGATGGTTTCACTTCTCAGGTATTTTATATTATATTCTCATTGCATCATACAAGAAATATCATACAACAACTCACTGCAAGAAATATTATGTAAGAAATAGCATTGGACATGTTGTAGGTGGGTAATCAAGAAAAGCTCTATCAGGAAGTCATATTTGAACAATGACTTGAATAAAGTGAGGGAGCAAATCATGAGAATCTGTGGAAGAAAAGAGTTTTTGGCAGAAGAAACCATAGGTAAAAAAACAAAACAAAACAAAAAAAAACCCTAAGTTGAAAAAAATGCCATACTTGAAAAACAACATAAGTATATAAATGTGTGTGTGTGTGTATTTATATATAGAGAGAGCTATTATAAAATGGAAGACTGTTGTAAAGATTAAATTCTGCAACACGTGCAAAAATCATACCAAATATTTGAGAAATCTTAAACATTTTGTAAATACGTATACATTATGAATTTATCAACTACTACTGATGTCCCACTATAACTAGAAAATTAACACATATACAGTAGAATTGTGGGCTTTCTTTCAATTGTGCCTATTTAGAGGCTTTATCTTTATTACAAGAATGTTGTTGCTGGGTGCGGTGGCTCACGCCTGTAATCCCAGCACTTTGGGAGACTTAGGTGGGAAGATCACTTGAGGTCGGAGTTTGAGACCAGCCTGGCCAACATGCTGAAACCTGGTCTCTACTAAAAATACAAAAATCAGCCGGACATGGTGGTGGATGCCTGTAATTCTAGCTACTTGGAAAGCCAAGGCAGGAGAATTGCTTGAACCCAGGAGGTAGATATTACAGTGAGCAGAGATCTGAGGTGGCACCATTGCACTACAGCCTGGGCGAAAGAGTGAGATATCATCTCAAAAAAAAAAAAAAAATGTTGTTATTGCTCAAAATACTCTTAGAAAACTTTTGTGGAATTACGTTCAATATTAGTGTATGAATTACAAATATGTATATGCTATGCACACTTTTCCACTGTTCAAAATTGAACTCAGAAGTTAACTTTTTTCTGTCTTTTAGAAATAGGTTTTTTTTTTAGTTTACAATTTACTACACATCAGTATTTATTTTTGCCATGAACCTTACAGTTATACGGTGACATTTATTTTTCCAACAATTAGTTATTGAACAGTTAAAATATGCTAGGCACTCTTTTAGGCATAGGTGACAGCAATGAGCAAGACAGATAATCTTTTATTTCATCAGGCTCTTGTCCTAGCTTGCAAGATGATTAACAAATACAAAAATAACTAACTAAAACTAATATTTCATACTAGTAAGGACTACTACTATCAGTAATTGCAAACTGATACAGTTTTCAAACCATGAAAAATGCTGTTTAACAAAAATATCAACTAATTTGATTTTCATGAACAAAATAGAATAATGTGGTAAAGAATGACTAAGATGGACATAATGTGGGAACAAAACTATCTAATTACATTTAAACTTTTGGCAAAAGATTATTTTTAGTCACATGGAAGCATTAAATAAAATTCATAAAAAGAAGGACTAGAAGGAAGGAAAAAAGGAAGGAAGAAAGGAAGAAACGGAAAGAAAAGAGTCAAGAAGAAGAAAATAGATGATGTATTATAGTGTTAATGATATTTATTGATTCTGCATTGCAATTAAAGGGAGGTCTGAAACCTAGGAAACTTTGTTTTGATCATGTGCTGTGGGAGAATAGTGATTCGTTAATCCTTAAGGTTGACTAGCCAGAGATTTGTAAAAATTGTTTCCCTTTTACTCCCAGGAAATTGAATTAGAATATTCATATTAAGGATGGGAGTTTCTTTTTTATTATTTTTTTTGACAAATTATAATTATAAAAAATTATGGGGTATATAGTGATGTTATGTTGTATGTATACAGTGTGGAATGAGTGAATCAAGTTAATTAACATATCCATTACCTTAAATATTTGTCACTTATTTCTTCTATCTAACTGCAACTTTGTACCCTTTGGCCAACATCTCCGCATTCTCCCACCTCCAGCCTCTAATAAACACCATTCTACTCTCTGCTCATATGAGATTGATGTCTCACTCTCAGCTACAGAATCATGTAAGTATATTTAAATGTCAGTAATGCTTGTTCAAAATCTCGGTTAGAATATTATATGGGAATGATTGTGTTTGTTATTAAGTGTCTCACTCTGTTTTATTTAGAATACTATAGATAAAAGCTATTGGGTAATAATAATTCAGAACCATCTCAAAAATAGTCTCAACTAATAACCTCCTCTCAAAATTCTTCCCTGTTTGCCAGTGGGTGATATCTGATGGCTGTACACAGAGGTATTGATAGGAGTTTAGTATTTGGTTCAGGAAATCATTTTAAAGATTTCTCTTTTTGAGCCAAATATGGACTCAGATTTTCACTGAATTCAAATGCTCAGGGGTATAATATTTGCTGAAGCAAGACCTCTAGATTCTGCTAGCTATATGCTATATGTCTTCCTTTTAAGTTTCTCTGGGACTTCAAAAGTGTAATAACTTCTAGGGAATGGCTCATGTTAATCTACAACAAATCCTCCAACAATTTCAGATTCCCCAAATTCAGTAGGACATTAACCATTTTCAAGAGTCCCGTGTCATCTCTGTTTCCCTTTCCCTCAAAATATATTTCACACTTTTATTACTCTCATGCATCTCACTATCTCACCACCTGATTCTCAGAAGACCCAACCTCTCATTTCATGCAGATAATATAACTTATAAGGCAGGATATATCTGAACTTTCTGCTTCCATCTATTGTCAATCATTCACAGGTAAATATCATCTTCCCCCCGGCCCCGGCCCCTTTCCAGTTGCTGTTTCTCATTCTCTCTTATAGTGAATACTTGGATGCTGAGGAAACTATTTTCCAATTGTATCAGTTATCTAGTCCTGTGTAAACACCTACCCAAGAATTTAAGGCTTAACACAATGATCAGTTATCTCACTCATGCTTTGTGAGTAAAAACTTTGGGTTTGTTTCATATGGGCAGTTGTTCCAGTTGTTCTTATTTGGTCTCATCCCTTACACAGCTGTTATCATCTACAGGGTAATAAT
This sequence comes from Trachypithecus francoisi, assembly GCF_009764315.1. Lineage (NCBI taxonomy): Eukaryota > Metazoa > Chordata > Mammalia > Primates > Cercopithecidae > Trachypithecus > Trachypithecus francoisi. The sequence goes on from NW_022681463.1 coordinate 32,045,423, forward strand.
ATATGGAGCTGGCTGGTTTATAACATCTTGGCTGGGATGATTGGGGTAGATGAAGTCTCTCCTGTGTGTTATCTGCTAGCTGGCTTGTCTAGGGTTGTTCACATGACATCAGAGCTCCACAAGCAGTGAGATGGCAAGCTTAACACAGGAGCAATTTTCAAGTATATTCTTGCTTCAATTTTGCTACTGTTACCTTGGCCAAAGCAAGTTGTAAAGCCACCTGTATTAAAGACAATTCCATCTTTTAATGAGAAGAGTTACCAAGTCACATTATATTTCAAGATCACAGATATAGGGAAAGTAGAAATGTCATAATAATTTATCACAATAGTTCACAACTTTTTAGTCAAATTAAGATATAGCTAGATAACCATACAAACATATGCAAGGAATTTCACCCACTTATGGAGGCAGGCTTTGACTATACATTTAATTTATTTAGTTTCAAATATAGAGCATAGATTCTGTACTTTATACTGAACATTTATCATAAAATTATTATTGGGTTACTTACTCACTCTTTAGGAATTACAAACTATTTCTTACTCTCTTGTGACACAATACTTTTCTTGATGATTTTTGCCAGCCAGAGACACCTAACTGGCAATGCCTTTGCCCCACCTCAGCTGGTGGCTTTGGGGTTGGCTTAGTCCTACCACTGTTTCTGTCAAGTGGGGCATCTTTTAATGAGAATAGTTACAAAGTCACATTATATTTCAAGATTATAGATACAGGAAAAGTAGAGGGCAGACAGCCATGATGTTACAGCCTTCTCTATGCTCACATTTGCTAGGTCCCAAGCTCTTGTCCCACATCCAGGAAGAATGAGGAAACACTGATAATTGAAGAGTGAGGAGAGAGGAGAAGGACTTTATTGAGTGATAGAACAGCTCTTATCAGAAAGGGGATGCAGGGGTGGTTCCCCATGCCTGGGGACGTTTCTCCCAACAGTGTGGCTGACTCTAGGGCTTTTATGGACTCAGAATAAGGAAGTACGTGCTGATTGGTTTGTGAATACGCAAAGAAAGGCTAAAGAAAAGTCTTCACTCAAAAGCAGGCATGGCAGTGTAGGAAATCAATTAGGAAAAGGTAGATACATGTAAAGTAGGTGAAGGGTGGGGATCAATCAGAGGAAACTGCACCAAATGGGAAGACAAGTTCCCAATCTGGTCCATGGATTTGACTTGTAACTTGGCTTTCAGGCTTTAAACTGTCTTTGACTTGGAGGTGGGATTTCACTGGAGACATGCCCCATCTTCCTAGGCATTCGTCTGCCTCCTGCTGCTATCACTTGGTTCTTATAAGAGTGCTGGGTACAATGTAGCCACAAAAGGTATAATATTTGCTGATCATTAAGCAGTAATGAAGTCTTAACAAGCTCCTTTTCCGTAAGACAAGAAGTTTAGTAGGAATAGTATGGGCTTTAAGGTCAAATGGACAGCTGTTGAAATCATAGATTTTATAAGCCCTATTTGCATATGACTTTGAAAAACGACTTGTTTTTTAAGACTTATTTTTCTCATGCATTAAATGGGACTGATGACACTGACATATTGAAATTGTTCTAAATATTAGAGGAATTTGTGAAATATTAATCTTCATGGTTATAGAAATATAGAGTGATGAACCAGGATGTTTGTGATGGTAAACAATTTATATTGGAAAGTCACAATATAAATATCATTGATCTTACTGAAACATTAACTTATTTTAAGGTTTAGGTATTAAATAATCTAAATGGTATTTTAAATTTCATATATAATTATATTATGTTATGTAATGGTCATAGATTTTTCTTCAGATGAGATATTTTACCAGCATTGCTGGTCATTTGGGACTAACTTAGGAAACCCTGGGGCATGCAGGCTCTTCTCCCCAAAAGAGTATTTCTTAGAGGAAAAAAAAAGCAGTGATATAAGTAAAGCATATAGTACAGTGTCTGGTATAAAAAAATCTATATTAGAATTCTGTAGCTACTTTTCACCACTGAGATTGCTTAAAAGAATGTTTCAGAGGTTGTAAACAGTGTTCCTTTGAATAGTTCAGTACCAGAAAACTTTCGGTTCCTTAATTCCGTCCTTTAATTCTGTATACACTATGTTTTCTAAATATGTGTGTAAAAATATTATAGATGGGTTGGGAGTCTAATTCCAGAAACTGAAAACATTGAAACTTTATTTCAGTTACTACAACATAGAGTACAGATGTTCTTTCATTGAAACAGGTACATTTGGGGACAGTCAAACATTTTCAGGTGTCTTGTAGTGGGTCGTCTTTATCATTAGGAGTTCTAGTTATTATTTCTAGGTTTTCTACATAAAAATTAAAATAAACCTTATATATGGCTTTCAAAATACCTTTTCCATCTTCTTGAAATCCTGAGCATCACTGAAGCTAATGATCTTTATATTTCTATACTGGGTCACACAGTTTGGAAAACCTGAATATCTGGTCATGAAAGACATTGGCTTGTTTGTTAAAAATGCAAATCCCTACTTTCACTTCCAACTTCTGAAACCAAATCTGTATGAACAAGACTTTGGATTGGTATGTCTAATGTTTCTCAGAAACTCTTTTAACCACTACACTTGGATGTTGTAGCTGAATCATCTGAATTTTCCTGGTCCATGGGTCATGACTGGCCTCGCAATGCTATAATGAACAGACTGTTCTCCCAGCTCAGTTTTCTGCACATTGAAAGTGCTACTTACTGCCTATGAACCACCTTGCTCATGTCATACCACTCTTGCCCATCCTGACTCCATTCATCTTACTCATAAAGTCTGTGAAAATATGACTAAGATAGGAAGAGTGATTGGTAAAGGAGCAAGAACCATGGTATTCACAAAATTTCCTTGCTGGGACATTTCTGAAAAGAAAGAGAATGTAGGCTTTACACAGTGTGATGCAACTTGGAAGGTTTCTCTGTCTTTTCAGTCCTTTCTGCCTGATTTACTGAAGGCTGAACATTTCCATCAGAAACAACTGTTGGTAGGGTAGCTAATGCTATCACTGATACTTAGCTCAGAATAATTGTTAGTCAGTTGATGTATGAAATGATAAATTAATTATGGAAAACATGTTTTTGGGGTATTAATAAGTAATTCATGAGTGTGTGAACTGCATTAAATTTAATGTTGTTAAAATCGATTTTATTCTTCCTATAGGAAAAAGTCATTTAAATTTCAAATCCCTACATATTCCATTGAGATGCAAGACACATTATTTTGAAGCTACATTGCAGAAAGGTTGAAAGACTACAGATTTACTAGATATTCCTGTTCCTGTGACTCCTGCTTAACTTTGCTTAAAGATTGCTCAATAAAGGAAGAATGAAGAATTCTATTGAATCACAAGGTATATTGTGAGATCTTAGACACTGCCATTCAGCAAGAAAGCAGGTGTTCTACCCCAGCAAAAGCAAGGAACCTCTGCCAACCTGTAATCTGGGAAGAAGACTCTGGGCCTCAGATTAGATTGCAGCCCTCAATAGTAGTAAATATACAAATACTGTATCTGAGACACAAAATGATACCACTTTCTTGCACTTGTAGGAAGCCCTGGATAAAACAAAAAGGATAAGTAAAAATTGCCAAATCAATGTATAGTGCACATTATTGAATTGGGAAATGTTGGCCGGGCGCGGTGGCTCATGCCTGTAATCCCAGCATTTTGGGAAGCCGAGGCGGGCAGATCATGAGGTCAGGAGATCGAGACCATTCTGGCTAACATGGTGAAACCCCGTCTCTACTAAAAATACAAAAAATTAGCCAGGCATGGTGACAGGCGCCTGTAGTCCCAGTTACTCGGGAGGCTGAGGCAGGAGAATGGCTTGAACCCAGGAGGCGGAGCTTGCAGTGAGCCAAGATTGCCCTCCAGCCTGGGCGACAGAGCAAGATTCTGTATAAAAAAAAAAAAAAAGAAAGAAATGGGAAAGATTCCTTTGTCCTCCTCATAGGACATGTGATGGAAACAGACATACCAATCCAATGGGGGAATGGCTAACTTCCTCAGTGCCCTGCTGCTCAAACCTCTAGGTGAGCATACAAATGGGCAGTTTGTGGGGCTCCGACCCCGTGGCAGTGTCTTTTTTAGGGGAAAAAAAAGCAGTTGTATAAGTAAGGCGTATAATACAGTGTCTGGTATAGGAGTGAACATTCGTTCAGAACATTCGTTCAGAGCTTCTGAAGCCCCGTGGGCATGTGTTACAGGATGATCTCTTAGTTTGCCATCTGTAGATGACTTGTGTTAACCAGCTCAGTAAGACCCTCTACCTTGTCGCAATGACAGAGGGCTTTCTGTATCCCTGGTTCTTCCCTTGATGTACTGGAAGAATTGGATCACACGTGGGCTTGGAAAATGAGTGCTAAGTTTTATTCAGTGGAAGTAACTCTCTGCCGATGAGGGAGGTAGAAGGGAGATGGTTTTCACCTGGAGTTGGGCCACTCCTCCTACTGCCCCGGCCAAACTCAGCCTTGTTCCACCAGTCGATGGCCTGCTGGCATGCCAGCATCTGTTGGTGTGCTCTTTGGCCAGCGTGGTCTTGAAGACCAGCTGCTTGTGTCTTCTTCTGCCTATATGTTCCTCTCACCGGCCAGCAGCTTCTGTCTCTGGCTTGCTAGGATCTCGGGTTTTTATAGGTCCAGCATGAAGGCGTGGTGGGCCAGGGTGATCTTGGGAAATGCAATATTTGAGTGCAAAGGCAGGAGTGTCTGTCCTCATATAGGTTCTTGGGGGTGGAGCCCTAGCCAGGGACCGCATCCTCCTCTCCCTAGCACCTACCTTCCCCGCTTTTCTTATTATTTAAAGGGACCATGCTCTTCCCTTCCCAGAAATCCTGTATCATTTTGACATCTTCTAGGTGTAGGAGAAAAAAAGTTTTATAAGGTTAAGTATGCATGATTAAACGTGTATTTTACAAGGAAAGAATTTTGTGCCAAAGATTGCAGAGACAAAAGTAAAATATACTAACAACAGCATTGTGCCTGAGCTATTTCACCCTAGTGAAAGAAATTAAACCTTGTATTGGGAAAGGTTAAACTTTAGAAGAGAGATAACTCTTCTTGCCATATGTTTAGCAGTTAACATGTGCACTGTGGGAATATCTGTATCTCCTCTCTCTTTCCCAGGCCACCTTGTCTCTATTATAAAAGACTGAGGTAACCACGTTCAGGAGGTCCTCTAATGTACTATCTGGTCCCAGGGCCTATTTCTACAACTTTCTCCTGATATTTGGGGCTGCCTGAGTAATAAATGTATCCTTTAGGATTAGTTGTCCCTCGACTGAATCAGGAGATAGAGAGGTGTGCTTTACCAAGGTCCCTCTTAGCCTTTCCAGAAAGGCAGTGGGATCTTCATCAAATTCCTGGTCGATCATGGACAACTTATTTTAACGGAAAGCCTTGGTCCTAGTTCTACGTAAGCCTTCTATTATCCACACCTGAAAGTGACTCCAGTCACTCCAGTCTTCCACCTCATCATTGGGATCCCATTTAGGGTCATTCACTGATACTGCTTCTCTTCCAGTTGGATAATATTCACCCCCTTCCCTGATGCTATATGTGATGCAAAGCTCATCCCCAAATCCCTCTGTTGCTTGCAGAGCAGCCTGTTTCTCAGTGTCTGTCCAGGTCTGATTTAAAAGTCACATAACGTCTCTCCAGGAGAGTTCAAATATTTGAGTGAAATTCTGGACAGCCTCTATATATCTATCAGGGTCATTTGAAAACTTGCCACAATCCCCCTTAATTTGCTTTAAATCCTAAAAGGAGAAAAGGGCCTGGACCTTACTGAGCCCGAATTCACTGGGCATCTGTTGCAGGGGCAAGAGTGAGATTGGGGATGTCTAGAGCAAGGATTTCTAGGAGGCAGCAAGTGAGAGGCGGAAGCTGGATAGGGAAGTCAGGGTGGACGCAGAGAGGGCGGGGCAGAGCTAGAGGGAGCTATCTTCTCTTCTGGGGGTGCCTCTGGGACTCATATCTTTAATTCCCTGGGCTTGCCCCTTGCAAGCCCTGGGAATTCCTGAGGTGGCAAATAGGAGGGCTGGATCAATCCTACATTGTCAGCAAAGGTCTAGATTGCTTTGCAAGGTATAGAAAGCATGTACACATATGGGGCCTCAGACCATCTGTCTTTATGTCTACAGAAAAGTTCCAATTGCCAGATGGTATCAAAATGAATGACTCCTTCCTGAGGCCAATCCTGTCCATCCTGTAAATCATAATTTGGTCAAACCTTTGTGCAGAGGGCAATAAGGCATTTTCCCACCAGATTCTGAGGGTCAAAGCAGTCCCAGTGGTTCAGGATACACTCCAGAGGAGTATAAGCTGGCGGTGGTGAGAACTGGTTGCTCATTCTGAAAGACAGAAAATAGAAGCATTCCTCATTCTGTTCCTTCTTCAGCAAGCACTCAGGGTATGACAGAGAGAGAAAGTGAGTGTCCTCCTTTCATGCTCCACCCCTTATCCCTGAGCCCGGCCACCTTGGCAGGTGCTGGCCATGGGTACTAATGGGCAAGTGGAACAAAGGAAACTTTCTCGTTTCAACTGGGGGCTCATCTGGTGGGGTGGCTGGCTTCTTCAGTGCCCTGCTGCTCAAACCTCTAGGGGAGCATACAGGCAGGCAGGCTGTGGGGCTCCGATCCCACGGCAGTGTCCAGGGGTGAATGTTTACAGCTGAAGCCCCAGTGGGCGTGTGTTACAGGGTGCTCTCTTAGTTTGCTGTCTATAGGCAGCCTGTGTTAACCAGCTCAGTTAGACCCTCTACCTTGTTGCAAGGATGGAGGGCTTTCTGTATCCTGGGTTCTTGCCTTGGTGTACCAGAATAATAGGATCACACATGGTCTTGGAGAATGAGTGCAAAATTTTATTGAGTGGAAGTAGCTCTCCTCCGATGAGAGAGCCAGAAGGGAGATGGTTTTCACCTGGAGTTGGGCCACTCAGCAGCCCTGGCTCTCCTCCCACTGCCTCGGTCAAACTCTGCCTTGTCCCGCAGGTCGATGGCCTGCCAGAGTGTCAGCGTGCTCCTGATGACCAGCTGCTAGTGTCTTCTTACAACTGTGTATTCCTCTCACCGGCCAGCAGCTTCTGTCTCTGCCTTGCTGGTGCCTTGGGTTTCTATAAACCCAGGATGGGGGTGTGGTGGGCCAGGGCGGTCTTGGGAAATGCAACATTTGGGTGCAAAGGCAGGAGTGACTGTCCTCACCTGGGTTCGTGAGGGTGGAGCCCTAGCCAGGGACCCCGCCCTCCTCTCCCCGGTACTTCCTTCCTCACTTCCATATCATTTAAAAGGACCATGCTCTTCCCTTCCCAGCACTCCTGTATCATTATGGTGAAGCGTTAAAAGTATCATAAATTTCTTTTACACAGTAGGATGCATTTTTCATCGAAAGATTTGACTTTGAAATTATGTTAATGAAAATTGTGGTCATTCTTTGCCTTTTCAGTCTGTAACACAATGAAGAAAAATGAAGTTATTCAAGTCTGCTCCTAAGGTAACCATAGATACACATTTTCAGCCTAGGTTTATTTAGTTTTAATGACAAATATTTATTTATTTTTAGTACTCTCTGGAAAACTCGTTTGTAAAAACTGGCATAGAAAAAAATCCCAATGCGTTGTCTTTGCGGAGAACTACTTTGTGCTTACTATACTTTATACTTGCTGTTTTCTGAAGGTTAATTCTCATAAAGTTTATTTTCAGTAGTCATGTATAATACTGTCCTTTTATTTCTTGGATATGTGATGTCTGATAACAGCTTTGGCATATCATTATACGGTTAAAAAGACATACCCAAGACAAGGTATCAATTTGCATGTTCTTCCCTTCTCTGATTTTAAAAGTACAGGAGAAGGCAAAAAAAAAAAAAAAAAGTGTCTTAGATTATTTCTAATTATCAACCTTGTATAACCTATATCTTAAAATGCTAACAAAACATTTACCTTTTAAAATAGTCTAGCCCTATAGTAAATGTGGAACTGTCTTAGTTAAACTTGCATTTTAACAAAAAAAGAGGACTCTTTTCTAATTATTGGACTTTTTACTCTTTACTGTTTTATAGAGTTTTACTATTTGAAAAATTCTATTAAATATGCTAGAATATTACATTTAGCAGCAAGCACTGCATAGCCAGCATGTTGGATTTTCTTTCCCTCACACAAGTTTAAATTAAGAGAACCAATGATACTAGTTTTCAAGTATGTGAATACAAATTCATTAGTGACAAACTTCACTTTCAAATACTGAAATATATGTGTAAAATAAAGGACACTTATTTGTGAAAATATTTGTAGTAAAAATTGGACTCTTCAATGTAGCAAATTTTATTTTGGGAATTGAAAATGTATCATTTCTAGAAGCAGCAAAATAGATTTGGGGTATATCTTCTTAGGGCTTCCGAGTCCATTCTGAAAATGCCAGGGTCTTCCTTTATAGGTAAGCAAAAGAAAAAGGCCTAGTGATGAGCCCTGTGGTAGGCAGAATTCAAAGAGGTTCTCCAAGATTCCCCTAATGTACATGCCCTGTGTAATCCTATCATGGTGAGTGCAAGAGGAACCCTTGACTCTGGTTGGGTATTGCTGTCTTGATTAGACTATGTTTTACTCTCAGCATTATGGGAGAGTCACAGTAGTGATTGAATTATATGATATGGGACTAACTACATCATAGCAAACTGGAGAAAGGCTTGCTTGTTGACCCTGAAGAAGCAAACTGCCATGTTATGGAAAGGACCGCAGGGCTGGAAATGCTAAGTAGCCTCTAGGAGCAGAGAGGCAAGAAAGCAGGTATTTCAGTCCAGCCACAGCAAGGAACCTCTGCCTACACCCAGTAAACTGGGACAAAGACTCTGGGCCTCAGAGAAGATTGCAGCCCTCAGTGGTATTGATTGCAGCCCTATTAGACCTGAGCTGAGGACCCATTTATCATGCATCTGTAGATAACTTGTGGATCCTCTGAGATAATAAACTTGTTTTTTAAATGCTGCTAAGTTTGTAGTAATTTGTCATGCAACTTAGACCACAAACGCAAGCATATTCCTTTTTACAAATATCATGTAAATAGTATGTTAACAGTATAGTGTTAAAATAACTTAAATATCTATTTCTTTAACAAAGTGAGGGGCTAGTAAATTATTTTTACTTGAATTCCCTTCCATAACAGACTGACTTTAAATGGCTCACTTATTCACTCTTTCTTTCCAAAAATATTTATTTACCGCCTCTCTTGTTTTCGGGATTTAGGATACATCTTTATAAAGGATCCTGCATTCAAAAAGCTTGCACTGCAGCCAGGCACACTTGATAAAGTAAGCTGGGCTTAAAGAGAGATTTAAACAAATTTTGTCATTTTATCATTAATAGTGGGAAAACACATATTTATTGATATTTACTAATATTGGCTAATATTGAACAGAACTATTTCTACTACATCATTGTCTGTTCTCCTTTGAAGTCATTTTCCTGCTACAAGTGATAGGTAGCCTTAATCAGTGCTTCTCAAACTTTAATGCACATAAGAATCACCTGGGGATCTTGTTAAAGTATGGGTTCTGATTCCGTAGGTCAGAAGTGGGCCCAGGATTCTAATTTTCTAACAAGCTCCTAGCCATGCTGATGCACTGGGCTGGGGCTCACACTCTAATGTAGCAAGAGTATACACGACCTCTGCAGGTTTCTGCTCAGATCAAGGAAGCTACCTCACTACATTTTACAGCACACTTTCATGTTGGCTAAAACCAGAGTCTCTAGTTTCAGAAAAAGTATATAGCTAAATAAATATTTACTTATAGATTAAATGTGTGTAGCTGCAGAAAAATATCTGAGACGTTCGTTTGCTTTATTTTCCTTCTTTCCCTAACGTTAAAAAACTATACATTTTTACCATAAGATTTTGAACATTGGTAGAAACATGCCATGTTCTTGGGGAGGAAAAAGAAAAAACTATTAAAAATGTTACTGTGCTTCAATTTTTAAAATATTTAATACATCCTCAATCAAAATAATACTGGATATCATTTTGAACCATAACTAATTTTGAAAATATTCAGAAGAAATAATGAGCAAGAATAACACATCTTCAAAATTAAGAAGAAAATAAGGTATGGCAGCCTATCTGAGCAGTTTAAAATTAGAGAAGTTTGATCACTTTTTTTCTCCTTCTTTGTACATCTGCCTTCAATAAAATAATACCAAGAATGTTACAATAAAGGCAAAAACTAATTCCAGTAATAATTACAATATCATAAATAATGAAGATTTTCGCTTTAAATATTGTTTATCATTAAATAGCAAATTAAATAATTAGGGGGCGGAGCAAGATGGCCGAATAGGAGCAGCTCCAGTCTCCAACTCCCAGCGCGAGCGACACAGAAGACCAGTGATTTCTGCGTTTTCAACTGAGGTACTGGGGTCATCTCGCTAGGGAGTGCCGGACAATCGGTGCTGGTCAGCTGCTGCAGCCTGACCAGCGTGAGCTGAAGCAGGGCGAGGCATCGCCTCACCTGGAAGCGCAAGGGGGAAAGGAATCCCTTTTTCCTAGCCAGGGGAACTGAGACACACAACACCTGGAAAATCGGGTAACTCCCACCCCAATACTGCGCTTTAAGGAAACAGGCACACCGGGAGAATATATCCCACACCTGGCCAGGAGGGTCCCACGCCCACGGAGCCTCCTTCACTGCTAACACAGCCGTCTGTGGCGATCTATCCGCAAGGCAGCAGCGAGGCTGGGGGAGGGGCGCCCGCCATCGCTGAGGCTTAAGTAGGTAAACAAAGCCGCTGGGAAGCTCGAACTGGGTGGAGCTCACAGCAGCTCAAGGAAGCCTGCCTGTCTCTGTAGACTCTACCTCTGCGGACAGCGCACAGCTGCAGCCCATTAGGGGAAAGAGCGGGGGCGGTGCAGACGCGAACGACTCTGTCTGACAGCTTTGGGGAGAGCCGTGGATCTCCTAACGCGGAGGTTGAGATCCGAGAACGGACAGACTGCCTGCTCAGGTGGTCCCTGACCCCTGAGTAGCCTAGCTGGGAGACATCCCCCACTAGGGGCAGTCTGACACCCCACACCTCACAGGGTGGCGTCACCCCTGAGAGGAAACTTCCAAAGAAAGAATCAGACAGGTACACTCGCTGTTCAGCAATATTCTATCTTCGGCAACCTCTGCTGCTGATACCCAGGCAAACAGGGTCTGGAGTGGACCTCAAGCAATCTCCAACAGACCAACAGACAGTCCTTCTGACTGTCAGACGGAAAACTATCAAACAGGAAGGACACCTATACCAAAACCCCATCCGTACGTCACCATCATCAAAGTCCAGAGACAGATAAAACCACAAAGATGGGGAAGAAGCAGGGCAGAAAAGCTGGAAATTCAAAAATAAGAGCGCATCTCCCCCTGCAAAGGAGCGCAGCCCATCGCCAGCAACGGATCAAAGCTGGTCAGAGAATGACTTTGACGAGATGAGAGAAGAAGGCTTCACTCCATCAAACCTCTCAGAGCTAAAGGAGGAATTACGTACCCAGCGCAAAGAAACTAAAAATCTTGAAAAAAAGTGGAAGAATTGACAGCTAGATTAATTAATGCAGAGAAGATCATAACGAAATGACAGAGATGAAAACCATGACACGAGAAATACGTGACAAATGCACAAGCTTCAGTAACCGACTCGATCAACTGGAAGAAAGAGTATCAGCGATTGAGGATCAAATGAATGAAATGAAGCGAGAAGAGAAACCAAAAGAAAAAAGAAGAAAAAGAAATGAACAAAGCCTGCAAGAAGTATGGGATTATGTAAAAAGACCAAATCTACGTCTGATTGGGGTGCCTGAAAGTGAGGGGGAAAATGGAACCAAGTTGGAAAACACTCTTCAGGATATCATCCAGGAGAACTTCCCCAACCTAGTAGGGCAGGCCAACATTCAAATTCAGGAATACAGAGAACGCCACAAAGATACTCCTCCAGAAGAGCAACTCCAAGACACATAATTGCCAGATTCACCAAAGTTGAAATGAAGGAAAAAATCTTAAGGGCAGCCAGAGAGAAAGGTCGGGTTACCCACAAAGGGAAGCCCATCAGAATAACAGCAGACCTCTCGGCAGAAACTCTACAAGCCAGAAGAGAGTGGGGGCCAATATTCAACGTTCTTAAAGAAAAGAATTTTCAACCGAGAATTTCATATCCAGCCAAACTAAGCTTCATCAGTGAAGGAGAAATAAAATCCTTTACAGATAAGCAAATGCTTAGAGATTTTGTCACCACCAGGCCTGCCTTACAAGAGACCCTGAAGGAAGCCCTAAACATGGAAAGGAACAAGCGGTACCAGCCATTGCAAAAACATGCCAAAATGTAAAGACCATCGAGGCTAGGAAGAAACTGCATCAACTAACGAGCAAAATAACCAGTTAATATCATAATGACAGGATCAAGTTCACACATAACAATATTAACCTTAAATGTCAATGGACTAAATGCTCCAATTAAAAGACACAGACTGGCAAACTGGATCAAGAGTCAAGACCCATCAGTCTGCTGTATTCAGGAGACCCATCTCACATGCAGAGACATATATAGGCTCAAAATAAAGGGATGGAGGAAGATCTACCAAGCAAATGGAGAACAAAAAAAAGCAGGGGTTGCAATCCTAGTCTCTGATAAAACAGACTTTAAACCATCAAAGATCAAAATAGACAAAGAAGGCCATTACATCATGGTAAAGGAATCAATTCAACAGGAAGAGCTAACTCTCCTAAATATATATGCACCCAATACAGGAGCACCCAGATTCATAAAGCAAGTCCTTAGAGACCTACAAAGAGACTTAGACTCCCATACAATAATAATGGGAGACTTCAACACTCCACTGTCAACATTAGACAGATCAACGAGACAGAAAGTTAACAAGGATATCCAGGAATTGAACTCATCTCTGCACCAAGCGGACCTAATAGACATCTATAGAACTCTCCACCCCAAATCAACAGAATATACATTCTTCTCAGCACCACATCGCACTTATTCCAAATTGACCACATAATTGGAAGTAAAGCACTCCTCAGCAAATGTACAAGAACAGAAATTATAACAAACTGTCTCTCAGACCACAGTGCAATCAAACTAGAACTCAGGACTAAGAAACTCAATCCAAACCGCTCAACTACATGGAAACTGAACAACCTGCTCCTGAATGACTACTGGGTACATAACGAAATGAAAGCAGAAATAAAGATGTTCTTTGAAACCAATGAGAACAAAGATACAACATACCAGAATCTCTGGGACACATTTAAAGCAGTGTGTAGAGGGAAATTTATAGCACTAAATGCCCACAAGAGAAAGCAGGAGAGATCTAAAATTGACACTCTAACATCACAATTAAAAGAACTAGAGAGGCAAGAGCAAACACATTCAAAAGCTAGCAGAAGGCAAGAAATAACTAAGATCAGAGCAGAACTGAAGGAGATAGAGACACAAAAAACCCTCCAAAAAATCAATGAATCCAGGAGTTGGTTTTTTGAAAAGATCAACAAAATTGACAGACCGCTAGCTAGACTAATAAAGAAGAAAAGAGAGAGGAATCAAATAGACGCAATAAAAATGATAAAGGGGATATCACCACCGACCCCACAGAAATACAAACTACCATCAGAGAATACTATAAACACCTCTACGCAAATCAACTAGAAAATCTAGAAGAAATGGATAATTTCCTGGACACTTACACTCTCCCAAGACTAAACCAGGAAGAAGTTGAATCCCTGAATAGACCAATAGCAGGCTCTGAAATTGAGGCAACAATTAATAGCCTACCCACCAAAAAAAGTCCAGGACCAGATGGATTCACAGCTGAATTCTACCAGAGGTACAAGGTGGAGCTGGTACCATTCCTTCTGAAACTATTTCAATCAATAGAAAAAGAGGGAATCCTCCCTAACTCTTTTTATGAGGCCAACATCATCCTGATACCAAAGCCTGGCAGAGACACAACAAAAAGAGAGAATTTTAGACCAATATCCCTGATGAACATCGATGCAAAAATCCTCAATAAAATACTGGCAAACCGGATTCAGCAGCACATCAAAAAGCTTATCCACCATGATCAAGTGGGCTTCATCCCTGGGATGCAAGGCTGGTTCAACATTCGCAAATCAATAAACGTAATCCAGCATATAAACAGAACCAAAGACAAGAACCACATGATTATCTCAATAGATGCAGAAAAGGCTTTTGACAAAATTCAACAGCCCTTTATGCTAAAAACGCTCAATAAATTTGGTATTGATGGAACGTACCTCAAAATAATAAGAGCTATTTATGACAAACCCACAGCTAATATCATACTGAATGGGCAAAAACTGGAAAAATTCCCTTTGAAAACTGGCACAAGACAGGGATGCCCTCTCTCACCACTCCTATTCAACATAGTGTTGGAAGTTCTGGCTAGGGCAATCAGGCAAGAGAAAGAAATCAAGGGTATCCAGTTAGGAAAAGAAGAAGTCAAATTGTCCCTGTTTGCAGATGACATGATTGTATATTTAGAAAACCCCATTGTCTCAGCCCAAATCTGCTTAAGCTGATAAGCAACTTCAGCAAAGTCTCAGGATACAAAATTAATGTGCAAAAATCACAAGCATTCTTATACACCAGTAACAGACAAGCAGAGAGCCAAATCAGGAATCAACTTCCATTCACAATTGCTTCAAAGAGAATCAAATACCTAGGAATCCAGCTTACAAGGGATGTAAAGGACCTCTTCAAGGAGAACTACAAACCACTGCTCAGTGAAATCAAAGAGGACACAAACAATGGAAGAACATACCATGCTCATGGATAGGAAGAATCAATATCGTGAAAATGGCCATACTGCCCAAGGTGATTTATAGATTCAATGCCATCCCCATCAAGCTACCAATGACTTTCTTCACAGAATTGGAAAAAACGGCTTTAAAGTTCATATGGAACCAAAAAAGAGCCCGCATTGCCAAGACAATCCTAAGTCAAAAGAACAAAGCTGGAGGCGTCACGCTACCTGACTTCAAACTATACTACAAGGCTACAGTAACCAAAACAGCATGGTACTGGTACCACAACAGAGATATAGACCAATGGAACAGAACAGAGTCCTCAGAAATAATACCACACATCTACAGCCATCTGATCTTTGACAAACCTGAGAGAAACAAGAAATGGGGAAAGGATTCCCTATTTAAGAAATGGTGCTGGGAAATTGGCTAGCCATAAGTAGAAAGCTGAAACTGGATCCTTTCCTTACCCCTTATACGAAAATTAATTCAAGATGGATTAGAGACTTAAATGTTAGACCTAATACCATAAAAACCCTAGAAGAAAATCTAGGTAGTACCATTCAGGACATAGGCATGGGCAAGGACTTCATGTCTAAAACACCAAAAGCAATGGCAGCAAAAGCAAAAATTGACACATGGGATCTAATTAAACTAAAGAGCTTTTGCACAGCCAAAGAAACTACCATCAGAGTGAACAGGCAACCTACAGAATGGGAAAAATTTTTGCAACCTACTCATCTGACAAAGGGCTAATATCCAGAATCTACCAAGAACTCAAACAAATATACAAGAAAAAAGCAAACAACCCCATCAAAAAGTGGGGAAAGGATATGAACAGACATTTCTCAAAAGAAGACATCCATACAGCCAACAGACACATGAAAAAATGCTCATCATCACTGGCCATCAGAGAAATGCAAATCAAAACCACAATGAGATACCATCTCACACCAGTTAGAATGGCAATCATTAAGAAGTCAGGAAACAACAGGTGTTGGAGAGGATGTGGAGAAATAGGAACACTTTTACACTGTTGGTGGGATTGTAAACTAGTTCAACCATTATGGAAAACAGTATGGCAATTCCTCAAGGATCTAGAACTAGATGTACCATATGACCCAGCCATCCCACTACTGGGTATATACCCAAAGGATTATAAATTACTCTACTACAAAGACACATGCACACGTTTGTTTATTGCGGCACTATTCACAATAGCAAAGACTTGGAATCAACCCAAATGTCCATCTGTGACAGACTGGATTAAGAAAATGTGGCACATATACACCATGGAATACTATGCAGCCATCAAAAAAGGATGAGTTTGCGCCCTTTGTAGGGACATGGATGCAGCTGGAAACCATCATTCTTAGCAAACTATCACAAGAAGAGAAAACCAAACACCGCATGTTCTCACTCATAGGTGGGAACTGAACAATGAGATCACTTGGACTCGGGAAGGGAACATCACACACTGGGGCCTATCATGGGGAGGGGGGAGGAGGGAGGGATTGCATTGGGGAGTTATACATGATATAAACGTCATGCACATGTATCCTAGAACTTAAAGTATAATAAAAAAAAAAAAAAAGGTAGATACAAAACTAAAAAAAAAAAAAAAAAAAAAAAAAACAAATTAAATAATAAATGAATCAAATCCAATTATATAAAAATAAGAAAACTTGGGAGAAAATGTACCTGATTCTAGATTTGAGAAGGATGTTTTAAATATGAAAGAAACAGAATAAATTACAAAGGCAAGTAAAATAATCTTGGAATTCTTAGTGGAATTTTTATTACTAATGTATAGAAATATAATTGCTATTTGCATATTGCTCTTGCATCCTGTAACTCAGGGGACCTCCTTGCTTTTAGTAGACGTTATGTGTATTTACCTAGGATTTTGTTTATACAAGATCATGTGACTCAGCAAGACCACACCGAGAAAAAAGACTGTTCTAGTTATTTCTCTGTATCCTGGCTGGTATTTATTTTCTCATTCACTTCCCTGAAAATGCTGGCTAAAACTTCAAATATGATGATGAATAGAAGTGAGAGCCAAGATATTTGCTTTCTTTCCAATCTCATGACAAAACTATCAGTCATTTACCACTAATATTCTATTATCATGAATTTTTTAAAAATCTGGTCTGGGTGAGGTGGCTCACGCCTGTAATCCCAGCAATTTGGGAGGCCGAGGCGGGCAGATCACGAGGTCAGGAAATCCTGGCCAACATGGTAAAACCTTGTATCTACTAAAATACAAAAAAAAAAAAAAAAAAAAACTAGCCAGGTGCCGTGGTGCACGCCTGTAATCCCAGCTACTCGGGACACTGAGGCAGGAAAATTGCTTGAACCCAGGAGGCAGAGGTCACAGTGAACCAAGATCGTGACACTGCATGCCAGCCTGGTGACAGAGTGAGACTAGGTGTCAAACAAAAAAAATCTGTATTAGGATGATGAGTTACGTTTTATTCATAGTTTGTTTAGCATTTTTATCATTAATATGTGTTGACTTTTTAAAAACATTTTATGCATCTATTGTGATAATCATACTTTTTGGCCTTTACTTTATCAGTAGAATATTTGAAGAAAAATGGCACTGGATGAAAAGTAGGATCCTCAGAAAAGAATGATTGACACTCAAAATGATAATGTGGATAAATATAATTACATATCTCTTTTGCTGATTTTTAGGTTTTGATAGTCAACTGAATATTTAAAGCAATAACTTACGTAAAATTATATATTCTCTGATATGGTGTTTACGAAATATGTATACAGCTAAATACTATAACTGAAGCACAAAGGAAAGAGTGGTATGCATAATAACACATAATAAACCTATTTGCTTATGCAGGGGGTGTTATACTATACTTGATAGTAGACTGTGATAATTAATGGTAGCATTGTAATCTCTGTAAGAACCACTAAAAATATAAAAAATTGACTATAAACCAAGCAATTAGATAAAATAAAATACTTAATTGAAACAAAATAATTCAGGAAAGAACAAAAGAAGAAGTAACAAAGATTGGAGGGGACCAGTACACAACAAACAGCAAGATTATAGACTTAAAGACTACCCTAGCAATAGGTTCTGTAAATTTAAAAATGAGCTGTATTATACACTCCAATGAAAGGCAATGTCAGCCCAAATAGAAAGCTATGTCTTATTTACAAGAGACACACTATATAAAAAAAGTCACAAATGGGTTGGAAGTAGGCGGATGGTAAGATCTATACCAAGCAAATGCAATGCACAGAAAAGGCAGAGAGAATATTATGAGCCAATACTTACTCTAGGACAAAGAGCATTTCAATAGATAAAGCGAATATTGTACAATAACAAGAAAATCAATTTGTAAATAAGAGATAATTGTTATTTATTGTGATGTAACATGTAACACAGCTTCAAATACCTTAAGGAATAATTGATAAACCTAAAAACATTACATCTATATTTATTTATTTATTTATTTGAGATGGAGTCTCGCTTTTTCACCCAGGCTGGAGTGCAGTGGTGAGATCTAAGCTCACAGCGATCTCCACCTCCCGGGTTCAAGCGATTCTCCTGCCTCAGCTTCCTGAATAGCTGGGATTACAGGTGTGTGCCACCATATCAGGCTAATTTTTTTGTATTTTTAGTAGAGATGGGGTTTCACCATGTTGGCCAGACTAGTCTTGAACTCGTGACCTCAAGTGATTCACTCACCTCAGCCAGCCAAAGTCCTGGGATTACAGGCGTGAGCCACCGTGCCCGCCCCACTACATCTATTAAATTATTTTAATTCTAAATTTCTATTCTTATATCTATTTACAAATTGAATTCATAATGAAAAATGTTTTCATGAAGAAAGACCATTTACAGAAGGAAAATATTTTCCAACTCATTTTTGAGACCACCATTACCTTGATTCTGAAATCAGACAAATGCAATACAAATGTATCTCTATTTATCAATTTATATAACAATCAATCAATTGATATCTATCTTATGAGCATAAATTTAAACAGCCATAGGAAATATTAGAAAATTAGCCATAAAAATACATACCCACTGGTACAGACACACATATATGTTTCAGTGTGGGACAACACAATATAAACTTAAAATTTGAGTACATGTGCAAGTTCTCCAAATTACTAGTTTCTGTTATTTTCCATATTGATGAACTGAATACTTGTCATGAGTAAATTGATCATGAATAATAGTGATGACATCTCTCTTCCTCAAAGAAAGAGTGAGAGAGAACAGATTTCTATGGACATTATGTGAGCATCTGGACTCAGATATATCTAAGGCAAGACAGACTTCATGAACTTTTCAATTATAAAACTTAATATGTTTTCCTTTCGAACAGTCTCTCAATTTTAATTTAAAACTGAGATTCCAGAGTAATACATAAGATTTTCCTTCATATTCCAAATTATAACCAACAAATATAACTATTTTCAAAATACACATTTGTAGAAGTAAATTGGATTGAAATATCTGCTTTCCACATGATGATTTCTTAAAGATGATTTAAAAAGCATTTTACTCCACCACTTCCTCTACTTCACTCTCTTTCAAGTAATGTGATAAAGCAACACTAATCCAGAGACAAACTTTATTGAAGGTAGGAAAATGTTCATAATTTATCAAAGTTAGTATATTTGTCTTCAACTCCAGCTTTATTTACATGGAAATAATAAAGCCACCATTTGAAAGGCAGCGGAAGTTCATGTGTCTGTAATGGGCTATAACTAAGTTTCATATGTGATCATAATCACTTTCTAAAGGAAACTGTCAATTGAAAACTGTGAATCTGTTATATTGCAAATAGAAAATTGATTCTCTCTCTATGCTATATAGCTTTTAGATTAATTTTCCCAGATATCCTTTCTATAAAATTGAAAGAGCATTTTAGGTAGTAACCTAAACTTTTGACATTTTTAGGTACTTAAATGTCTAGACAAATTAGAACTTCATGTTCAAATACAGTTTAAAATTTCTTTCTCAGACCCAGTTTAGACTGAATCATAGTTTGATAGCCTGAGCACTTTTGTGGTTAAAAGAGGTTATGGTCATTTTTTTTTTCTCTTGATATCCACTCATTGTCTTCTCTTTTGCCTTCACAATATCCCAGTGAGGTTGATGATAGATGATAGTGAATAAGATGAACTGAAAGAAAAGGTGGCAGAGGGAATTTTACTTAACTGCGCTGTGAAGTTTTTCTTTAGCTGCTTGATGACTTGCCATTTCTGGCTTCCAAATGGCAGCTCTCTCACAGGATGCATTGTAGTTTTACAGTGTAAAATCTCCATCCCATTTAAGCTTTCTTCATAGTATTATTTCTGATGTGTGCTGTGCAAATTTAGGCTGAATTGTGACAACTGCATCGCTCCTTCCCCTCATGGTTTAACAGAGGGCATCCCTCTTATAACTCTCTGGTGCTTCTTATCAGAATTTAGAGGAGAGACTATGCATGCTTTCCTCCGGGGAGAATGGTGCAAGTCTATATTTAATCAAGAACTCCTCTGTCTTTCTAAATGAGCCCACTTTAGGTCTTCCTCATTTGATTTTTAGGAGGCTAGGATGCAACACCTTCACCGGAAATGGGATAGGGAAATGTCCTGGAACTCCTATAAGTTATTACCAGAATCTCTTCTTTGGTTAACCTGTAGCTAGCTGTTATGTAGCCTAGACAGAAATATGGCTAGCATGTTTATTTGTACTGACTCAAAATATATTGTTCTTTATAGTAATCAAAGGCACCGACCAACAGTGACTTTAAAGGTAGATGTACATTTGTTTCTATTTCCTCACCTTACAGAAAGTCTGAAGGTGAGAAGTGTAGGAGAGTTGCCAGTGGGCACTTTATAAAACTCTTCCAAATGCCTTTAGTTACAGTTGAGCTAAAATAATCTATCAAATAATCATAAAGTTTCATGACCTGGTGTCATGCAGAGAAACTATTTTCCACGTTATTTTGTCCAATATATGTTTGTTTGAGGTACACGATAAGAATTTAATGCTAGATAATTATCTAATCTATGGACAACCTAGGTATACTGAAGAAAAATTTATGTAGGGAATTTTATTTTAATACGAATGTATAAAAATACAGACTGTAAATATTTAAAAGAATATATAAAATTATCAAGTTATTTATGTCATTAAATCATTTATTTTTCTCCTTCACTCTGACAAGACAAAAAATAAATGTCTCTTCGTTGTAAAAACCTAAAGATAGAACACCTTTTTAAAGAATGGGAATGAAAATAAGAGTGTCAGAGGACATTAAGCTGATAGTACACTTAACTGGATTATTTCTTATATCTTGGTCCTATTTCAGTGGATATAGTTAGTTGATTTCCTTCTGATAGAGTCAGTCCTTATTTTTTATTTATACATATATTTGAAGCATAAAGCTTTGTCACCATGTGGTATCCATAACACTTCTCCATAAAATATACAGTTCTTTTTCCGGTTGCAAAATACAAGGTAATGTTATAATGCAAAGTTGTTTGAAAAACATACTAACTATAGGCTATTTCATATATAAATGATAATTTTGCTTGTGCTATTACAACTGCCTTTTCTTAATGTTTCCTTAGTTACTGAACAAAAAGTTTTGAAATCCAATTTATGATCCCCTTCATTAAGTTAGCATCTATAGAAAAGAGTAAGTGCAGCAGAGGGTTAAACAGTAATACAGGGTGTCACAGACCAGCAGATTCTGTGATGGGGTTTGTTTCTGCTTTGCCCTCATATTTTCGGAGGGTCCTTAGGATCAATGTCTGTAGAAGGAAGAGGAAAAAAGCCAACAGAGAGAGAAGCTGAGCTGCAGTACGGGCCTAGCTACAGTCTCTTCTAATTATACAGGAAAATTCTGGAAATGGAATATCCAAATTGGTCCTGAGTTGGGATGACATGTCCAGGGATTTCTACCCCTAAACAAAAAGGGGGATGTTTTTGGGGAGAGACATATTTCAAATGAGATAAACTCTGAAGTGATTGAGAGGTGGAGGTTCTTTGCTGACAGCTTTGTTGTGCCAGTAAGTTCTTTGAAGGAGGATCCCAGCAGTGTATTTTAAAAGTATTTATTTATTTATTTTTTGATCAAGTTGGATAGCACATTCTTTTCTCCTGCTTAAAACATATTTAAAAACTGAAGATTATTAAAGGTGTTTATTTATAGTCTTAGTCCATTTTGTGCTGCTTCAACAAAATACCACAGACTGGATGATTTATAAAGAACATATCAATAAATTCATTTCTCACAGTTCTGGGCGCTGAGAAGACCAAGGCCCAGGTGTTTCGTGAATGTCTTCCTGCTGCGTCCTCAGGAAGGCAGAAGGCCAAAGGGCAAGAGCCAGCTACCTGAGCTACTACCTGACACCTATTTTATATGGGCCTTAATCCTGTTAAGAAGAAAGGAGTCCTCATGGCCTAACTTAGCTACCCCACCAATACTATCACATTGGCAACACTGAGATCAACAAAGCATGGAGAAAACCCCTGACACCATCAACAGCTGGAAAAATGACAAATCTTGGGTCTAAATGGAGAAGGTGAGAAGCTTCTGATGGAAAACAGAAGAGGTCCTGTCACCCTGAGCGGAGAATATTGCGAATATTTCACTTGTAAGGGAAGAAACTGTGGGAGGAGGTAAACTGATCTCTCTTTTCTGCTACCCCCATCTCATTTCAGGGCCTCCAATTTACTGAACTCAGTGGAGAACCAGAGGGCAGGGAGCCCAGTGATATTAACTTAAAATCATCTTCCTCGAGCTCAGCCTCGTGGCAAGTAGAACATGAACCTGGAAGAGCAGGTGTAGTAGATCCAGCACACATCTTTCTTTTACTGTGAAATTCAAAATTCAGAGTGGATACCAGAACACACAGTCTTTGTGTCCATAATAAGTGCAGAGCATTGAATAATAGACTAAGTAGTCAAGAAATATATTATTCATTAATCTTTAATCATTTGCTAGATAGGATTTCTTGTTTTTTATTTTCATACATTTTATGAAATTTGATAACCAGAGCATTTTCTCAAACATTCAAAGAATGTTCATAGCACGACAGGAAAAGATATTTCCAAAGATTCCCTCTGGCACAGCAGGAAGAAACATGCTTTTGAATATCCGTGTATTTTCTAACCCCATTCATCAGTTTTCTAACTAAATGTCAGTTTTTCCTTCAGAGCAAAGAATATAAAATAGACAAGTTATTAAATGTATAAAAGAATAATTTTCTCAAGTCTCAGGTAATCAAATTAAATACATAGAAAACAATCAATAATGCAGCAAATCAAATTTCTATAAATTAAACATAGGCAAACTGAGAGAGTATACACAATAGCTGGCATTAGCTTTAGCAATAAGTTTACATTCAAATAATTATTTTAAATGCAAAAGAAAAAACCCTGCAACTTAACAGATGACTAATTACTTACTATTATTACTACTATCTATCATTTATTCACTTTCTATTGTCAAAAACTATGCTAAGCTATACATACATATACAAATTACATACTATATAATAACTGTATATTTATTAAACTTTGTTTATTCCTCAGAACCATGTTTTATTTGAAATATCATTATTATGCCTATTGTAGAAGTAAGAAAACTTAAGCACTGGGAAGCTGAGTAAATTGATAATATTCACATATTTATTTAGCATTACAGTTTAAAACAAAGTCTGGCTGAACAAATGAAATTCACATTACATAAATGATCATATAGATAACCAATAACTGGATAAAATTATATATATTTCATATGCATATGCAATATGCATATATACATATAAAATCAATAATTATAAGCACATTTATTTTCACTCACTGCCACAGAAACTCAAATTGCATTACCATAGACACTTTGTTTCTGTCATGAGACACCTAGTGTATTTTGCTAAGAACTTGGCAAAATAATTATTTGTATGAGTGAGTAGGGCAAGAACTTTTACATCATCTGGGTGATTTTCTCAATCTCTTATAATTTACATCATATACTAAGTTTTCTTAATGTGCCTTAATTTACTGAATTATCCTGCATCCTCCAGTTTTAAGAGGTTAATGCTATCTTAGTATTTGATATTCAATTTGTCGTAAACTACATATTACACTCACTGAAGTAGAAAAATAAATAAGTAAATAAACAAATAAATACATTCTAGTCATTTGTATTTTGAGCTTTAATCGGTAACACCAGTTGTGGCACACATCTTACTGCCTACTTGGAAGGGCCAATTTTATATCTGAAGTTCATCAACATTATGGACCTTAGCAACTTATGTCTTTCCTGTGAAAGACATTTCCATATGTCACTTTCCTTTTGAATGTTTTATCTCAATTTGATAATTCAAACATTGTGTCTAATTCATATATGTGGTATCAGTTTCTTTACAAATTATTTTAAGAGTTTTTTTATATATGACTTTGGTAGGCTTGAGTATACAATAGGGTGTACATTAATTCATTCATCAACTTGATTTTTAGTATGGGACTTTTATAGTCTAGAAGAAGGTGAAAAATAGGCATGATATCTGCTGTTAGAGATTATACTCTTAACAGCAAATCTCACAAATAAATATAAAGTATTAGCTGTGATAATTGCTGTAAAGGTGTGGTGCTATGAGATCAGATAATACCGAGAATTAACTAACCTAGTAAGTGAGGCCAACGAAGACTCTTTTACTAGTGACTTTGGTGAGATCATTTTTCATTTTCTAAACTTAGTTTAACTTCTCCTCATATGGTCAGATTGGTGAGGATTTCAATTTGCTAGGGCTAAAAAGACCTGACTTCTTGAATTTATTCTTCAGTTCATGACAACCCCCAATCCTTCCATATAAGATTTTGCTATTGTCTGGAGCCACTTACTGGGACATAGGCGAGGGTTCTTGCTTCTATTCAGAACCTAAGTCCTGTCATTCCCTATATTGATGGAAACTTTCCCAATCTTGAGGGAAGCTCTTCCAAATTCTGATGATTTTGATCACCCTTTTTTTAAGTCTTCAAGAACTAGAATCACTTTCTTATTATGAATAATGCATGTTTCTCTTAAATTCTTAGGTTTTTGTCACCTAAAGACACTTAATTCTACCTTGAGGACCAGGGATGCAACAATTACCATGCATAACACCAAGCTTTTCCTTTGAAATAAATGGAGGGGCCATGTAAGAAGCTAAAAACAGTTTTACTCTTAATTCTTTTCACACTTTCCTTCTAATTATCTGAAGCAGTGGGAATGAAACATAAAGGGACATTTCAATGAATTCTCTTGCCAAAAACTCATTCAATCCTAATTCTAATCATATATTTCAATGCCTAGTATGTGTTAAAATGGAATGACAGCAATTGAACCAAACCTTGGCTACAATGATGAATGAAACACAAGATTCTCTATGGAGATAGAGCTTACACATGAGTGATAAAGACATTTTTACATTTTTAGAAGCTAACTAAAAGCAGAAACATTTCCCCCTCACTTTGTTTATTAGAAATATGAAGTAGCATAATGGTTACATATTTTTCAAGTATATCTTTTAAAAGTCAATGACTTGCCTGCAACAAAATTAGAAGTTAGTTTTTGTTTAAGTGATTTAAAATTTCATTTACTTAACTTCTAATTGACTTTTTGCTAGTTTCCCTCTGTTATTCAAACTATTAATTGCCTGTCTCTCCTATTTAGTTGTTTCCAAATAGTCCTCTCTTTCAATATGTTGTTTTGTTTTTAATTGGTTTCTTAATTCTCATAGGATTTTAGGAGTGTTGGTTTTAGTTACATGTATATTCATGAAGGAGCAGAGCAAGCTTGCTATGAAAAAGTGCTCAAATTTTAATGTTAATAATCCACAATATTTCTGATCTATTTTAAACTTTTATTTTCCTTCAACCTCACATATCTTTGTTTTCATATTCATGTAAATTTCCTCCTCATTTTTCTTTTCCATTTTTTGATAATATTGATAAATTGTATTATTCACTACTTTACCTGGAAAGATAGAAATTTATGAAATTTTTCTCACTCATTGCCTATACAATCTTTTCCTATATAGAACCAGAACAGCCAATCTGTTGAAAAGTGTAGTCAAACAAGATGTATCAAGGTCAGTGAGTATAATTCCTATTAGGATGCGCATAGAATATCAAGTAATCAATTTGACTTTTATGTGAAGTAAGTCTGTGGTTTGAATTGACTGCATGTACCATAGAACTAAAGATAGTTTGAAAGTTATGAGGCAGTAAGCCACCTGTAAGAACTTAGATGAATCTAGACAACTTAAGCTCAAACCTAGGTAGAGGTAAAGGTTATGGTGAACTAGTAAAATGTTTTTGTATATTAAATCCAGCATTTTTAAAGACAAATGGTATCTATTTTCATCATAATAAGTTATTTTATTAATTTATAATGGCTTATTTGCTTGTTTATCTCCTACTAGACATGAACTGTATAAGGACAGAAACCATATTTTAATTTTATTATCTCTTTAACACCAATACGTTATACATTACCTGTTACATTGTAGGTTTTCATTATACCTTGATAAATCAAAGGATACTACTATGATAGCCTAATTGCCACTGGATGTAAACAAATAACAATGTCATTTGTAGGTGATTTGAAGTAAAATAAGAAAAATGGACTTACAGTAAGTTTATCAGAAAGATAAATCAAAGCGTCTTCATGCTGTAGCTTTTTGTAATCCAGCTTTTGTAAGACACACAAAAAGTGTGGTTTCTGGATTACACAAATTTTACAGGGTAGTGTCATTGATGTAAGCAAATGGACAAGCCTTCTCTACTCCTCCACCAAAATGTGTCTCACCTGCCTATTGTTGATTACTGATGACACTTCCATCCTGGAGAATAGAGTTAGAGGACGCTCCACCATGGAAATCTTCATTTCCCATGAAAATACATGAGGCATGTTTCCCTCAAATACAGAACACATAGAACAAAATTAATTTATTCTGCTATGAAAGTACTGTGTTTTTTTACATTCAGCGTAATTTAAAATATGTATTCATTGACACGTTTTGGACTGAAAAAAGCAAAATACACACTATAGAAGGTCCCAGAATGGCATGTAGGTATCATTTTAGAAACAAATATTCACAGTTCTAGAGAGGGGCCGG
Organism: Trachypithecus francoisi; assembly: GCF_009764315.1. Taxonomy (NCBI): domain Eukaryota; kingdom Metazoa; phylum Chordata; class Mammalia; order Primates; family Cercopithecidae; genus Trachypithecus; species Trachypithecus francoisi. The sequence continues at coordinate 32,072,361 of NW_022681463.1, forward strand.
CTTAGCCCAGTTGAATGCTTCAGGTGCCAAGGGAAAGCTTTAGTTTGTCCTTGTCTTCACCTGGAGAGGTGTGAACTGCAGAAAAGGAGAAAGTTATATCCAAAATATGATAAAATAAGAAAGTTAATATCGAAAAAAAGCACTTCTTTTCTAATCCCAACACAAATAATTCACAATGACTTTGTACCTCACTTCTGTTAGAGAAACACCTATCCCAGTAGAATCAATTTCAAGAGGTCTCTACCAGAATACAGCTCTTGTTCTGTCGGTGGAAGGAAAGACTCACATCAAATGGCCTGCTGCTGCAGATCTCATCCTGCTTTGGGCAAGATAACAAGGAGAATGCTGACATCTGTGATGAAAGTCCCATGAACAAAGGTTTTCAGGTGTGTGATTTATGGTAGCTGAGACTGTTACCGTGCTTGCCCTCATTCAATCACACAACTGAAATTGGAATGCCTTATTTTTGTATTTTTTGGAGACAAAAAGAGTTTGAGAAAGCATATACAAAGATATCAACTTATATAAGGGAGTTTTTTAAGTTAAGAGATGTGTGGGAACTTCATATGAAAATATTCAGATTTATATCAAATGTGAGGGGAAATATACACACTCCTTGTGGCTCAGTCGTTTCTTCAGTGAGTTCTTTAGGGAGCCAGGCTGACTGCAGGAATGAATCATTCTGTTTGGTTTTCTTCTGTGTGGTAACAGGAGCTTGTTCCTGTTGGCAAAGGCCTATAGGGTTCAGTTGTGCAAGTGATAGGGATGAAGAGGTGGGGAATACAGAAGGGGAGGAAGAAAACCTGCGTAATTCTTTTAGTTTGTTAATAGGAAGCTTATTGTGGACACATATTCAAGCCATATCCTACTGATAAGTGATTATCAGAAATACAAATGATATTTTTTATGTCCGTCTGTCTTTTTCTGTGTCTTTCTCTCTTGTTTGAGTACTCAAAAGGAGTGCTATTCATAGGTTTCCTAAGGTCTTAGTATAAGGACAAGGGGAAATATGAAGTTTAACATGCCACGTGAACTTGTAATTTGTGAGTTCTTTAAATGATGCAAAGTACCAAATAACTATGGTAACACTTACACCTGTTTCTTATACCACAGTAAGGAACCACGGGCATCAGAAATACCACTTTGAGGGTGTCAAAGAAATATAATATGATTATTAAAATGATGTGAAGACATTGAAAACTCAACGAAACATTGTCATTTTAAAGACAATACAGTGATCAATTTTCTAATCATATTTCTATAAATATTGCTAAAATATTTTATTTTATGCCTTCCTTTTACTATCACCAAGATATTTATTAACAATTATCAGTGACAAATGAGCACATAGTGCTTCTTTAAAAAGCAAATATTAGTTGAAGAAAAACAATGTGTGAGTAAATTTTGGCAACTGGTTGTTGATATGAGAATCAAGTATGTGTTACCATGTATCATCATGCTTTGTAACATATAAACACAGAGCAGTTTGTTGGCAAAATAAGCCAATAAAGCACGTTCTCATCAATGTATCATGCTTTGCATTTTCCTTGGCATTCAATGCAAAGTTGGAAGTAAGCTTCTTTTAAAACAACTTTGCCTCTTTATATTAAAAATACCTTTTAAAATGAGTATATTTATTGTAAGAATAAAAATATAGAGTAATGCCAAATATTTAATTTAATTTAGAGATATAACAGATGTGCATATATATAGGGATGATAATCTACAGTATTATTTTTTGCTTGGTATAAAGTATTACTGTTTTCAAGATGTTGTCTTATTTTATATATATCTTATATCTCACTTTTTACAATTTTAGCTTTTTTCTACACTCCAAATTTCTTCTCAATAGAAATGAGAACATTTTTTTCCTAATTAATGTATTCATTAAAAATGAAATTTTCTCCACATGTAACATTTCCATTACTAAAGTATAGTTTGTACTTTCTCTTTGTTCCCCTGTCCCCAGCACATTGTCTAAGATATCATCAGAATCACTATTTCTTGTGGTATTGTTTTGTGCAGTGACATCGATCCAGAGATTGGATTTTTGACCTCCTCATTTTTATGTCATCTTTTCATATTTGGAGGATATGCTTGTTTAATGTAAATGTCTTCAAGATGAAAACAGAGTTAATACTAGTCCATCTGGTGTCATACAGATCAATTTTACTTTTATATTTATATAGAGACATAATTAGAGCTTTTAGGTCCACAATTGGCAAAAGAGGTAAACAAAATATAGTATGATTCTCATTGAATCATTCCAAAGAGGACATTAACAGGAGCCCACGAAAATTCTGAAAGACACTATCCCAAGGCTATATCCTCAAGGTTGAAATCCAGAAAGAGCAAAATCCCCAAAAATGTAATTCTGGAAAAATAATTTAAAATTTTAAAAGATGCTTATTCACATTTCTAAAGAGGGAATTTCTTTGAGAAACATATAAAAACATGACAGCCTGAGTGCGGTGGCTCACACTTGTAATCTTAGCACTTTGGGATGCCAAGGCGGGCAGATCCACCTGAGGTCAGGAGTTTGAGACCAGTCAGACCAACATGGAGAAACCCTATCTCTACTAAAAATACAAAATTAGCTGGGAGTGGTGGTGCATGCTTGTAATCCCAGCTACTCAGGAGGCTGAGGCAGGAGAATCCCTTGAACCCGGGAGGTGGAGGTTGCGGTGAGCCGAGATTGCCCCGCTGCACTCCAGCCTGGGCAACAAGAATGAAACTCCATTTCAGAAAAAAAAAAAGAAAGAAAGAAAAAGAAAAAGACAGAAACTTCATAGATCACTTACAAAATAAAATAGGCACTAATACCATACATATTATTGCAAACATGAACAAACACTCAAGTATGCTAATGACAGTTGCATGGGTATAACAGCTATGAACAGATGAACTATATTCATAAAACAAGAAGTCAAAAAGAGAAATGTATCAACACATATCAGTATTGCTGGTAATTGCATGCACCCGGCTTTATAACTGCAATAATCTGCAAAACCATGATGAATGATCTGTCATTTGAGGAGATCAGTGAAAATTTGTGGTGGGTGACCAACCTTATATGAAGCCACCTGAAGAGACGAGGCTGAAGACACTTCCTCTTTCACAAATGAAGATGTAGAAAAAGGACATCTCTTCAACTACTGAAAAAGTTTCAACATTTTTACATCTGCACACAATGCTTACACACAAAGTCAACCTGTGATAATGCACTTTCATGGAGCCAAATTTGCCCAAAAAATGCACAAAAGAAATAAAACTCTCTAGAATTCTCCACACAATTTGTATCTCCATTATTGAAAATGATGCAAAAATGACATACATGATGACAATTTTGACAAAAAAAAAGAAAAGAAGAAAGAAACCAATTAAAAAGTAAATTTGACATGAAAAAGTGTATTACAGGGATAGATTATAGGAAACTGCACAGAGATAGTCCATAAGATCTGGTCAACTTTCACAATCAATTACTAAATTTTGAAGTCTGGCATCACAATGAATAGCGGCATTTTTTTTTCTTTTAGGACATGGCTGTCCTCAGAGAATATGTTCACATTCACTTTTACATGATGCTGACCTTTTAAAAATTATTCTGTGATTTCACAGACATTGGCATCAGTATTTCCCATTACATTTTCCCATCCTTTTTTTTTTTTTTTAACGATGTTTATATGTTGTTTTGGGTACACAGCAATCCATTCCACGTGCATTTACATGCAGGGCATAGATTTGGTGGAAACAACACTGGTGATCAAACAGGAAAACTGTTGAGTAAGTGCCTTTAAAAGCTACCATGCAAATAATTATTTTCGAACCTATCAGTAACTTCACTGGCTTCTTCGGGCAAATTTGGCTTTAATTCTTTAAAAGCTCCTTGAATGTCATCAGCTGGAAGGAATGCCAATGCAGGCAAATGATATATTTTTAAATGAAAGTTTTCGTCTTAAAATAGAAGTTTTGCCATTTTTTGTAACTAATTCAGTTGCCTGAATTTTCTGAGAATGAAAATAAAGGTAATAACAATGTAATCATTCTACCTAACATGATGCAACTAACATGATTTAACTATCCTGCATACAAACAAAAACGCACTAATGCCGTCCCCAGGATTAGGCTTTCAGGGTTTCAGCATTTGGGGTTTTAATCTTTGGGGATTGTGGCTTTTGGAGTTTTAGTCATTTAGGACCTTGACATTTTGGGATTTAGACTTTAGGAATTTCGATCTTTAGGGATGTAACATTCAGAATATGACATTTGGGATTGTGTCTCTCAGGATTTTGATCTAAACCCCACATTAACGTAGCTATTAGAAAGCCTGAATTTCATGAGTCCTTGTCTTTATTCATTCTCTCATCTCTAAAATGACTGGTTATAAACCTCTCGCGCGCGCGCGCTTTCGCTGTCTCGCTATCTCTGCCAGCCAACATCTTTAGAACACCCTTCTCATGTTAACAGGTCAGGTTGCCAAGGCTGATTCCATAAACTCACTGCAGAATCATTCGCTTCTAGGAAACAGACGTGTGTTACAGCCTCTGTCAAATAGATATGTGCATGAAAGATTTCATTATAAAAAGAAAACTATAGAAAATAAAACCTAATCTAATCTAGAAACTCATTTTACAGCAAAATAAATAGACCACTCAGTGAATGTTTACAGATTCACTAGTCTTTTCATTTTCCCCAAACTCTTCAAAGTTCATATCCCTTTGAGAAACCACCTAGAGGGCCTGGAGTAAATGTTCCGTATCAGTAAAAGTCTATGGTGATTTTTTAAGAGGTATAATATGTACTCTTGGAAAATAAGGGTTAGAAGTATAAATTGTACTTCTTATTACAACTCCTGACTCATGCACAGATTACTTTTGTTCTTCACTGGGGCACGCTGAGCTCTACTCTATAATAATCTTTGAACACAAAGAAGGAATGATTACAACAGGTTAATTTAACTGAATTATAAAAATTCAACTAAGCCAATTCAGGTTCCTCACGTAATTGAACAAATGGGGGGAAAAGACCAAAAAAGAGGGGTAGAGTGTGTTAATTGTTTGATAATACTTGTTATCACCAGGAAATACGGCATAAATGTTGGGGATTAAGAAAAACATGCTCAGAAAGTGTATATTCACTTCCACTGGCAGACTTCACTTCCACACTCTCTCTCTCTCTCTCTTAAAAGTGGATCATCTAAGGGCTTATATTTTTTAAAGAATAAAGGGCTAGGTCGCACCATCAGTAATAGAATCCATACTAAAATGTGCAGTTTGAGAGGGAAGAAAATGAAGCACAGAACATGTAATAAAGAATGTCTGGGCCTGGCGCAGTGGCTCAAGCCTGTAATCCCAGCACTTTGGGAGGCCGAGACGGGTGGATCACGAGGTCAGGAAATGGAGACCACCCTGGCTAACACGGTGAAACCCCGTCTCTACTAAAAAATATAACAAAAAACTAGCCGGGCGAGGTGGCGGGCGCCTGTAGTCCCAGCTACTCAGGAGGCTGAGGCAGGAGAATGGCGTGAACTCGGGAGGCAGAGCTTGCAGTGAGCTGAGATCACACCACTGCACTCCAGCCTGGGCGACAGAGCGAGACTCCGTCTCAAAAAAAAAAAAAAAAAAAAGAATGTCTGTAACAAGTTGCAGAAATAAGAACTATGCATCTACCCATAATTTTCTTTCTTTGTTAAACATTTAATTCATTTATTTAATAGATTCCCATTTTTCCCACTTTATTATACAGGTCTATCAGTGATTCATTTTGTTTATAAATTAGAGACTGAGTAAGTGGTGTGTGGACATGACAGACCAAGGAATATGCAGGGCCCCTGACTTGACTCTGAACAGAGTAGCTAATCATATTGAATTGTTATCCTTTGGGGATAGAGTAAGCATACTTTTCTTGAACAAAGGATAGCCTCACTACTTTGCAAAAAAATATTGTTCTGTTTGACATTTAAGTAGGATATAGTTATTCATTCAAAAATTAGTTTTTAAATTCCACTGTGCCTGGATATACTATATGATGTGATGTATCTTGGATTATGCTAATAGCTATTTCAGATATGAGCATGGTGACTTTATCTTTATTCAAGTTGTAGAAAATAACTTCTATTATTTTATAATATAGAATACATGGTTATATTTTAAATATCGCCTTTTCTAACCCTATCTACTTTACACTTTATACTTTTAGTAAGTTTTTTATAAAGTTTGATTATAATCTTTCCCAGTACCATTTTTTAAAGCTTCCTTAGTTTAAAAAAATGGAGAAAACCAAAATATCAAATTTGGGCAGGTTTATTATTTGAAAATAAACTATACTTTTAAGTTTAAAAAAGAGAAAATAGCCTAAGGAAAAGGTAGATTCTCAGATAAACCACAGATGTTATTTATGATGTTAAAACACAATTGTGCTATATTTATCATAGTACTTTTAAGCATACATAACTATTATAGATGAACAAACTATTATATATATAAATATTATATATGGTATGAGTTTACATATAAAAATAAATTTGAAATTCAAATCAGGCATGTTTCTTCCTGACACCAGCACTAAAATATTCAGTATCTTTGGTATGTCTGTGTAATATATCAGGTATACATACAAACAATGTAAATATAATCATCTTACAGTTTTATATTGTGTTTTCATGTTACATCTGTTCATACAGTATCTTGGAATACTGGGATAGGAGCTCCAGAAAAGAAACCGTTTGCATGTATATGTTTTTTATAGCTGGCATTCATCAATTAGGACTCTTTAGTGACAATCAACTTAGCAACAATTATTAATATATTTTATATTTGAGGTGAGTTCAGATATATATCTATATATGGAATATGACTTTCAAAAAAGCCTTTATACAGTCAAAGACTTTAAAACTTGTTAAATATGTGATATATCTTTTGATTTTAAAAATACTTACTTTTTTTTTTTTTTTTGAGACGGAGTCTCGCTCTGTCGCCCTGGCTGGAGTGCAGTGGCGCGATTTGGGCTCACTGCAAGCTCTGCCTCCGAGGTTCACACCATTCTCCTGCCTCAGCCTCCCGAGTAGCTGGGACTACAGGCACCCGCCACCACGCCCAGCGAATTTTTTGTATTTTCGGTAGAGACAGGGTTTCACCCTGTTAGCCAGGATGATGTGGATCTCCTGCCCTTGTGATCCGCCTGCCTCGGCCTCCCAAAGGGCTGTGATTACACGTGTGAGCCACGGCGCCTGGCTACACTTACATTTTTTTTATCCACTCTTGTTTTAAATCCTTTTAACTCACCAATGCTCACTTTTCCTCTTTGAAGTTTCCCATCAATAATTTACCCTGAATACAATGTGAGAATAAAGCAGACTTAATGTTATCAGTATGTTTTCAGTAATCACGGGATCACAGGATTAGTACATCAAAGGTTTAAAAATGAACCAGACAGTCTTCTATTTTTATGCCCCAAATCAACCAATTTAAGAATATGGATGCAAATATTTTACTCTTCTTTATTTGTTCACTTTAATAGGGCTTAATATTAGAGAACTGTGTAGAAATCTACTAGCTATGTTTTATTGAATACTCATTGGTATTTCACAAACATTGAGCAGATCATGTCTGCTTGTGCCTGTACCCATGGTGTTGGTACAGGAGTTTAACTAAGACAACAGTGCCAGTTTTTTTTTTTTTTTTTTTTGCCAGTCAGCTTGCTAAGCTGCATATGTCCGAATTGTACTGCTTGGACGATTTTGAATATTCAAGCTGTAAACCCTTAAGGCAGGGATTATTTTCATGGGAAATTGCACTGTACAGTATGCTTTACCAGTACATAATAATTAGTATCAGAATGTTCTAAAATGCAAGCCAATTTGGCTTTTGCACATCATATATGAGAAAACAAATATGCCCCAATGCATTTGTTCATTCATCGTCTTTTAAAGGAAAGCTGTTTAAAGCACATTTTATTGTCTGATGTAAATTCTGGTGAGATACAGGACTTTGTTATAAACTGACCTGAGATTAACTCTTATTTTTAAGTTGCCTCAGAGTAGACTATTGTGTCCAAAAAAACATTTAGGGCAGAAAAAAGAAAGCTGACTAATTACTGGCTAATACTTTCTTATTCTTATCACACATGTGTGAGTCCAGAGTTCTTGAGAGATAGCCAATTATGACACATTTTCAAATCTATGAAATATGACAAAATGACATTGCTTGCAAATCTAAAAAAAAGTGGTTCAGCCTTAATGCAATATGTGCTGTGTCAATGCCATTATGTTTTAATGTAGCTTTGCAATGAGTTCATTGCAAAAGCAAGTGAAAGTAAGTACTTATTAACCTCTTCTTGGAAATGGCTTTTAGACATACTCTTATTATTGAACTGTTGTTATCAATTTCAAAGAACTAAACAGCAGTGTATAGGTAGAGAAGGATAGGAGAATCTCATTTACAGGAGGCAAAGAAACCTAAAAGCCTAGTCCATACCGTGCTGGTAGTTTTAGTTATCTTAGTGTTTCTAAGATTCTTTCCCTCATTTAAGCAGACACTGTATACCAATGAGTGGCAATAGTAAAGTTTCAACAGGCAGAGGTTTGCTTTTTTCTCTGAGCTTTTATCCTGAAGTCACAATTTTTCTATTATTTCTTAAATAGCTACCCTCTCTTAATGCCGACTCTTTCATTTCCCTACTCTCGATGGCTAGAAACAGGCAAGAGTAAAGTGGTGTAAGAGAATATCTCACTTCTACTCAATAATCAAATTTTCAATTCTCAATTAGTATTGCAAGTTTCTGGAATTCAAAAAACTACTAGATTAATAGATGGTATTAAATACTAAGTTCCAACAACTTTAATATCTTTCCATAATATTGTTTTTAATGTCTTCTATTCACCTCACTTGTCTCAGACAATGAGAAAAGTCTAAGCAAATTAATGGGCACACCTAAGAAGTGTCTTTACAAATTGATTTTATGCATGGCCCATAAACATTTTCCTGTAATTGCGTTGGTCTATTCAATATAGCAACACTCATTGCTGGATTACTAAGTAGTTAAAGCAGCTACCATAGAATCCAGATTTTTATACCCTATGATACTAACTCCCATGTCAACATTATTTGGCCATATTGTGTGATCTTATTTAGGAGAATGGGGTAAAGGAAATAAGTGTGTGATTCTTACTTGAGAAGAGAAATCCCAATCTACCCAGATATCTCACTTATATCTTTGCAAGCATTTTTTTTTTTTTTTTTTTTGAGACAAAGTTTAAGTTTCACTCTTGTTGCTCAGGCTGGAGTGCAGTGGCGTGGTCTCAGCTCATTGCAACCTCTGCCTCCTGGGTTCAAGTGATTCTCCTGCCTCAGCCCTCAGCCTCCCAAGTAGCTGGGACTACAGGCACGTGCCACCGTGCCCAGCTAATTTTTGTAGTTTTAGTAGAGACAGGGTTTCACCATAATGGCCAGGGTGTTCCAGATCTCCTGACCTCATGATTCCCCTGCCTTGGCCTCCCAAAGTTCTGGGATTAGTTGTCTTAATATTCCTTTTTAATCATTAATATAATATTCATATAATATATATTTTATATCCTTTACACAGTGCTAGTGATATTGGGAACCTATTAACATGTTTAAAATGGAAATGTATGAAAATAACACTATAGTTAAAATTCAGTTTCACAAAAGAAGGAGAAATGATGTTAACTTGTACTATCTTTTCAGAAACTCTCAGAATTTCATATTTACTTGAGCCAAATAAAACACATAGTATTTACGTTAATGTGGATTGATCTTTTATTCAATGTAGCCAGATAGTTTCTTCTGCCATGTAGACAAAATTTCTTCAAACCCACATCTGGTTCTTTCTCCTCTTTTGCCTTAACAGGATTGGAAAAGATTCTCTGAGCCTATTGCTCCCGCTTCTTTGTTCATCCCAGCACAATTTGGTGTTTCAGAGCCAGAGACAGGGACCATGCTAGCTGGGTCTCCACCACTGAATCAAACCAGCTGATAGGATACCTTTGAAAAATAAAGGTAAAATATCAAATTGATTCTAAGCATGCATAACAGATGCTATTAAAATATTTTAATTTAGTAAAAATAATTTGCATTTTTTATTTCAAATGTCTAGTTACCTTGGCATTATATAGGTCCCAAAGTACCTCATGGAGAAAAGCACAAAATATATATTATTTTGTGGGAACTTCAACTTAGATATAGCCTTTATTTATTCTTATAAAATAGTATTTTTACCTTAAGAAATATATCAGCACATGAAAACACTACCATCATAAAGGTATCCATCTGATTGATGACCTGTAGCATTCATAAAAATGAACAATGAAAAAGCTTATAAAAAATGAGCTATTTGCCTATGGTGATATGGTAGGAATGAAGAAACATTTTAAAGGATAAAGATTATAAGATTAATCATATTTTCATGGAGTAAAACAGACATTCGTCTTAAAACTTCATAACATTTATGGATGAAAGATATGAGTAATTGCAACACTGACAAATTTCAAAGCCACCTCAATGATTGGGATATAAAATAAAGAATAAAAGCTGTGGAATTTGGTAGGTGTATAATTTAGATCCAACACTATGGCCAAACATTTTAGAAGTCAGAGAATATTTGTGTAGTAAAAAGTGTGAGACTAGACCCTGTTCTCACTACCATCAAATTCAAACAAATTTTGTGTTTTACTTTTGGGCCATTCCACTTAAGTTCATCTACTTGAAATTTCTAAGATTTTGTATAATGTGTCATGCTCTTTCATGTTCGTACTGTGTCTTTATCTTTCTTCCTCTTGCATTTAATGAGACACAATTATGTTTGGTATGATATTTTCAAGAAAAGTGGGCTCCTCCCCTAAACCCCAGATGAGCCATTTCCAAATTAAGTAGAGCGTTTAGAGCTGGGCATGGTGGCTCATGCCTGTAATCCCAGCACTTTGGGATTGTCCATTGTATCTACTTTTTTTTCTGTTGCTACTTGTACATTTAAAGCCATTTCCTAACCCAAGATCACAAAGACTTATGCCTATGTTTTCTTCTAAGAGATTTATATTCTTAGCTTTAATATTTAGGCCTTTGATCAATTTCTATTTTTTTATATATATTTTGTGATGTACAGATTCATTATTTGGGATTTGAATACACAACTGCACCAACACCATTTGCTGAAAAGCCTATTCTTATCCCATTTAATTCTCTTGGAACATTTGTCAAAATCAATGGACTATAACTGTTAGAGTTTATTTCTCAACTCTCAATTATATCTTATTGATCAGTATGGCTCTCTTTATGAAAGTGCCCCACTCTATTGGTTACTGTAGCTTTGTATTGAGTTTTGAAATTAAGAAGTGTGAGTCCTCTATTTCTTATTTTTCAAGATTGTGTTGCTTATTCTAGGGCATCTTCCACTTCCATATGAATTTTAAAGTAAAATTAGTGATTTCTACAAATAAAGCAGGTGGAATTATGATAAAGATAGCATTAACCTGTAGGTTGATTTACAAAGAATTGCTATCTTAAAAATATTAAATCTCTCTCCCAGGAACATGAGATGTATTTTGATTAATTTATATATTCTTCACTTTCTTTCAACGTTTTATGGTTTTAAGTGTATATGTCTTGCAATTATTTTGTTAAATTTATTCCAAAATATTTTATTAATATTTACTCAATAAGTGAGAATAAGTGTGTGTGTTTCTTGATTTCTTAAGATTTTAAAAATATAGGGCTATGTAACTGCAAACAAATATAGTTTTATTCATCTTGTCCACTCTAAATGTCATTGATTCTATTCCTGGCTAAATTGCCTTGGATAGAACCACCAGTACTATGTTAAATGAAATGGTGAGAGTAGACATTCTTGTCTTTTTATCTTATGAAGAAAGCTTTTTTTTTTCACGATTTTTTGCAAGGAGTGGGTTATTAGCATAATTTTTTGTGTTATTTTTATTTTTATTCTGACCCTTAAAAGATGTTAAGAAAGTGTGAGAAAGAAAAATGTCAGATCCCTTCCATGTCAGAGAGTGTATTTTTTATAGGTCACAATTTCAACTGATAACATAATTTGCTATTACATTCTATGTCAAAATTAATATTTTCCAAATGTCTGGTGTTTTCTATAGTCTAATATTGTTGAGAAAATATACACTACAGGCCGGGCACGGTGGCTCACGCCTGTAATCCCAGCACTTTGGGAGGCCAAGGCGGGCGGATGACAAGGTAAGGAGATCGAGATCATCCTGGCTAACATGGTGAAACCCCATCTCTACCAAAAATACAAGAAATTAGCCGGGCGAGGTGGCGGGCGCCTGTAGTCCCAACCACTCTGGAGGCTGAGGCAGGAGAATGGCATGAACCCGGGAGGCGGAGCTTGCAGTGAGCTGAGATTGAACCACTGCACTCCAGCCTGGGTGATAGACCAAGACTCCATTTCATAAAAAAAAGAAAGAAAGAAAAAAGAAAATATACACTATAAGTAAAATTCTTATTTATTTGTAGAATAGCTACTATTACTCTCTAGAAGCCTTTAGAAATTAAAAAGAATCAATTGTAATTTTTCCAGAACTGAAAGAAGGCAAATACTTTTAAACCTAATTGACACAATAAGGTGCCCATTAATGAAAAAAGAAAATATGAGTATAATCAACCATGTAACACATACACAAAAATATATATGAGAGAATAATTATATGTGATACATATGTGTTTGATGACTTTTATCGTATGTGTGTATATATAATATTCTCTCACATCACACACACATAGACACACATATTTACATATGGAGAGAGAGGAGTGAGAAAAAAGGAGATCGAGTTTGGGGAGGAGAAAAGATAGAGAGAAGAGACTGACAGATACATGGGAAAAAAGTACCTAAGGATACAATCTATGTTGCTATCTTAAATTATCTGAGGACCATGATGTTATGTGAATTGAGAGGATAGAGTAAATGGAAAACAAGTTCAAAGAAAGTAGAGATTTAACATGAGAAATAAAATTGGAGACATAGTCAGGAGTCTGATCGTAAATTTTTTTTAATGCCATGAAAATACTTTTTTAGGCCATCAAAATATTTTTAATGAACTGTGGAAGTTCACGGAAAGCTGTCAATATGGGAGTAACACATTTGGATGTGTTCCTAGAGTAGATGATGCAGAGTACCAAGGAGTTAGTAACAAATGCAGGAAGAACAGAAAGAATAGCCATGTGAGAGATCATGGTTTGAGCTGAAACTTTTGTGGGCAAAAAATAAATGAAGAGAGTGAATCTGTTTCATATAGAAGAAGGGGAGTAGACTGGACATGGGATATACTGAGCCTAGTGAACAAATGAAGGTGGTAACAGAACTGCCTTCAGGTTTTTAGCATGTGACACTTGGAATAGACAGTGTTAACACAAAAATAATCACTTATGGGTTTGAGGCAGGAGAAATAGGGTAGGAGATGTGAGAAGCAATTGCAAATGAAAAGTTACTGACAACCTAAATTTTAATTAGCTGTTAGAAATTCAAATTTTAGAAGTTATATACGGGGCTAGGTATAACGGGAGAATTATTTCCTGAAAATAGTGACATCTAAATTGAGATATAAAGAATATAGGAGTTAGTAAAACTAAACTACTCTTTAACCTAACATTCTAGACTCTTTTGTAAACAGCTCCTGCTCATGTTTTTAGGCTTGTCTCCAAATAGTCATCTTTCTAATTGTTTTATTCTATCAATATTGATGTATTTATTCTTTTTTCAGAATGATTTTTATGTGCTACATCCACCCATGTTTACTATGTCATTTTAATGAGAATACTAATAAGTCATAAAATAAGATGAATTGATTTAGTTGTTTATTCATAAATTTATTATTAGTCTCCTACTTATGAAACAGAATGAAATGACTATATTCTCTCTATAAGACAACAACATCTCATATCTGATACACAGTATGTAAATATGTGATTTGCAAATGTTTCAAGTTGCAAAACGAGATTATAAAGCATGAATTTGTGTTTAGAATTTTATCAGTATATTTTTTAAAGCCATTTAGTGATCATATTACAGAAATCAGAATAACGCATGCCTAAGTCTCCATACAGCTTTCTGTGGAATCCATGTACATCACTATTGCTTCATTAATGCTAATTCTAGACACATATCTATAGAAAATGAGTTTACAAATACACTAGAAGTCTGTTAAATTAAAAAGGAAAAAATACATCAGTTGTGAGAAAATACACAAGCTAAGTAGCACTAACATGAAATTATGCAGTGATGGAAGTGGCAAGGATCATTTCTAACTGGCGGACACATTTGTAGCATCCTACTTTAACCAAAGAACGATGCAGTGCATTTCCAGTCACTAAGGTTCAGGCTGCTTTAGCAGAGTGTAAGAGTTGTAGAGAATGACTTTCATTTTCTCATTATGTCACCAGTCATATCTTCTTTTTTTTTTTTTTTTGAGACGGAGTCTCGCTCTGTCGCCCAGGCTGGAGTGCGGTGGCGCAATCTCGGCTCACCTCGAGCTCCGCCTCCTGGGTTCATGCCGTTCTCCTGCCTCAGCCTCCCAAGTAGCTGGGACTACAGGCGCCCACCACAACGCTCAGTTTTGTTTGTTTGTTTGTTTTTTCTTTTTGAATTTTTAGTCGGGACGGAGTTTCACCGTGTTAGCCAGGATGATTTCAATCTCCTGACCTCATGATCCGCCTGCCTCGGCCTCCCAAAATGCTGGGATTACAGGCGTGAGCTATAGTGCCCGGCCTCTTCTTTCTTTCATACTTTACGCCATGTAGAAGTGGCTATCCGATCTATTGACAGTCCCATCAATTAGCTAACATTTTTTCCATTTCTGTAAATTCTACTAGGTTATTTGACAATTTTCACTTGTCTGTTACAATTCTTCACATTGTCACTTAATTTGCCTAACATATTAAATACAGTTATTTCAAAGTCCTTGTTTGTTTGATACCTCAAATGTCTGGATCAAAATATCTAAATATTTTGCAACTATGTGTATTGTTCATTTCTTTTCTTTATTTTTAGTCAATTTTGTGAATTTGCATGACTTTTTTTTTTCTTATTGGATGTCAGAGACACGTGTATAATTATACAGAAATGCTTGGGTCACCAGGTCATATTTTCAGCCTCTGGGAGTTTTTTTTTTTTTTTTTTCTTATGCTAAGCAATAAAGAGACAAATCACCTTAAGCCAATCACTATAAAAACTATTTACTCTGCGTTTTAGGCTTGTTCTTGGCTGTTAATTTTACTGATTGTTCTGTGTTTTAGGCTTGGTCTTGGCTGTTAATTTTGCTGTTTGTTCTTGCTTCTAACTTGTCTCAACTAAAAATCCCAAGGTGCTATTCTTTACCTTCTTTCTTGGTATCCACTTATTGAGCAAGTGACAACTATTACCACTTCCTGGGTAAGAGTTTCAGTGCATGAAGGATAGCAAAGAACATAACAATAACTACCACCATCAGCAGCAGTTTCAGGGTGTAAACCCATTGTATGATTTACAGATTCAGGATCATCAAGAATGCCACAAATCAGATAGACACTAGGTGAATTGATGCTTTATTCGCATAGAGAAGAGAACAAATTTTGCTTCAAAGGTGAGCTTCGGTTCTCTATGGCTAGTTGCTTTAATAGTGAGCTTTAGTTCCCCATGGCTAGTGGATATTGCCCTATAGTTAAAGCAGGGAGATGGTCTACATGCACTCGTCTTGTACTAGAAGTGAAGAACACTAGAAGTGTTCCCCTTCCGGGACAGATATAGCAGTGGACTTGGCCAGGTGCAGTATGATACAGACATTTAAGTAGAAACAAGTACTCATCAAACCTGAAACAGGTAAAGATATTCGTTAAAAAGGTAAGATGCTCAGAACAGGGTGTGAGAGCTCATTATTTCCAGGTAAGAAAATGTTCCAGGATAGAGGCTCATTTGTACGAAACCATGCAAGGATTGGCAATCTCCAAACAACTGCCTTTTCCAACACCAATGAAGTGAAGGGTTTTTTTTTTTTTTTTTTTTTTCCCTTAGACTCAATAGCCTATCAAAATCTCTACTTTTCAGTCTTATAGCTTACCACTTTTCAGTTCACAAATGGCTTGAGTGAAAAACAGTGCCCAATAAATGACCCATATCTTTGAACTTCCTTCATTTCTAGCCTCTTACCACACAAGTCCTGTTGTCAACAATGTTTTTTTAGAAACCTTTATAAACTATGTTTTATGTTTTTTTTTTACTCTTTACCTTTGCTAATTTTTTTATTAAAAATTAATTTTATTGGCCGGGCACAGTGGCTCATGCCTGTAATCCCAGCAATTTGGGAGGCTGAGGTGGGTGGATCATGAGGTAAGGAGATCAAGACCATCCTGGCTAACATGGTGAAACCCTGTCTCTACTATAAATACAAAAAATTAGCCGGGCGAGGTGGTGGACACCTGTAGTCCCAGCTACTTGGGAGGCTGAGGCAGGAGAATGGCGTGAACCCGGGAGGCAGAGCTTGCAGTGAGCCAAGATCGCCCACTGCACTCCATCCTGGGTGACACAGCAAGACTCTGTCTCAAAAAATAATAATAATAATAATAATTTTATTAATTTTTTGATAGTAGGAAGACTATTCTGAAAACAATGATCATCTATCAAATCAGAAAATTACATCTATAAATCTCTAATCATAAACGTTGCAGACAATTCTAGCTAAATCTCACAGATTTAATCTCATTTGGGAGATTGGGAAGTTTCAGAGTTCTTGCGCTTGCTCTATGTGGGTTTAGTTAAATGGAATTAACTACAATTGGACACATAGGAAACCCAAATATTTTTTGAAAAGGATTTTGTTGATGAAGAGCCCCAGCATGTATTAGGTTTAAAGGGTGTGAAAACTATTCAAATTATAAACAGATCTCTTGGCCTTTAACTTTCTATGAATATGGATTGATCCTAGAAAGATATTTATCCTTTTGTGCAGGTAATATTTTCAAAGTAACCAATGAGATCAATAAATAAAAAAGAATATCCTGAAGGGAGAAACCAAGAGTTCCATAAATCAATGGACTGGAGAGATATTTCCAGGAAGTAGAAACTAGGTCTGTTCATGTAACACTTCTCACTCTTGAGATAGACTCCATGTAGTTTAGAATTTCTATAGATCTACAGTGATAGCATTATACCTCCCATTTTCCTCTCCTCATAATAAATGGGAATATCTATGGTAGTTATCCTGTCTCTTCATTGTATCCTGGGTATGTTGGGAGACAGATAATATTTTTTTAATTCATGAGTCCCCATATCAAAAGATGATAATCTGAGTAATTGTGTCTGGGCTGATGTTGATCATAAGATTATGAATTTTGACCCTGCTGTTATGACTGGATATATCTTTGAAGCCTTTTGAGGTAAACTGAATGTATGTTGCATATATAAGGGATGTGAATTATTAGGACCACAGGGAAGAGCATGAGAAATTGGTTTTTGAAATTGTCCCTCCCTCTATCCATGCTCAATGCAATGCTTTATGTCTTCGTTAAAAGAGGTCTATTTCCCACTGCTTGAATCTAAGCTGACCTTATGACTTGCTTTGATCAATACGAAGAATCAGAAGTGCTAGAATGTTAGTGAGTCTGGTCAATCTAGGCTTCAAAAGGCCTTGCACATTTTATTCTGTTCTCTAGGATATATACCATGCTATCAGAACAAGACCACTTGACAAATAGCTAGCCAACCTCCACACATGGGGTGATGTCATCCTAGATCAGCCAGCCCTCAGTATTCTTGCCAGCGTAGTCCAATGCATGAGTGAGCATGGCTGGTGCCAAAAGACCCATTATATCCATCCAGTTTAGCTGTAGGCTCATTAGCAATAACAAATACTTTTTCGAGAGCCACTGATTTTTCAGGTGGTTTGCTATGCAGCAAAAACTACTTAATCTCCCTATTTCCATGATTAGTTTCAATATTTTAAAATCGAGTTATTTTAAATGTTTGAAGTATTTATCATTCAAGTTTATCTAAGAGAAAATTTCATTGTCTTGTATCAGCCTTTTTGGAGATTTCTACTACATTAAAAAATCAACTTCAGATGATTTTTATCAGATGGAATATCTGAAATATATATATGTGTTCTAATATCCTTTGAGTTTTTTCCCCAAATCCTCTTATAAGTTTTTAAACTTTAGGAGATGATCTCAGCATGGCATTATGTGTAATATTATCATTAGTCACCTTTTCTTTTTTGCATATAAAAATATTCTTACATACTTCACAAACATTAGAAAATCTTATATTCATCAGCCATATTTTTGCATCTTACATGGAAGTTTAGATTAAAATTCTACTTCCTAGTCAATAACAGACCTGATTACTTAAATTTCATCTTTTCTTGATGACCATCTGTTGCTTTCCGTTCTTTTTCAGCAGTTAATTTTATACATAACGTAATCTGTGTGTTTGAGGATTTTATTACATGTTCTTGATGAGTCACTTCAGTTTATCCCATTGACTCCTTCCTGAAACACAAGCCATATACAATTCACCATCGTGATGCAAAGCCTGACTCATGAAAAGTAAATAGTAAATAAATAAATAAACCCGTGCTTTACAAATGCAGTTTCATACATAACTATTTATAAAAGTATACAGTTACAATCTCATTTATTTTTTATAAGATATAATTTTCTAAAATGATTTTCAAAAGTTCTGGTTTAATTTCTCAAGTTTTATCTATTAAAACGTAATCAAATAAGTTAGTTTTACAGTGGTCTCCCTTATCTGCAGATCCAATTTCTGCAGTTTTAGTCACCCACAGTCAACTGTGGCCTAACAATATTCAGTGAAAAAGTCCAAAAGTAGACAATGCTTAAGTTTTAAATTAAGCACTTTTCTGAGTAGTATAATGAAATCTCATGCCAAACTGTTCTGTCCCATCTGGATTGTGAATCATCCCCTTTGTCCAACATTCTTGTATATCTACATTCGTAGTCTATTAATCACTTTGTGGTTATCTTGGTTATCAGAACAGCCATCAAAGTATTGCATGCTTGTGTTCAAGTAATACTTACTTTGCTTAATAATGGCCCCAAACACAAGAGTAGCGATGCTGACATACTGTTTTATTATCATATTAATATATAACTTACCTAATTGATGAATTAATTCATGTTATATGTATGTATGTATAGAAAAAACACTATATCTAGGGTTTGAAGCTATCCACTGGGAGTCTTGGAATGTATCCTCCATAGAAAAGGGCGTACTTACTACTTTATTGTGCTACTTGGAATTTACAAGATTACTGATGTAGTGGATCCTACAAACAGAGACTGAGAGAAGTTTGCAATAATCTCCCATCTCCATTACTTTAACCAGAACAGTGCAATTCGATTTAAAAATATAAAATCTCTTACTCTCTCTCTCACACACATGCATACAACATAAACACACAACGTGATAGAAACTCTATTCGACTCTGACTTCTGATGTTTAACGTGCCCATAGTAAAAGCATTTTATCTTGGTAAATGGCCTTTCAAACAACAACTGCATAGCCTCTTTTAGTCTTTTTTTTTTTTCAGATATCTGTGAACATGTAAATAAGTTATAGGCAGTAGAATGTTAGTTTTAATAAATGTAAATTCATGTTGGGCCCTTAAGTTGTGGGCATGACTTCTGACTTTGCTATCTACCATTCTTTCCCTTACTCACTCAATTCTAATCACACAATGGCCTCTCCTCTGTTCCTTCACTCTGCCAGATGCAATTCCACCTTAGGGCCATCTGATTTGACTGTTACTTCTGGCTAGAACTAACTTGCCCCCAAATCCATAGTATAAGTGTCTTTCTTCTTTGTAGTAATGATTCAAATATAATCTTCCACAGAGAACTACAAGGAAACCAATTCACAAATTTCAACATTTATTTAATTTAAATGGCTAGTGCATGACAGGAAATAATTAAGATTAATGTCACAGTTTTCTAGTTGGAAGACAGTGAGACCTAGGCCCAATGCATTGGCCGTCATGGTGAAAATAAAGGGACATATCTGAGAGATGGTAAAGATGTTTATAGCTTACATTTTAGTGACAAATTGAATTCAGAGAGCTGAACAAGATGAAAATCTCTAGATTCATGCCTTTATTTCCAGTTCTGGTTATTCAGTTGGTTGTACTAATAATGAAAGGAATAAGTTTTAGAGGAAAGTAATTTAAATGGGAAACAATTTATTACCTAAGTGTAACCTGTTAAAATAACATTTGATTGTCTTATTATTATTTTAGTAATTCAGTGTATTACTAATAGTATTATAACACATTTTAACAATATACAGCAAATTAGCATAATTTCCTTGGAAAATAGGTCCTTATAATGTTCAAATTACCAACTGGAAATAGTTGGTACATTTAAATTTAGTGTAACAGGAACAAGATAATAAGGGGAAGTATTTAGAGCAGTATGGATAGGCAGTAGAGGAAACACATGGGATAGTGGAGATTAATAACAGAGCTTGTAATCCTCCCACAGAAAGGAAGCAAGTTGTTACCAAACCCTGAAAGAGTCGTGTAGAAAGAGCTGCCTTGAGAGAAGCATTAACTTTCAGATGAGGATGCAGCCAATCCAAGGCAATCCTGCCGGTCAAAGCTAAGGGAGTATACTGGCTTCACTCTCTCTCACGGTAATCTCTCAGCAGGTTTACCTTTAACCAAATTTGAAGCCAGAGAGTAAAACAAAACAATTGCTATAACTCATATAGGCCAATTTCCCCAGGCAGGGAGCAGAACGAAGGATGGAGTGGGTATGAAAGGATAAACAGAAGATGGCCAGCTGAATCTTTTTCAGTTTAGTAACTCTATTCCAATATAAATAGACTAAAAAAGTTTTGAGCAAGCTAACAAAACTGTAGCCTTGTGATGATTATATGTATAGTGCAAACTTATACATACAATTGCATTTCTCAAATTTTCTCAAAGGCTAACAATAATCAATAGACATATGTTTTTAAACGTTGATAATATAGTACATGTTCTGCCTTAAAATGTTCTGAATAAAATTTAACTTCATTTTCAAGATAAAACCAATATATTTGTTGAGTTACAAACTCAGTATCAAAGTCATATAAAAATAATAGACTTCTATATTTTAGTTCAGAATTTACTAAAATATCACCATGGAAAGAACATTTTTATCTTTATTTACCGGAATGTATATCTCAATTAATAATTTTATATTTAGTTGATGTAAACAGAATTAACCAAAGTTCATTAATTAACCAGACAAGAAGATAATATATTATAGCATGCAAATTTTACATGGTAGAAAATCATTATGCATCCATTAAATAGTAAGTAACAGTAAATTGTATCCAAATTGTATTAATAGAGAAAAATACAATGAACATCATAAATGTGTAAGAGAGAAGGAGGTGATCTAATTCCACGTGTATACATATACTTCGGCTTTCAGCAGACACTCCTAGATTGTTGTGAATTGTGTGTGTGGCAGGTGGGGGATCCTCATTTTACAATTATGCTGCTGAAGTTTTCCTCATTAATTGCATTATTTTAGTTACTCTTTTCCAAGTATATTGGTACCCTATGTTTTCCTTCTATTGGAATTTAAATTCACAAATAGCATGGAATGTTTACTTTTGGTGTCGCCTCAACCAGGAAATCATGTATCCAAACATATGGTAAAACCAACATTCAAACATTTTAATCTCTTTCATCACTCACCCTTTCAGAATACTTGTTAAATCCATCATTTTCATTGTTATATTTTAGCATATCCCTTGCTTTAGAGTCTCTCCATATATTATTTTTTTAATGGTCTAACTTCATGTTTTTTACTTCCCATGACTACATTCCGTGTTCATAAAATTATACATTTTATTGCCAAAATATATTACAGTATTATTTTCCCACTATTTTGCTTTCAGAACATGTTAAGAAACTTGTTTGCTTACCTGGAGAGAGAGAGAGAGAGAGAGACAAAGAGAGAGGGACAGAGACAGAGGAGAAAATGTGTTTCTCATGTTTTGAGCCTAAGCACAGTTTTTTAGGGGCAGAGGAGGAATTCAATCACAAAACTACTTTTATTTTTAATCCAAAGTTCCTTATAGATGCTGATGAGCTCCATTGTTAGCCTATTAACTTACTTTCTTCTGTGATTTCAGATATATCTAACCTTAAAATTCATTCAAATAACTGCCTTTTCTTTAATTTCAGGAGATTAACTTGCTTAGTAATCACAGGGAAAATCAAACTCAAACCATCCTCCCAAAACGATCAGGTATGATTTTTTAAAATAAAAATCTTACGAACTATGCATCATCCTGTATCTTCCTCCGCTTCATAACCTATAGCTGTAAGAGGTTGCCCTGTTAAGTAAATGACTTCTAATCTCTTCAACTTCTCAGTGACTTACTTTCATTGATGTTTTTGCTCTCTTTTTCTTTCTCTGTGGTGCCAACTTCCCTCTCATCAGCACCCAGATATATTTATATATCCCTCATCTTATACAAGCAAACATCATCATAAATACAAAAAAAAAAAAAACTTAAGCGATCTTGTAATACTAGGATTTTCTTCATATCTTATTCCCTTCCAACTTCACTTGATCTTTTCCCTTCTAGTCAAACCTCTAACAATGGTGTAGTCATTATTAGTCATTTATTATTATGATCATATAAAGTAGGGATTTTTTAAATCACTGAGATATTTGGGTCTGCTTCTTACCCCAGTAGAACTTAAACTACCCTTCCTGGCACAGAAATTGATTCTTCAGAATAGAATTGTTTCATTAGAAAACATGATAAACTATATGGCATGGTTTAAATACTAGCATACATGACCCAAAAAAGGTTTTTAGAAGACAGATTGATGGTGATCCCATTAAGTGGTAGTGAAAGATTGTTTAAATTGTTGATTGAGATAACCCGAAATCCAGATCATGTATGTAATGAACTCTTAAAGGAGAAGAGTGATATCATATACTAGATGTTGGAGGCTGCTCTGGATAAAATAATTCAACTAAGACATGATCTCAAAAATAAATTGGCTGATTTTCAAGCAGGAATTAAGTGCAATAGTGGTAACCCAGACATTTTAAGGTTTGGGCAGTTTTGCAACCTCAAATACCAAGATGCAAAAATTTTTAAATGTAACTAAGCCTCTGCATTAGTAGCAAAAATTAAAGGTTTTATTTTAATTCTTGCATCATTTTAAAACCTCTCAGCATATTATGATAATATGAAGTTAATCCTTTATTTGAAAAAAGTACTCAGGGAAAATAAATTGAATCCTGGCTGACCTAGAGGGTTATATTTAATGCTGCCTCTTTCTTTTTCCTGAATTAGCCTTCGACTCACTATGATCTGACCTCTTTGCCCACTGCTCCTCCACAGCATACTTCTTCAAAATACTGATGGGTTCTTTGTCATTTTCTCTAACAGACATCTTTTAGGTTTATTCTGCTTGGCCTCTTGTCACAACTGTCTATCTTAATTCTCTATTTATTTACTTAAAGTCTTCATTTGATCTCTATGACATAATAATCTTCTGGTCTCTTAACTACATTTTGCCAGTTCACTTGGCTAAGTTTCTTCTCATGTAACTCTCTCATAAGTTGAGTATTTTAGTGTTCTGTTGTAGGTTCTTTTGTATTTCTCCCTACATACAACTTATACATTCTCATATATTTGTTTGTAATAAAAGCTTTCTCAACATATGTTTCTGATTCATACTATTTTTTGAAACTTATAACTATTAATCCTAATGTATTATGATCATTGTTTTTGAATGCCAAAACAGTCATTCCATAGTTAAGGATGATTGTTCAGTGTATGGTAAACTATGACATTCAAAAATACACCCTACCTAAAAATATTATTTATATAAATTAAATAAAATTGTTAAAAAGACAAATGGAATATACACAATGAAAACAACTCTTGGGAATTAGAATGTGATACAAGCACAAAACTTAACCAAGTTATAAAAATCATGAAATGTAAAAGCACTGAACCATGGCAGTGAATGTATATTAAGTATTGGAGTTGATTGGAAAAATATGGCAAATAATGGCAAATATTTAAGTAACATGTTAATTGCATACACATTTATGTATTAAGTCAAGGGGAATTACATAAATGTGTGGGTATTTACTCTCAATACAATTTAATATTACATACAATTTTTGGGAAGTAATGAAGGACATTATTTCTGTTCAATGGCCATAGTAAGGAGTTCATTTCCACTTCATGTTTATGGGCGTTATTTAAGAGAAAGGTGGGCCGGGCGCGGTGGCTCAAGCCTGTAATCCCAGCACTTTGGGAGGCCGAGATGGGCGGATCACGAGGTCAGGAGATCGAGACCATCCTGGCTAATATGGTGAAACCCCGTCTCTACTAAAAAATACAAAAAACTAGCCGGGCGACGAGGCGGGCGCCTGTAGTCCCAGCTACTCGGGAGGCTGAGACAGGAGAATGGCGTGAACCCGGGAGGCGGAGCTTGCAGTGAGCTGAGAGCTGGCCACTGCACTCCAGCCTGGGTGGCAGAGCAAGACTCCGTCTCAAAAAAAAAAAAAAAAAAAGAGAGAAAGGTGAAGATTCAGGTTTCTACCTCACGTGCTCTGGATTTCCCAGAAATTGCCATTATTGCTGTCACTGAAAACTGTAGTAAGTTGATTATACGGTTGCATTAACTGTTTAGTGTGATTCTCAAAATTTAAGCAAGACTAAAATTCAAAAACGATACAGAAGGATGTATCTTTCACTATAATATTGAAAACATACATTTTATGTGTCAGATGAGAGTCAAATATCATATTTACTGGAGACTACGATGAAATTAAAAGTCCTTGAAAAGGAATATTTATAGATGACTATTTCCTTTTTACGTGGCAAAAGTTTGCAAAAATACCACATGAGATATTTTAATGATTTTTTTAAGAAATAGCTCTTCCTTCCTCAATAAAATGAATTAAACATGGCATGTTTTTTAATGATAACTCAAGTTTGTATCAACAAATATTACTATGAGTTATGGAATTATGGTCATGCTAATGCTCATTGGTCCAAATGAGATAAACAGAGTTTTTGTTGGTTTGTTTGTTTCTTGGTTTTTACTTTACAATCTATATATTAAACAATTTTCTTTTGTCTAAGATAGCAGAGGTAAATTTTCCATGTCTTTTTGGTTTCATCCATGCCTTCTGAAAGCAACTGGTGCTTTTCTCCAAGCCTTTTATATAACACGTGCTCTCCTACTCAATTTCTGATGTAAAAAGGAAAGCCTATTGTGTTCAAAGAAATCAAAAAACTATGCTAGTTAAAACTGTAACTAACATTAGAGTGTATGACCTTTGAAAAATATCATGTATTCAAAACATAAAGTTGTTTATGTATTTTCCTGGGATTTTTGTAGCTTACCTTAATCATCTTGTTTATATTTCTTACTGTTGGAGAAGTGACAACCCGGGTGTGAACTCTTACTATATTACTGCTAATGTTGGACACATGCAGGGTTAACAGTTGTGTTACTCAAAGGTACAAGAGAAAATATTTTGTACAATTTTCCCTTGATACTTTAGGTATAACTTCTGCCTAAGAATCCTATCAATAAAGTTTAACTTGGAACTAAAATGAGTTTACAAAGCAATATCACTTACAACAGCTTCCAAATCCTTTCAGATCCAAAACTGGAAAAAGCAGGGTGCTCCTAGGTCAAAAATTTTATTATTGAGTGAACAGTATATAGTTTTATTTTTCTAATAAAAAATGCTGTAAAATATAGCACTACTTAGAAGACTGTTCAAATTAATGCTTTTTATTTTTAATTTTTTGATATTTATATGTGTGATATTTTCATAATACCAAAATACTAGAAAATCAAATTTTAATATAATGTAAATTGGTTATATATAGATTACAGTACAGATTTCAAAATGAGAAATGACCTTTAAAGTCAGAATTCTGTAAGGATATGAAGTAGTAAGTGGGAGAATAGCTTGCACTTTTTTTCCATCCCAAATATTTTTAAATCATATGACTTTGTTCCAGTCTGTGAAGCTCTGTTTGTCATATAATTCAATGCAAGATATTTGAAGTTCAATAAATACTTCAACATGTCAGGTGATTTAAAAATTTTAAATCATTGTGAGTTTTTAAAGGGTAAAATTCACCTGCTCTCATATTTTATTTGAAAAAGCCATTAGAGGGCCTGTAAATTATACAATCATTATTTTTGCACTGGGAATGGCCACTCACTCCTATCATCTCAGCATTTTGGGAGGATGAAGTGAGAGGATCACTTGATGCCATGAGTTTGAGACCAGCCTGACTACTATACTGAGTCTCTGTCTCTACCGAAACGTAAAAAATTAGCTGCATTTGGTGGCATGTGTCTGTGTTCTCAGCTACATGGGAGGCTGAGGCAGGAGGATCGCTTGGGCCCACGAGTTCATAGCTGCAGTGAGCTAGGTAGGTGACACTGCACCACAGCCTGGGTGACAGAGTGAGACTCTGTCCCTAAAAACATAAAATATTTTTGAACAAATTAATGTATGCTTAATTTATACATCAATTATTGCAAAACAGAAAAATTAAATTTTATTTTAGAAATTAAAATAATATTACTCTACCTCCTTTCTCCTAAGAATTATTTCTTTTTTATAAATAATTTCTGAAACTTGATTCTTTTTGTCTTGAATTATATGTATTGCTAGTTCACATTTTCAGATATGTACATTTATTTCACTCTGACATATTTTTTTATGCCTGACTTCTTCCAATGTGCAATTGTCTAGCAGGTCAACATTTACTTAGAAAATGTTCAGTTAGAGTTATATACCCAACCTAAAGTGACCTTCCATCAGGGTAAATAGAATACAAACATATGGGCATGGAAATAATACCTAGAAGCTTTATAAAAAGTATAAATAATAGCAAATTACTTATTGCAAATGATGTAGTTAAATATAAAAATAGAGAATGGAGTTAATAAGGGATATTTTGGTTAATTAAGAATCATTACAATGAACTCTGAAATGTATTGGACAAGTATCAGTTTAGTGTCAAAGCTTTTAATATATTTTTATTTTCAAGTTTAAAGAAATACTTTGAATTTCTTATTGTAATCTTTGGGGAACTGTAAATTGTAATTATCAGATTAATCAATCCCTGAAAGTGCTAAGTCATTAGACATTCACTGAGTGCAAACCTTGCCACAAACAGTGGTTGAAGCTGTGGGAATATATTATGGTACCGCAAACAATCCCATACACAAATTCGGTGATTTGAAGAGTGCCCTAAAGGGTTACAAATTGTGATTAAATAGTTAGGTAAAAGTTTGAAGACATGGAGTGATGCAGAGAAAGTTTAGCTGAATTTGAGCTGTTGTGGGTATTTAGGGAAAGTTTCTTAGAGCTCAGCATTCATGAATGAGTCTTAATAATGACCATGTCTATATTTGTCCAAGAGTTACTCACACGTAATTACTTGAGGACACTATAAACACAGCAACTGAGAGATCAATAATAATTAGTATATGTCTGTTGTAACAAATGTTGATTATGTATTGGAAAACTCCATGATATTCATATTAAAGAAAAACAAAAATCACCTAAATTTTAGTGACGGTATATTTCCTTTTTTACTAAATGATATTTTTTAATGCATAATATAGAACACTTTAGAATCAGATGTGATAGAAAATAACTCTGATTATTGATACCTTTACTTAAAAAATCATTTAAAAGTGATATAGAATTAAAGTAATAAAATGTGGTGGTTTCACATTTCATAGAAAAGATAAAAGAACATAAAAATTAACAAATATACTTACAGTAAAATAGTTTATAAATAAGAATGTATTATAACAAATTATATATAATTTAAATTTTGATCATCTCATATAAACTTAAAAACAATTTCTACAGATTGAAAACCATACATATTTAATGTTTACCTACTTTAGTTAACTTTTGCAAAACTGGGATGTAAAGTAATATTGCCATTTTACTTTCTTTAAATTGGCTTATTTAGAGAAGATTCACATATGCACTTAGAAAGGAAGGATTCTTAAGTTAAACCTTCCAGTAGAGAATGCTGCTTTACAGAAATGTAATGGGCTTATTAGTTTTAATGTGCAAACTTTAAAAATATAATTAAATTATTAGTCATCTTATTTCTTAGAAAATTATTTAATGCATTAAAAAGTTCAATCGGATTCTAAAATTGTCCTGTCCTGTAATGAAAAAGAAAAATGTATTTTGTGAAATATTTTTAAAATTACAGGATGTCAAAGAAGTCTGCTCTCTTTGATTATCTTTAGAAAAATTACTCATCCATAGTTTAATTAACATATAAATTACAATTTAGTTAGATGGGTTAAACAACAATATACATTACTGGAAAAAAAATCATTTTGTTTTTTAAAGGATGTCACTTGATTTAGCTATATTTTGTATTTCCCAATAAATAAGAGGATAATATCACTGTTTTATTTCTAGAATGTTCATCTACTTTATTTGTTAGGTCAAAATGTTAAAGTAAGGAAATAAGTTTAAGAAACTGGATAAAAGTTAAATTAATTTATGCAGAGAAATATATTTCTCCATGTAAATTAAGTTCATTTTACTTTTTTTTTTTTTGAGATGGAGTCTCGCTCTGTCGCCCGGGCTGGAGTGCAGTGGCCGGATCTCAGCTCACTGCAAGCTCCGCCTCCCGGGTTTACGCCATTCTCCTGCCTCAGCCTCCGGAGTAGCTGGGACTACAGGCGCCCGTCACCTCGCCCGGCTAGTTTTTTTGTATTTTTTAGTAGAGACGAGGTTTCACTGTGTTAGCCAGGATGGTCTCGATCTCCTGACCTCGTGATCCGCCCGTCTCGGCCTCCCAAAGTGCTGGGATTACAGGTTTGAGCCACCGCGCCCGGCCTCATTTTACTTTTGATTGTAACATTTCCCATTCAAAATTTTTCTGCGCTTTTTCAAATCTGTATATGACACTACAAATTTTTGTTAAAATACACATGAATGAGTTATAATTTTATACATTGTAAGCTTCATAAATAACCTATGACAAAAATTTTTCTTTGTTTTATTTTACCATCTAAATTACTCAGGAATGAATTGAGTTCCTGTGAATAATTCAGAATTGATGTTATTTACATTTCATTAGCATATGATACACTATGAATACAGGCCACATCCTCATGTGAAAAGAATGATAAGATTCTTTTCATAATATAGCACAAATCTGTCATGAAAGATGTCTTAGTAAACAGAACTTCCAAAGCCTCTTTTTCTCATCTTAGATACTCCTTGTCTGCAGGCTATGAATAGGCACATTTTAATACAATTGAATTTCAGATATCTGT
This sequence comes from Trachypithecus francoisi, assembly GCF_009764315.1. Taxonomy (NCBI): domain Eukaryota; kingdom Metazoa; phylum Chordata; class Mammalia; order Primates; family Cercopithecidae; genus Trachypithecus; species Trachypithecus francoisi. Next base: position 32,101,720 of record NW_022681463.1, read on the forward strand.
TCACACCCTTTTTCCAATCCTTTTCATACAGGTTTCAAATTTGTGAAGTTGCATGATCTATTTCTGTCTTTTTATTTCTAATGGATACTTGGGGATTGACACTTTCATACCTTTGATGATATATGCAATGGTTACTGTTTTGCACTAAACAAATCTCTTCACTAATGAGGTGCTTATTTTCCTAGCTTTCTGGAGTTTGGGATGATGACTGCTCACACCAATTGACCTCAGCCAAAGAAAACTGTCTCAGCAAAATCTCTTCCTTTCTAGGATGTAGTCCATAACAGATGACAGGTCAATTTGGTAGTAGAAAGGCTTAGACCACGTGAGTCAATGTGGAATCTTTTTAAAGGGCTGTTCCAAATTCTTAACTATGCTTTGCTATGATGGAGTACTTGTTGCAGCTGCATTGAAGCCCTTCTATGTCTCCCAAACCTCCTCTGCTCATTCTTTTGCAAGCGTTATTCCTGAGAGCCTTCTTTAATCATCTTCACATAAACTGTCCCATCTCAGTCTTTTTTAGGGTCACTTTGTGTTCAGAATTAGTTCCTTCCAGTGGGTTCTTGGTCTCGCTGACTTCAAGAATGAAGCTGCGGACCCTGGCGGTGAGTGTTACAGTTGCTAAAGATCATGTGTCTGGAGTTTGTTCCTTCAGATGTTCAGATGTGTTCGGAGTTTCTTCCTTCTGGTGGATTTGTGGTCTCTCTGACTTCGGGAGTGAAGCCGAAGACCTTCACACTGTTATAGCTCATAAAGCTAGCATGGACCCAAAGATTGAGCAGCAGCAAGATTTATTGTAAAGAGTGAAAGAACAAAGCTTCCACAACCTGGAAAGCGACCCACTGGCTTGCCTCTGCTGGCTGGGGTGGCCAGCTTTTATTCCTTTATTTGGCCCGCGCCCATGTCCTGCTGATTGGTCCATTTTTACAGAGTGCTGATTGGTGCATTTACAAACCTTTAGCTATACACAGAGTGCTGATTGGTGCATTTACAATCCTCTAGCTAGACAGAAAAGTTCTCCAAGTCCCCACTGGACCTAGGAAGTCCAGCTGGCTTCACCTCTCAACTTCACCTAAGAAAGTATGTTTTATAGAAATACTTTGCAGTTGGGTATCTTTTTATTGTTTATAATTTAGTGTTATTTAATTTACTTTGAGATTTTTGTAAAAGTATAGAGGATTAATAAATTAAAATGACAATTTAACAAATAGCTGTAATATTTAAGGTGAGTGTTTTAGAAAGTAATTGGGTATGGTTTGAGGTCGTTAGTAAGCACCATCATTTAAGAAGTTGTAAAAATTGAAGGAGATCAGTAGTGGCAAGTAGATCACTTGCTGTCTTCTCTCCAAGAAATTTGGCAGATAGCAGAGCAGTGCTCACTTTAGAGATCCTGAGCGTTACAGTGATGGAATGTTCTTTCTAGTAATAAACCCAGTGGAAATTTTGCAGAAACTTTGAAGAAAATACCACTTTGAAATCAATTTTTCTTCAAAGCGTAGACAGTTTCTCTGAACTTTGCAATCACGTAGGACTAGATTCAAATTCTGATTCTATTGCTTGACAGTGCAATACTCTTAGCAAGGCGATCACATTATTTGAGCTTTATTTTTATTAACCTATAATGTGGGACTATCTTTACTAACCAGAACGCATCAATTGGATTAAAATATTTAATTTATGTAAAACAGCTGAAGAGCATCTAGCATTTAGTAGGCACTGCAGTAACAGTAGCCTACATATTACAAGGTTATTTTTACACATTCAACACACTTTAAATTTTATTAACCAACAAGGCATCGCATTGCCCTGGAGCAAAATCAGGTAAACTATAAATACAAAACAAGTGATGTAAAAGAAAATAAGGGGAGTTAAAATGAAAAATAGAAAAGGTATTTTAGAACACTGTAAGATGGTTGACAAAAATAAGCAAACCATCAAAAATTATTTTTCAATGGTGTACCTCTGGGAAAAAAAAGAAAAAAAAACGTTGGCACGATTTTCTTTCATTCCACTATTTTATTCCACAAAGAGGATGTTTATTTTGTGAAAGAGAACTTCTGGCCATGAAACAATTAATTATAGAGAAACACATATTTCTAGATATGACTAGGTTCCTTATAAAGGTAAAGAAAATAAATTATACTGGGCATAGGGTAGTTGGAGGATGATTATAATTCTTTCATATCACCATATTCATAATTACATTTTCATGCAATTATGAAAGTCAATTTTTAATTCACTCTTCAGAGATTCTATTTTTTAATAAGAGCTTTGAAATGCCTATAAGTATTAGACTTTTCCTACAGAATTGACATTTCCTATTGACATGAAATTATAGATGACATTTAAGTCTCTGTGAGATTTTATATACTATCAGCAGTTTAAGTTTTGTAAGTGTGAGAAAAATTTGTTGGAATAATATTTCGCTAATCTGTCACTTCATAGATAACTTTAGATAAATCATGAGAAAACCTTTGTCTTACAGTATCTTGGCAGGAAGAAAAAATTCATTACTTCTTCTATGACTCTGAAACCAGATGCAGTTGAAAGAAAATAAGTAGATGACTTTGTTCAGATGTTTCTTGAATAATATATGAAGCCTACTCTTATACCATTAACTCTTTACTACCAATCATTATTATAATTTACTTTGTACATAGTGGAAGTGATGATACACTTTATAGATCTAAGGAAACAAACTGTGGCTAAAAGCACAAGGATTGTTGGAAACTTTCTATTTTAACTCTTGGAAGCCATTGCACAGAAATTAACCCTATCCAAATTATTTTTTATCTCTTTTTTCCTCACTTTATCTTTAGCAGGGACTTGTTTTCATCATATCCAGGTACAGTTTGATGGTTTCATTAAAAACCACAGCACATCTGAATCATATGCTTTCAAACACTGTCTTGTAAGCAAGATATAGTAAAAAGAACGCTAGATTGCAGAACAGTTGCCTAACAGTTTCCCATGGCAGGCATTCTCCTTCACTGCAATACATGATAAACCCAACTTGTTAACTTAAAACGAGGAAAAGTAAGGATACAATAACATTATCATTAAAATTATCCCGAACAACTGAAATTGGATCTATCATATTGGGGTATTAAATATATTTTCTCAAAATAATAAGCACATTTTTCTAAACTACTTAGCAATTATTAACTATCTTATATTTATTAATAAGGATGCAAAGGAAATAAATATTAATGAGACTTCCATAACTAAAGGAGAGTATAATTCTCATATTGAAAGAGTGTAAGCTAAGTATATAACACTCATCATTTTATACTTTTCAGCAAAAATTTTCTCTGAAATTTTTTGAAGCGTGTCTCTTCAAGGAGAACTATTGTGAAACAAAATTTTAAATTTCTTCTGTTATTTACTAGATCAAGCAAGAAAGATATAGGAATTTTTATCATGACCTCCACCCTCATTTTGTCTTTTGTTTTTGCTTGCATACATTCTGGTAACATACTCTCAAGATTACTGATTTTTCACTCTGCCAAATCTAATCTTTTCTATGTCTATTGAGAAAACACTCATTTTTGATATTGTCCTTTCTCAATGTTGGGATTTACTTTTTCTATATATGTCATCTATCTGCTGAAGTTCATCATTTGTTCATGTGTGTTCTCCATTTTTTTCTACTTCATTTTCCACATATGTTTATTAGAATTATATTGTTTCTTCACTGAAAATTCCAACAACTGGATCACCTTTGTATTTCTTCTAATGAATATTTCCTCTGCTATACATGGTTTAGATTTACTTGCTTGTGTGTATGCATCTTATAATTTTTGACTATACACCAAACATTCATTCAAAAGCACAGCAGAGGCTCAAGTAAATAACATTCAACCCCACAAAGGGCATGTTCTTTATCTGCCAGGCAAATTCCGGGACTCAGTAAATACAACGTTTAGTTAGATCAAGTATGGGATTTGTTACAGCTTTAGTTATTTTTAGTTCACTATTAGCTTCAAATCTTTTGAGAGTGGGATGAAGACTTTCCCTTCAGAGAGACCACATAGAAATATTGCAGTTTTATAGCCAATTTCTCAGCCTTCTGAATCATGTGCATGCTCTTCCTGCTTTACAGCCTGCCTGCAAGGTTGTTCTCTTACTAGGAAGTTTGTTTGCTCTCCAGGCCAGCCTCTAGTTATATGTTCTCTGTGGATCTATCTTCACCATTGCCCTCTTCTAGCTTTCTGGGTGTGGCTGCAGTGTACTCAGTGTTCTTTGAGATGTCCTGACTCTCTATCCTCTTACACTATCTCAGCCTGGGCTGAGGAAGGGACTGAATGCTCCAGGAAACATATTCTTAAATCTTTTGTTCTTCCTTCAGCCTCCTGTGTACCAATTCATGCACTTGGTGCAATCCCAGGGAAAGTGTTGACAAGTGGGTTCAGGTTCAATCTCTAGGTCTTTAGAAATTTTATTTTATCAACAGTGGTTTTGACTTTTAAAAATATTAATTTATTTTAATCCAAGTAAAAATTGTATGTATTTATTGTGTACCACGTGATGTTTTGAAATATGTATATATACACAGCAGAATTATGCAGAGCTAGTTAACATATTAATTACCTCAAATATCTATTTTTTGCAGTGTGAATACTTGAAACCTAATATCAGTAATTTTCAAGATTACAAAATATTGTTATTCACCATAGTCACTATGCCGTATAATAGATCTCTTAAAATTCTTCCTATCTCACTGAAATTTTGTATCCTTGACCAATATTTCCCCAACATGCCGCCCCTGTTAACCATCATTCTATTCTCTACTTATATGAATTCAACTTTAAAAAATTCTTCATATAGATAAAATCATGCAGTATTTGTCGTTCTGTGCCTGGTTTATTTTATGTCACATAATATCCTACAGGCTCATCCATGTTGTTGCAAATGAAAGCATTTGCTTTTGTTGTTGTTGCTGGCTGAATAGTATTCTATTCAGCATATGTGTCACAGCTTATGCACTCAACTGTTGATGGACACTTACATATCTTGGCTATCATGAAAGATGCTGCAATAGACACAGGCATGCAGATATATTTTTAACATACTGATGTTAATTCCTTTAAATATATACTTAGTAGTGGGACTGATGGATCTCATAAGTAGTTGTCTTATCTTTTTATTGACACTCTACCCAGGATGAGTCTTTTCTCCTATGAGGAACATACATCTTGATGGAATTTTGTACTTTTATGGTTTTTTCTTTTTCCTGTTTCTGTGGTCTTTATAAAAGCCTACAATTTTATAGTTAATTCATTTTTTTTTCTTATTAGTGTTGAAGTGAACAATCACATGGCACAAGCTATGCTACATTCCACATTTTACCTAGAATTGGAATCCCTAGTACTTGCCATTTTATCATTCCTTTTTGTAAGTTAGTAAATTAAAATTACTTATAAAATCCAAATATACATTTTTTATAATTAATATATGCCAGTCAAATTTTATATAAATGTTTTTTGTTTATTTATCATAGATATGCTTATTTATTTCTATTTGCCCAGTCCAAATTGTTAAAAAATTCATTTGTGAGTAGGAGTTATATTTCTCTTCTATTTCATCTTCTATTTCAACTTTCTATTTCTATTTCTATTTCTCTTCTATTTCGACTTTCACAGTGTTAAGCATATACCAGGGAGCTAGTGAATATTTACGGGTGGATAAAGTATTCTCTAATGTATACTCTAAAATATAATTTTAATTTGCTAACTTTGTAATATTTTCAGTGTTCAGATGTGATTACCTTTATTAATAGTTAATTTATTATTTAAATCTTGGAGTTTTCCACATTTTTCTTTTTTAACTCATTTAGATATTGAATATGACACTGTATATTGATATTTTATCTCATGCTATCACTATTTATATTTTATCACACATACAATTTTGAAATTATCTCTAGGCCCCTCAAGACATGAAATTTGAGGATTATGCTTCAGGTAACATCTGTATTTCTTCTTAAATTTAATTGCAACAATTAATTAAAGGCAGGAATCTGCCATATAAGAACAGGAGTTGTATTTCAGCATTCCAGGCTAGGGAGAGTAGCCGTTTTCCTTTTATTTTTCCCTTTCTAAACAGAACAAAGGAAATTTTTTGTTGTTGTTTGGTTTTTTGTTTTGTTTTTGTTTTGTTTTTCCCAAATGATTTTGGAGAGTTGTAGTGTGGACTCTCACAAAATGGGGTAAGGCTGACAACACGTTTATTTCATTGACAAACTGGACATGAATTTTACATTAACTCTAATTTCTCAATGGATCAGAAGTTAAAACTTTTAGAAGTCCTAATATAATTTAGTGTCACCAAAATCTCTATGTTTGAATAGGTCAGACTACTTCAAGAATGTGATGGAGAAAAATAGCATGTGTTTGCTGGAACATGGCTTATTTAGGTTACAGTGTCTATATCTATGTTTCCCTTTTGTATTTGAGGTGACGTTAAGGCAAAATGAAGTATTTTGTTATTCATTTTACTATCTAATTTGAAATAAATCTTAGTTTATCCATGTTGGCTAAGCATGCAACGTGCCATAAAGTCATGCTCCTTAAATAAAACCTAAAGATCTTTATCAGATTGCTTTACACAGATCTCTTTTCCCCACAGATTATTACCCAGAAATCATTGCAAAATGAATGATTGTTAACTTTTACAAAATGACATCAAAGTTCATGTTTCATCGGCTTTTATCCATAAGAAAATAATTTAGAAACAAAGCTAATGAAAAGATTGACGAATTTGTCTTTTCAAATTTTAGGGATGAAATTCTAGAGAGTTAAACTTTTCTCATGGAGGGCACAATTTTATTCTTTTTAATTTTTTTTTTCCACAGGAACTGAAGTGCCAATGCTATCAACTTCAAAAGCAAGGTTAAACTTTGATGCATTTACAGTGAACGTGCTACTTTAAAATCATTTAAAAAGAAATATATAGTTGATGCTGCAATCTATAATATAATTGATTTTTGCAACTTTTTTTCTCATTGTGCACTTGACTGCCAACTTTGTTATGTGTCCATTTATCATCTATTTCTGGCTTTTAGGATAAGCACAATTGGCTATTCTAGGTGACTCAACATTTCACCACATTATAACTCTTCCTGAAGAATTCCTAGGGATAAAATTTAATTTTTGTGATTACACATTTTTGGGAATAGTGTACATAAGGTCATTAATTTGTCTGATTCTTCTTCCATGAATTTAATTTGTTTCATAAAGTTACAAAATGGTAATTTTTACAAACTAAATAATTTTATTTATTTATTGTAATTGCCAATTCAATTGTTTCAGCAACAAAATTTGAAAGTTTCTGAAGGACAAAAATTATTGATACTGTAGTCAAATATTGTAAACAACCGTGAATGGAGAGAGGCTATTTTAATTCAAATATTCTGAGAAATAAAATAATTTTTTAAAATAAGTGGTAACATTGGATGAAAAAAAGCCAAGGGAAAATATGGTTAGGAAATGAAAGAGAATAACAATATAAATGCTTTTAGCAGTAAAAATTGTAAGTATACAATTAGTAACAGAATGGAATTAAATACTATGAACAAAACAAACTATTATATTGAATTACCTACACAGAAAGGTAATAAGGAAAATTGGATTGTACCAAAAAAGGAGTTAGGCATGTCATTAAAATTTGTGTCTGCATTGTGAGAATGACATCATGAAGGATGGCAGAGTAGGAAGTTCCAAGAATTAGTTTCTTCAATTAAAAAAAAAACAAAAATGATTTAGTTGATGAAACCATTAGAACAAATGTTACAGGACTGTGGGGTATAGCTGAATACTTACCGCACTGAAGAGAATGCTGGTGAAGAAAAAAGATCGTAAGTTTTTTGAATCGTGTCATTTTGCATAGCAGCTACCATCTCCCCTCCTCCATTCCCATGGTACACAGCTGGAGGAGTAGTGAATGATGTCTCTGAGATGGCTTTCTGGTGCCAGATTCGCTGCTAAGAACCTTGCCTCTAGGATCAAGGTTCTGTGATCTGCCTGACTGTTCACCTAGGGATAATGAATTGGAGTCAAAGATTTTTTTCTTTCTTTTTTTTCTATTTTGACTTTATTTCTATTAGAAAATCAGTTCAGAGTTACTAAATGATGATAGTATATTCCACAGATATACAGGAATATTAACGACACACACACACACACACACACACACACACGTATACAGGTGTATATCTTTTTTTCTCACACAAAGGGAAACTGCAAATTTAAATCTCAAGAACCATCCCAGACAGAATTGTTCAAAGTATACAAAGTATTCCAGGCAAGGATATTAATATGATTTACATGTGACATAGGAACCAAAGTATAAAGCATTTTATATCATTGATTACTGCAGTAAACTCTAGTTGGCTGCAGAGAGGTAAGCAAAAATTAGTGGAAAAATAGAGAACAAGATGAGCCATCAAGGTATATTCAAATAAGATGATATAATACTTCATGCACATTCTTTTTTGTAGAAAGTACATGTTTTATATATATATGTGTGTGTGTGTGTGTGTGCATGTGTATGTGTGTCTCATTAATATTCCTGTATATCTGTGGAATAAACTGCCATCATTTAGTGACTCTGAACTGATTTTCTAATAGAAATAAAGTCAAAATGGAAAAAAAAAGAAAGAAAAAATCTTTTGACTCCAATTCATTATATGAACAAGTTTTCTCAGAGTAGCTGCTTTGGAGGAAGACATATCGTTGTCCCTAGTGAATTCTAAAACTTGAAATAAGCTGCCAAGGAAATATCCTAAGTTTCAAAGAGGAAATAAAATGTTCAGTAGACTGGCTAAACATTTCTGCTACCACAGCCCTATAAGAATTTGATGTTGCTTTTCAGCAAAAGAAAAAAAAAAAAACTTTGACTTTGACTCCATGGAGTTGCTCTTAGTAGTTGCCTAAGGCAGTGATTCTCAAAGTATATTCTGCAGCATCGTGGGTGTTCCTGAGACCCTATTAGGAGATCTGCAAGATAAAAGCTAATATCAAAAATACTACTAAGATATTATTTTCTTTTTTTCCACTGTTTTGACTTTTGTACTGATTCTGCAAAAACTATAGTTGACAAAACTGCTGAGACTTCGGTACAAAGCAAGATGGTGGCACCAAATGACACCAGAAATCATGATCTTCTTTACCATCACAAGTTTTCCATAAAGCAGAATTCTAGTTTCACTTAAGAATACACTTGCACTTTGGGAGGCTGAGGCAGGTGGATCATGAGATCAGGAGATGGAGACCATCCTGGCTAACACGGTGAAACCCCGTCTCTACTAAAAATACAAAAAATTAGCCGGGCCTGGTGGTGGACGCCTGTACTCCCAGCTACTCGGGAGGCTGAGGCAGGAGAATGGCGTGAACCCGGGAGGCGGAGCTTGCAGTGAGCCGAGATCGCGCCACTGCACTCCAGCCTGGGCAACACAGCCAGACTACATCTCAAAAACAACAACAACAACAACAACAACAACACAACACTTGACTAGGTGGGAAAATTATTCATTTTATTAAGTCATAACTTTTGTTACATTTCTTTTAAAATTTTACTTGCTGTGAAGAGAAGCACACATAAAATGATTATCCTGCATAACAAGGTAATATGGTTTCACTTATCTGATTATTTGAGTTGTGAGATAAACTAACCACTTTTGTATTGGAAACTCTTTGTATGTAACGTCTCTTACAGGGATATGTGCCCAGTCTAGCCCCTTAGCCTCTCTAGTAAAAAAATGTATAATCAGGATAGTGGCATATAACTCAAAATCTTTCCATTAAATATTAACATAAAACTGTATGGCCATGTGTACTATAAATGTTTGGGTTGCATTATCAATATGCTAATAATTTTTTAGTGGTGTAAGAAAATAAGGCAATTGTATGCTGTGTATATTTTTGTAAACTTAATTCTGAAACTTCCCCAACTCAAGCTTCAAGCCTAGCATCTGAGTAGACACTTACCTCACAATTTCCAACCAAATAATCATATTCACAGATGCTCAAGAAAGCTGTCTCTGAAATTACTTCTTATCTTTTACATTTCCCTACACTCGTCTTAGTTCCTCCCTCCCTCTCTCCCTTCTCTTCTCCTTTTCCTCTTCTCCCTCCTCCTTTCTTTTCCTTCCTTCCTTCTTTCCTTCCTTCCTTCCTTCCTTCCTCTCTCTCTCCTTTTCTTTCTTTTCTTTTTCTTCCTTCCTTCCTTCCTTCCTTCCTTCCTTCCTTCCTTCCTTTCTTTCTTTCTTTCTCTCTCTCTCTTTCTTTCTTTTCTTTTCCTTTCCTTCTTTCTTTTTCTTTCTTTCTTTGCTCTCTCTCTTTCTTTCTTTCATTCTTTCTTTCTTGATTCAGGATTGATATTGTCTAGCATCTAAAATTGCTCTTTCATGTCTCATTGGTGATTCATTTCTTCTGTCCTTCAGTTTAGGTTGCTATTTTCTAGACTTAATTACATAAAATTGCTTTAATTTGTGCAAAATTGTTGTGAAAAACAGCATCTATCTTTTGAAGGTAAAGTAAAGAGGCTGACATTTTCTCTATATTCTGTTGCAAGCCAAAATTTGTTAAAGTTATGTTCCTTTGTAAATTGGAATCTGCTTCTCTCTCCATCTGCTATTCTTTACATCACACTTTAGAGTCTTCCTTTTTTAACTTTTTATTGTAGTTTTTGTGGGTCCATAGTAGGTGTATATATTTATGGGATATATGAGATATCTTGATACAGGTATATAATGTACAATAACCACATAATGGAAAATGGAGTATCTGTCCCCTCAAATATATACCCTTTGTGTTACAAACACTCCAATTGTGTTCTTAATATGCTGATCCTTTTGTTGTTTTGTTTTCCAAATATATCATGCTGCCTTTCCCTGTGCTTTTTCCTCACAGAGCATAATCTTTAACTTAAAAATCGGCTTCTTCATTTCTTTCCTTACTTTTCACCTAAACACTCTCATTTCCTTCATTTATCATCTTAAAAATGTCACATATTAACTTATTTGATACTTATTTGGGCCCAAGTACATTGATATTTTACCAAATTGTTCCACTGATGAGTAAACTGTTGCTTAAAGAAACTTAAACTCACATAAGTTTTTGTTGTGTTTTATTTGTTTTTTACATCGACAGATAAAATTATGTATTTATGATGTACAGCACGTTTTAAAAAATACGTATATGTATATTAGACTGACTAAATCTAGCTAATTAGCATATGCATTACCTCACAGATTTTTAATTTGGGGGTGAGAACAATTTACATCTCCTCTCAGTGATTTTCAATAATGCAATACATATATTGTTGTTAACTATTGTCACAATGTTGTATAATAGATGTTTTGAACTTATTCTTTTTAACTTTTGTGTATTTTAACTGAAATCTCCCACTCATCCCCAAACCACCTCAGCCCGTGGTATTCGTCATTCTACTCTTCACATCTATGAGATGAACTGTTTTAGATTCCACATAGTGAGTGAGATCATATGGCATTTGTCTTTATGTGCCTGGATCTTTTTACTTAACATAATGTCCTTTGGGTTCGTCCATGTTGTTACAAACGGTGATATATGTGCCCTTTGTTATGACTGGTAAGACACAATGAAAAGTATTTCATTGTGTATATATATACACCACATTTTCTTTATCCATTCATTCATCGATAGGCAATTTTTTTGTTTGTTTGTTTTTGTTTTTCCATTTCTTACCTACTGTGAATAATGCTTCAATAAACATGGGAATGCAGATGTCTCTCTGACATACTGGCTTCAGTTTCTTTACATATATACCCAGAAGTGGGATTCTTGGATCATGTGGTAGTTTTTGTTGTTAGTTTTTTTGGTGAACCTTCATACTGTTTTCCATAATGAATGTCTGAATTTACACTCCCACCAAGAGTGTGCCAGGGTTCCTTTTTCTTCTCTTTTTGCCAAAACTTATCTTTTGTTTTTTAATAGTAGCCATTTTTACAGGTATGAGGTAATATTTTCCATGTGGCTGCAATTTGTATTTCCCTGACAATTAGTGACACTGAGCAGTTTTTCATACACCTAATGGCCATCTGTATATCTCCTTTTTAGAAATATCTGTTCTATTCATGTCCTTTGCTCGTTGTAAGTTAAATATTTGTTTTCTTGGTATTGAATTGTTTCAGTTCCTTATATATTTTGGATATTAACCCCCGAATTAGTTCATTTTCCATTGCTATGAAGGAATACCAGAGATTGGGTAATTTACAAAGAAAAGAGGTTTATTTGGTTCACAGTTTTGCAGGCTGTATAAGAAGCATGGCACCAGCATCTGCTTCTGGCAAGGGCCTCAGGAAGCCTCCAATCATGCCAGAAGGTAAAGGGGAGCTGGGGGTGGGGGCAGGCATCCCACATGGTGAGAGACAGAGAGCAAGAGAGAGATGGTAGGCTCTTTTAAACAACTAGGTCTGCTATGAACTAACAGAAGAAAAACTTACTTATTACCATGAGGAAGGAAACACCATGTCATTCGTGACGAATTTCCCCCCAGGACCCATAAACATCCCAAGAGGCCCACATCCAACACTGGAAACTGCATTTCAATGTAAGATTTGGAAGAGACAAACGTCTAAACAATGTCAGTTCTGTATCAGATGTATAGTTGGCAAATATTTTCTCTCATTCTGTAGGTTTTTCTCTTTACTGTGTTCATTGCTTCCTTACTTCCTTTGCTGTGCAGAAGATTTTTAGTTTGATGTAATCCCATTTGCCTATTATTTTTGTTGTTGTCGTTGCTTTTTAGGTCATATCCAAAGGAATTATTGCTCACACCAATGTCATGGAAAATTTTCCCTATGTTTTCTATTGGTGATTTTACAGTTAAAGGTCTTACATTTTAATCTTTAATTCATTTTGAGTTGATCTTTGTGTGTGGTATGATGTAAGGATCTAATTTTAATCTTCTACATGTGGATATTCAGTTGTCCCACACCATATATTGAAGATTTGTCTTTTTTCACTTTGTGTTCTTGGAAACTTTGACAAAAATTAGTTGGCTGTAAATGTATGGATCTATCTCTTGAGTTTTCTATTCTGTTCTGTTGTTCTCTGGGACTGTTTTTATGCCAGTACCATGGTATTTTGGTAATTAGCTTCTAGTATATTTTGAAGTTAGGTAGTGTAATGCCTCTAGCTTTCTTCTTTATGCTCAAGGCTGCCCTGGCTATTTGGGATCTTTTGTGGTTCTGAACAAGTTTTAGGATTGTTTTTCTGTTCCTATGAAGAATGTCCCGGGTATTTTGATAAGGATTACATTGAATTTGTCGATTGCTTTTGGCAGTATGGACATTTTAACAATATTAATTATTACAATTCATGAAAACAGGTTTCTTACCTTTTCTTTGTGCCTTCTTCAATTCCTTTTGTTGATGTTTTATAGATTTCAGTTTAAATATCTTATACCTCCTTGGTTAAATTTATTTTTAAGAATTCTAATTTTTGTAGTTATTATAAATGGGACAATTTTCTTGATTTCTTATTCAGATTGTTCATCGTTAGTGTATAGAAATGCTATTGATTTTTGTTCATTGATTTTGTGTACTGGACTTTTATGGAATGTGTTTAGTAGTCCTGTCAGTTTTTTGGTGAAAATGCTGGTGTTTTTTAAAAATATAAGTTCATGTTGTTTACAAGCAGGGACAACTTAACTTCTTCTTTTCCCATTTGGATGCCTTTATTTATGTCTCTTGCCTAATTTCTCTGGTTTGGACTTCCAGATTATGTTAAAGAGAAATACTTAGAGTGGACATCTTTTACTTGTTTCAGATCTTAAAGAAAAAAGCTTTCAAATTTTTCTCATTGAGTATGGTATTAGCTACGTGTTTGTTATATGTATGGCTTTTATCATGTTGAGGTACAATCCTTTTATACCTAACATTTTAAGAACTTTTATCATGGAAAGTTGTTGAATATTGTCAAATACATTTTGTTTCTATTGGAATAATAATATGATTTTTTCCTTCCTCCTGTTAACGTGATTTATTACATTTATTGATTTGCACATGTGAACCAGCCTTGAATCTCTGGGAAGAATCCCATTTAATCACATGGTGAATGATCTTTTTAATGTGTGCTAAATTTGATTTGCTAGTATTTTGTTGAGGCCTTTTGCATCTATGTCCATCAGAGATATTGGCATGTAATTTTATTTCTTTGTAGTGTCTCTTTCTGGCTTTGATATCAGGGTTAATACTGGCCTCATAAAATGAGTTTGGAAGCTTTCTCTCTTCTTGGATTTTTTTGGAGGTGTTTGAGAAGAAACAAACATATGCACAGTCTGTTAAAAAATATTTAGATAGAGAAAACATAAACTAGGGAATAGTGTCAGGAGTGCATATATGTTTTTCTGTGTGTATGTTTGGCTTAAGTGTGCTTTATTGTGTATGTGTGCATTATTATATGCATCCTGGTCAATCCTAGTGACATTTTCATAGGGACTTGTGGTAAGTGAAGCAGATAGATATGGAGGTAGATGGAAGACGAGCATTAAAAATAGAAGTGACCAGGGGCAGTGGCTCACGCTTGTAATCCCAGCACTTTTGGAGGTTGAGGCAGCAGATCACGAGGTCAGGAGTTTGAGACTAACCTGGCCAACATGGTGAAATCCCTTCTCTACCAAAAATAAAAAACTTATCTGGGCATGGTGGTGGGCGCCTGTAGTCCCTGCTGCTTGGGAGGCTGCGGCAGGAGAATCACTTGAACTCGGGAGGCAGAGGTTGCACTGAGCCGAGATCACGCCACTGTACTTCAACCTGGGCAACAGAACAAGACTCCGTCTCAAATGAAATAAAATAAAACAAAATAGTATGTGCAAATGACTCAAGTACTTTGGCATGCTGGCATTATAGACATAAAGAAGGATGCTAGAGTAAGTAGAAGGCAGAAGGAGTAATAAGGCAATTCAGAGACTGTGAGGAGGTTATGTCCTTTAAATTAATGTTGCATGGAAAGCCACTGGAAGATGTTGCAGTGAAGAAGGAATATGAACTGATGTACATTTTTAAAAAGTTATTATAATTGCACCTCAATGATAAGAGTAGCTTAGCTTGGGATGCCTCCACTGAAATCAGTAAAATAGTAAAAATCTGGGTATATTGTCATCGTTAATACTATTGTTTTCCATGCAATGTTAACTGTTCAGTTTGCATTATTTTTGCCATAATATCTCATTAAAAAGTACGGCACTCTTTAGATAGCAACATCAGGGGAAGGGGACATTTAATAATGACTTTTGTCATAAAGATATACAAAAAAACACATATCTTGGTTTATATTAAAATAAAAGCATATTATATACCTTTACACTAACAGAAGAGACCATCTACTCCAATGGCTCAGATATAGCCTTACAATATCAATAAACTTTCTTTTGGTTCAGAAAAAGAACTTTTCAGTGAATAGCACTGACATATTTTTATCATACTTAGCAGTTGAGAAAGTGTACTACATGCATCTTATTTAAAGTTACAATGTTGCAAGGGAGATAGGCTAACTATTATTATCAGCATGCTGCTAATGGGGAACCTGACAGCAAGACACATTATTTATAGGCCATTATTTGCTAAGCATAGCCCCAAGTAATATTTAATATTACGATTAAAAAACCCAACGTGGGTCCTCCCTTGCAGTGAGATCATCACAAATACCATCAACAGGAGGATAAATGCACCTTGGGAGTATGGGGTAACTCAAAAGGACTTCTTAAAGAATTAGTTGCAGAGTAAATTGATTTAGTTAAAGAATAATTTACATGGTAAATTGATTTAGGCTGAAGTGGGATAGATACAAATGGAGAGATGAAAAGGGCTTCCAGCAAGAGCAATAAAAAGGAAAAGTCTGAAGTGTGGAATGGCAGAGTGTGTTCCATGAATGAAGAGCTTGGTATAATGACCATACAAATGTGATAGATCTAAAGATAATCAATTATAACATAATGCTGACAATCTTTTTAAAATGTATTCAGGATAGCTGGTGGTTTTTGAAAACTGGCATAACAAGGTCAAATTTATAATTTAGGAAGATAATTCTGGTAAGATATAAATTCGATTAGAATAGCAAAATAATCACAATATTGAAATAAACAGAAGATTTGCAATAATCCAGTCAAGACATATGAGGATCCGAATACAAATATTAGTCCTGGGCGATTGAAGGTGGTAAATAATACTAAAAGGCATTACATAAGCAGAATGATGCAATTTCTTAAATTATTGTCGAAAGTGGATAAAAGAGAGTGAATTGTGATTAGAATGGGATTGAGTAAGAGCTGTAAAGGAGGAAGTCAGCTATGTAATTAGAAGAGAAAGGATTTTGTAGTTTGAGAACGTTTGCTTTTACTTTCAGTAGACGAAAAAGCCATAAGGGTCTTGATTACGAAGCAAAAGTAATTTGCTTATGGCTTAAATCACTTTGGATAGCTATTATGTTGAGAATGGACCATGAAAGAATATAGAAGCAGGGAGAGATATTTATTGTTGTAATTCATCTGTGGCAAGATAGTGGCTAAAACTGGGATGGTTCTTGTTTAGAGGATACAAAGTGGCTGGATTCAAGATATATTTTATATGTAGGGGCACTATTTTATTAAATATTTGGCAAAGGATTGGAGTTAAAGGGATGATTTAAAGATGACTCCAAGGGCCTTGGTCTGTGCAACTTAAAACATAGACTTACCAAAAATATAAAGGGGAAAAAAACTGAATGTGAAAGAGTTTGGGGCATTTAAAATTTAAAGTGTTAGATATTCAAGTGGAGATCTCCAGTAGACATTTATGTATACTATATGAAGTAAGGGGAAATTTTTAAAATAGAGATATAAATTTGGCACATAGACAATTTTAAAGTCATGAGATAGAATGAGATCATAAGAACAGTCAGAATAAATAGAGAAAGGCATCATAGAAATCCAAACATTGCAGATGAAACATCCAAGGGGATTAAAGACAAACAGCTAATGAGGTTGGAGAAAAGAAAGTATAGTATCTTGGAAGGCAAGTAAATGTAGTGGTTTAAGCAAATATTAACTGTGCCAAAGAGAGGTCAACCATCAAGTGACATAAAGAATAAATAGTTATCCTTGAATTTAGCAAACAGGGCAGTTATTGTTGACCGTAATGAAAACAAGATCAGTAGATTGCTGGAGGTAAAGGCAAATAATAGAGCTTTGCATACTAGAACACTGGAGGGAAACTGGTAGAATAAGAAGACAGTTTTAGGAATTCAACCGTGAATGGTATCATAGAAGTGGGTCCTTATCAAAGAAGTGGACATTACTTGGTATTAAGAGAAATTTTGCTTGTTTTCCAAAAGTTGTTTTTCCTTCTAAAAAAGTAGAAACTGTGCAAAATCATGGGTAGGCTTCGTGAGCAGGGTTAGGGAAAGTCTCTACTTACTTCACAAAATTGAAAAGCTCAGGAATTATTGGATACATTTCTCAAATTTCTGGCTTGTGTGGAGCCCTGATGTGGCTGAAGCACAGAAAGACAGCTCCTACTCCAAAGGTGCCTACAGAAACTAACATTAGCCATCTGCCAAAATCTCCATGCCTGCCCCCAATTCCTCAGAAATAGTAATGAGTTCTACTTCTGTTCTACCTTCCTAGTTACATAGAAACGTCCTTGTCACATACTAAATAAAAATTTTCTTTGAAAAGGTTCTGTGAATCATATAGTTAAGACCTACAACTCTTATTATATAATAGAGAATATCTAAATGAAAAACAGTGCACACACTGATTCCTTGCATGTTAGCCCATGCAAGGTAATAGTAGAAACTCTCACACTTTTTGTGCTAAGCTGTAATTTGTGTTTTGGGATTTTTAAAAATAAGAATAATTCCTAATCTTTACTACAGGGGCAGGTAACAAAATGAATAAAGCTTCAATAAAGAAACAGTTCAAACTATTAGGAAAGTACAATATAGTGTTGATGTTTTATTATTACAAATATATTTTATGATAGGTTCTTAAATGTGCATTGATATTTGTAGGGACTCTCATAATGCCACTTAAAAATTTTTAGGGTTCTTGTGTATTTATACTTCCCTATTTTCACATCATAATTCTTCAATTATGTCTTCTATAATTTGAGGAATAAATTAGTTATATAACATTATATACAAATTCTATGTTGTTTGGTTAATTTTTTTTTGCATTGTCAGGAAAACATTATAAATGTCACCATCTAAAAATTATAAGCATAGGCATGTTTACAAACATTTGTTTATGCATATTATGAAAAGATATTTCTGTTTATATGTAAATATAACATTTGTGTCATTTCCCAAAAAATCTGAATATAGGCAATATGAAAATATGAAAATATTTTTATTAGAGATATGAGATATATTACTTTTTCTTGTAATTCCTTATGGTTTTTTTCTCTCTCACAAATACTCTTCTACTAAGTTTTGCCATTTTCTTTCTGAGCCTGACCATTTTTCCCTATCTCTGTGTATTTATTTTGTTTCTTTCCTGTCATAAATATATTTGTATTGAACAGTTAGAGTTTTCATTCTAGTTTGCTTATAGAAGAGTCTGACACCTTAGTTTTTTTTCCCAGTGGGTGTTATATGTTTAAAGCAAAAGTTTATACAAAGTTAAAAGGTGTAAGATTTGTTAGTTGACTAACATGTTTTAAGTTCCTTACATTTTCTGCTAACTAGTTATAACATTAGTTTATTTAGACTTAAATATTCAAAATTATATGTTATATTTTCCAAACCAATAATTGAAATAAGTGGAAATATATACAAGTATGAAATTAATAAACAAAAAATGGAATACAAATATTTCATTTTTTTAGCTGCTTTGATATCTTTTCTCAGTTCAGTTAATAGAATATTTTATTGTTGTCAACTCCATAACTTTCATTTTCTTCTAAAAAAGAAAACAAACAGGATACATGTGCAGAACATGTACATTTGTTACATAGGCATACATGTGCCATGGTGGTTTGCTGCACCTGTTGACCTGTCCTCTGAGTTCCCTCCCCTTACCCCTCACCCCACAGCAGGCTCTGGTGTGTGTTATTCCCCTCTCTATGTCCAAGTGTTCCCAATGTTCATCTCCCACTTATGAGTGAGAACATGTGGTGTTTGGTTTTCCTGTTCCTGTGTTAGTTTGATGAGGATGATGGCTTCCAGCTTCATCCATTTCCCTGCAATGGACATGATCTCATTCTTTTTTGTAACTTCGTGGTATTCCGTGGTGTATAGGTACCACATTTTCTTTATCCAGTCTATCATTCATGGGCATTTGGGTTGGTTTCAAGTCTTTGCTATTGTTAATAGTTCTGCAGTAAACATACATGTGCATGTGTCTTCATAGTAGAATGATTTATATTCTTTGGGTATATACCCAGTAATCGGATTGCTGGATCCGATGGTATTTCTGGTTCTAGATCCTTGGGGGATTTCCATAATGTCTTCCACAATGGTTGAAATAATTTACATTCCCACTAACAGTGTAAAAGCATTCGTATTTCTCCACAGCCTCTCCAGGATCTGTTGTTTCCTGACTTCTTAATAATCACCATTCTGACTCGCATGAGATGGCATCTCATTGTGGTTTTGATCTGCATTTCTCTAATTATCTGTGATGTTGAGCTTTTTTTCCTGTTTGTTGTCTTTGTAAATATTTTCTTCTGATAAGTGTCTGTTCATATCCTTTGCCCACTTTTTGACTTTTTCTTTCTTGTAAATATGTTTAAGTTCCTTGTAAATTCTGGATATTAGATCTTTGTCAGAGGGGTAGATTGCAAAAATTTTCTCCCATTCTATAGGTTGCCTATTCACTCTGATGATAGTTTCTTTTGTTGTACAGAAGCTCTTTAGCTTAATTAGATCCCATTTGTCAATTTTGGCTTTTGTTGCAATTTCTTTTGGCATTTTTGTCATGAAGTGTTTGCCCATATCTACATCCTGAATGGTACTGCCTAGGTTTTCTTCTAGGGTTTTTATGGTTTTGAGTTTTACACTTAAGTCTTTGATTCATCTTGAGTTAGTTTTTGTATAAGGCAGAAGGAGGGGATCCAGTTTCAGTTTTCAGCATATGGCTAGCCAGTTTTCCAAGCACCATTTACTGAATAGGAGATTTTTTTCTCCATGACTTGTTTTTGTTAGGTTTGTCAAAGATTAGATGACTGTAGATGAGTGTTGTTATTTCTGGGGTCTCTGTTCTGTTCCATTGGTCTATATGTCTGTCTTGGTACCAGTACCATGCTGTTTTGGTTACTGTAGCCTTGTAGTATAGTTTGAAATTAGGTAGCATGATGCCTCCAGCTTTGTTCTTTTTGCTTAGGATAGCCTTGACTATCTAGGGTCTTCTTTGATTCCATATGTTATTTAAAATAGTTTTTTCCAAATTCTGTGAAGAATGTCTATGGTACTTTGATGGGAATAGCATTGAATCTATAAATTACTTTGGACAGTATGGCCATTTTCAAAATGCTGATTCTTTCTTTTCGTTAGGGGGGAAGGTTTTTCCATTTGTTTGTGTTTTCTCTTATTTTCTTGAGCAGTGGTTTGTAGTTCTCCTCGAAGAGGTCCTTCACATCCCTTGTTAGCTGTATTCCAAGATATTATCTTCTCTTTGTAGCAATTGTAAATGGGAGTTCATTCATGATTTGGCTCTCTGCTTGCCTATTGTTGGTGTAAAGGAATGCTTGTGATTTTTGCACACTAATTTTCTATCCTGAGATTTTACTGCAGTTACTCATCAGTTCAAGAAGTTTCTGGGCTGAGATGATGGGTTTTTCTAAATATAAAATCGTGTCATATGCAAACAGAGACAACTTGACTTCCTCTTTTCCTATTTGAATACTCTTTCTTTCTCTTGCCTGATTGCCCTGGCCAGAACTTCCAGTGCAACGTTGAATAGGAGTGGTGAGAGGGGCATCCTTATATTGGTTTTCAAAGGAAATGCTTCCAGCTTTTGCCCATTCAGTATGACATTGGCAGTGAGATTTCATAAATAGCTCTTATTATTTTGAAATATGTTCCATCAATACCTAGTTTATTGAGAATTTTTAACATGAAGGTATGTTAAATTTTATCAAAGGCCTTTTCTGCATCTATTGAGATAATTATATAGTTTTTGTCTTTGGTTCTATTTATGTGATGGATTACATTTATTGATTTGCATGTATTGAACCACTCTAGCACCTGACAGATGAAGCCGACCTGATCGCAGTGGATAAGCTTTTTGTTGTGCTGCTGGATTTGGTTTGCCAGTAATTTATTGAGGATTTTCACATCTATGTTCATCCGGGATATTGGCCTGAATTTTTCTTTTTTTTGTGTGTGTCTCTTTCTGGTTTTGGTATCAGGATGATGCTGGCTTCATGAAATGAGTTAGGGAGGATTCCCTTCTTTCAATTGTTTGAAATAGTTTCAGAAGGAATGGTACCAGCTCCTCTTTGTATTTCTGGTAGGATTCAGCTGTGAATCTTTCTGGTCCTGGGCTTTTTGTGGTTGGTAGGCTATTAATTATTGCCTCAATTTCAGAACTTGTTATTAGTCTATTCAGGGATTAGACTGTTTCCTGGTTTAGACTTGGGAGGGTGTATGTGCCCAGGAATGTATCCATTTCTTCTAGATTTTCTAGTTTATTTGCGTAGAGGTGTTTATACCATTCTCTGATTGTAGTTTGTATTCCTGTGGGGTCAGTGGTGATAGCCCCTTTATCATTTTTTATTGTGTCTATTTGATTCTTCTCTCTCTTCTTATTTATTAGTCTAGCTAGAAGTCTATTTATTTTGTTAATTTTTTTTAAAAAAAGCTCCTGATTTTATTTATTTATTTTTTTTTTGAGGGCTTTTCATGTCTCTATCTCCTTCAATTCTTCTCTGATCTTAGTTTTTTTGTCTTCTGCTAACTTTTGGATTAGTCTGCTCTTGCCTCTCTAGCTCTTTCACTTGTGATGCTAGGGTGTCGATTTGATACTTTCTAGCTTTCTGATGTGGGCATTCAGTGCTATAACTTTCCCTCTTAACACTCTTTTCACTGTGTTCCAGAGATTCTGGTACACTGTCTCTTTGTTCTCATTGGTTTCAAAGAACTTCTTGATTCATGCCTAAATTTCCTTATTTACTCAGGAGCCGTTCTGGAGGAGGTTGTTCAGTTTCCATGTAATTGTGTGGTTTTTACATGAGTTTCTTAATCTTGAGTTCTAATTTGATTGCACTGTGGTCTGAGAAACTATTTGTTATGATTTCAGTTATTTTGCATTTGCTCAGGAATATTTTACTTCCAATTATGTGATCAATTTTAGAATAAGTGGAATGTGGCACTAAGAAGAATGCATATTCTATTGATTTGGGTTTGAGAGTTCCCAGCACTTTGGGAGGCCGAGACGGGCGGATCACGAGGTCAGGAGATCGAGACCATCCTGGCTAACACGGTGAAACCCCGTCTCTACTAAAAATACAAAAAAAAACTAGCCGGGCGAAGTGGCGGGCGCCTGTAGTCCCAGCTACTCCGGAGGCTGAGGCAGGAGAATGGCGTAAACCCAGGAGGCGGAGCTTGCAGTGAGCTGAGATCTGGCCACTGCACTCCAGCCCGGGCGACAGCGCAAGACTCCGTCTCAAAAAAAAAAAAAAAAAAAAAAAAAAAAAAGAGTTCTGTAGATGTCTACTAGATTCACTTGATTCAGTGCTGAGTTCACGTCCTGCATATTGCCAATTTTCCGTCTCGGTGATCTCTCTAGTACTGACAGTGGGGTGTTAAACTCTCCCACTATTATTGTGTGGGAGTCTAAGTCTCTTTGTAGGTCTCTAAGAACTTGTTGTATGAATCTGTGTGCACCTGTATTAGGTGCATATACATTTAGAATAGTTAGCTGTTCTTATTGAACTTTTCCCTTTACCATTATATAATGCCCTTCTTTGTCTTTTTTGATCTTTGTTAGTTTAAAGTCTGTTTTGCCAGAGACTAGGATTGCAACCCCTTCTTCTTTTATGCTTTCCACTTGTTTGATAAATTTTCCTTCATCCCTTTATTTTGAGACTGTGTGTATCTTTGCATGTAAGATCAGTCTACTGAATACAGCACACTGATGGGTCTTGACTGCTTATCCAACTTGCCAGTCTGTGTCTTTTAATTGAGACGTTTTGCCCATTTACATTTAAAATTAGTATTGTCATTGGCAAATTTGGCCCTGTCATCATGAAGCTGTTTGTTTATTTTGCACAGTAGTTGATGCAGTTTCTTCATGGTGTTATTGGTCTTTATATTTTGGTGTATTTTTGCAGTGGCTAGTATCGGTTTTTCCTTTCCATATTTAGTGCTTCTTTCAGGAGCTCTTGCAGGGCAGACCTCGTGGTAAAAAAAAAAAAAAAAAAAAATCTCTTAGCATTTGCTTGTCTAGAAAGGATTTTATTTCTCCTTTGCTTATGAAGCTTAGTTTTGCTTGATATGAAATTCTGGGTTGAAAATTCTTTTCTTTAAGAATGTCGAATATTGGGCCCCAATCTATTCGGGCCTGTAGAGTTTCTGCTGAGAGGTTCATTGTTAATCTGATGGGCTTCCCTTTGTAGGTGACCTGGCCTTTCTCTCTGGCAGCCCTTAACAGTTTTTCCTTCATTTCGACCCTGGAGAATCTGTTGATTATGTGTCTTGGGGTTGATCTTCTCATGGAGTATCTTAGTGGTATTCTCTGTATTTCCTGAATTTGCATGTTGGCCTGTCTTGCTAGGTTGGGGAAGTTCATCTGAATAATACCCTGAAGTGTGTTTTCCAGCTTGTTTCCATTCTCCACATCTCCTTCTGGCACTCCACTCAATTCTAGCTTTGGTCTTTTTATGAAATCCCATATTTCTTGGGGGCTTTGTTAATTCCTTTTCTTTCTTTTTTCTCTATTCTTGTCTGCATGTCTTATTTCAGCAAGGTGGTCTTCAAACTCTGATATCCCTTCTTCTGCTTGGTCGATTTGACTGTTGATGCTTGTGTGTGCTTCATGAAGTTCTTGTGCTGTGTTTTTCAGCTCCATCAGGTTGTTTGTGTTTCTCTCTAAACTGCTTATTCTAGTTAGCAATTCCTCTAACCTTTTATCAAGGTACTTAGCTTCTTTGTATTAGGTTAGAACATGCTCCTTTAGCTCAGCGTAGTTTTTTTATTACCTGTCGTCTGAAGCCTATTTCTGTCAATCTGTTGCGATCATTTTGGAGGAGAAGAGGCGCTCTGGCCTTTTGAGTTTTCAGCATTTTTTTTTTCGTTGATTCTTTCTCATCTTCTTGAGTCTTTGAAGCTGCTGAGCCTTGAATGGGGTTTTTATGGGGGCTTTTGTTGTTGTTGTTGTTGATCTTGTTGTTGCTTTCTGTTTTTTTTTTCCCCAATTGTCAGGTCCCTCTTCTATAGGACTGAGGCAGTTTGCTGGGGGTTCACTTAAGGCCCTATTCATCTGATTCACTCCCATGCTTGGAGATGTCACTCAAGGAGGCTGGACAACAGCAAAGATGGGTGCCTGCTCCTTCTGGGATCTGTGACCTTGAGGGTCACCAACGTGATGGCAGTCAGATTGCTCCTATATAGGGTGTCTGAAAACCCCTGTTGGAATTTCTCACCCAGTTGGGTGGCACAAGGAGCAAGACCCATTTAACAAAGCACTTTGTCCCTTGGTGGAGCTGGTGTGCTTCCCTGGGGGGAATCCCACTCTTCTGGGCTGTCTGGATTCCTCAGAACTACCAGGAGGAGAGGCTAAGTCTGCTGGTCCACAGAGCCTGTGGCCACCCCTCCCGTTAGGGGCTCAGGCCCAGGGAGACCTGGATTCTGTCCCTGAGCCTCTGGCTGGAGTTGTTGGAGTTCCTGCAGGGAAGTCCTGCCCAATAAGGAAGGATGGGTCAGGCTTAGGCCTGAAGAGGTACTCTGGCCCCAGACTACCACAGCTGATTTATTGGGCTGTGGGGCCAAGTCTTGGGACCAAGACGTCTAGCTTCCCTGGCTCCATCAGGGGAAAAGCCCAGCCTGGAGCTATAGAGATGGGTGCCATCCTTACCGCATCCAGGGAGCTTAGTGTATTAGGCAGTTGTCAGTCCCAGTGCTGGCTGCTGCCCCTACCCAAGGAGCTCAAACAGCTTAGCAGGCAGCCGCAACCAGTGCTGGTTACCACTCCCGGGGGGAGTTCAGTAGGCTTAAGCTGATTCCAGCTGAGGGACTGTAAGAATTTGTGCATTTCAGGGTTGGGATTCTAGGCCCCAGTGCCTTGGGTTCACGAGTGGGATCTTCTGATCCGCGAGTTGCATAGTTCCATGGAAAAAGCACAGTTTCCCTGGCTGGGTAGCATGCTCATTCACTGTCTCCCTTGCCTGGGGAGAGGGGGTTCCCTGCCCCTTGTGGCTCTCAGGTGGGCCGCTGTACCACACTGTTCTTCTTCCTCTCCATGGGTCGTGCCAGTCATCTAGTCAATTTTGATGAGAGAATCTGGATACTTCGGTTGCCGGTAAAGGATTCACACACTTATTACGGTTTTTTTTTCAATGGGAGCCTCCGAACGCCACTGCTTCTAGTCAGCCATCTTGGCCCTGCTCCACTTTGATATCTTGAAGACATGATAAGTAAGTAAAGAAATAAAAACAAAATAAATTATCACCAGTATACTTACACTACAATATATTTTATAGTAAAATTTTGAGGCTGAAAGGAGCTTACACCAGTTCACAAATCAATCTATATGAGTAAATAAAAATCACAGGCCATTGTGCACTCTAGCTACATATAACAGGCTATGTGCATACTTTTGTTTTATACATTTCTTTAAACCTTTTAGACTTATTTGAAATAAAATTAGATATTTATAATGGATGTAAAAATATGTGATAAAGTAGTGTTATAGAGAGGAAAAAGGAAATGCATGCTTGCAAGTTTTCTGTATATTACATAAACTAATTAAATACTAATTCTAAGTAGATTGTAATAAGTTATCAATGTATTCTGTAATCTCCAAGATAAACACTAAAGCAGATATGAAATTATATAGTTATACATTATAATAAATACATTAAAATTTAATATGAAAATATTTATTAGCTGTAATATATGTAGGCAGTAAAGGAGAAGCTGAGGAACCAAAACCAGATATCAATAAATAATATAGATTAAATGGATTAACCGCTGTCTCAAAGGCCAGAAATTGTTAGACTCTCTAAGAAAATGAAGACTCAACTCTATAATGCTTATTAGAAATATTCCTAAAATATGATGACACGATAGATAAAATCAATAGGTTGTGAAAGGTAAACCGTCCAACAGGGAACATAAGCAAGCAAAGTTGGCTAAAATACTATCAGACAAAAAATAAACAAACAAAAATGGACATTTAAAATAAAGAGAAACATTTGATAGTAATAAGCAGTCAGTGTATTCGGAAGATATAACATTTGTATGTGGTAGTGTCCACTAGCAGAGTTAAAATATATGAGCAAAAATTGACAGTATTAGGAAGGAGATATAAAGTCTAAATTATAGTTAGTAGCATTAATGTTTCCATCTCAATAACAGTTGTCAACAGCAACTTAACAAAAATTTCAGTGGGAATATGGAAAATCTGAGTGATACTATCAATCACATTATTTAATTCACATTTTTTGAAATGCCACATCCAACAACTGGAGACTTCACAAATTTACATTCATTTGCTATACACATGGCACTACCACCAATATATAATACATGCAAGTCACGAAACATGTTTCAATAGATTATAGACCATTTAATGCTGCAGAAAACTCTGACCCCAAAAATTAATCTAAAAGTAAATAAAAATAACACATGCAGAGAATGGTCTCCATATATTATAAATAATATATTTTTTAAAATCAGCAAAAAATTAATTGAACAAATGATAAAGAAAACAGCGCATATCAACTTGTGAAACCTATTCAAATAATGATTAAATGGAAATTTATAGCCTTAAATGTACAATTTGTTATAATAGGAGAAACATTTAAATTTATAATTTGTTATAATAAGATAAAAGTTTAAAAATCAATGATCTGTTCCTGAAGAACAAGGAGCCAAAAAACAAAGAAAAAATTAATCACAAAAAGAAATGCAGATATTGATCAAATAAAACAGATACAGAATAGAAAAAAAATCAGTAAAACAAAATTGGTGTTTTGAAAAAGTGGGAGAAAAGAGTAAACAATAGTTATTTTTTTAAAAGATACATTTGTTAATAATACCAAGAGTGAAAGAAGAGATTTACCTACAAATCTGATAAGAAATGGGTCATAATATTGAAAGACAAAGCAAATGAAATATCTCCATTTGCAGAAATGCTACAAAAATAAATACATTTATTAATTTAATTAAAAATGTGCAGAAACAACATCAAAATCTATGAAATTTTATTATGGATATTTAAAGACCAAAGTAAATGAAGAGGCAGAGGTTAGAGAATTTGCAATTCAAGATTTCAATACTTACTGTAAAGCAATGTTATAACTATGACACTATTGGCGTAAGTGTAGGCTTAAAAGTCAATGATCACAATAATACATCTAAAATACACGCACACTTGTATGGTCATTTGATGTTAAACAAAAATGCCAAGGTAAATAAATGGAGATAAATCATCTCTTCCATAAATGATTCTAGACAAACTGGCTATCCATACAAAAAATAAATCATCTTTACTTCACACAATATACAAAATTGAGCTCAAAATAGAACATAGACCTGAATATAAGAACTAAAATTACAAAACTGCTAGAAGAAAACATAACAAAAACTTTGGAATATTGAATTATCTGTAATATCTGAAACACAAAACAGCACAAAAATTTGTATATGATAAAGGTGTACAAAATAAGTTACATAGATATAAATTGAATGCATACAAAGATGAGCAGTAATATTGTTCACCAGGTAATTGCAAGCTATAACCACAAAGAGGAAAAAGTTATACACACACCATATAGGTTACAATAAAAAATAAAGTATATTAATATTAAATCTTTGTAAGAATGTAATAGAATTTAGATTGCCATAAATGGAAAAGGGTGGGAATGCAAAATGGTACATCCACTTTGGAAAACAGCTTGCAAATGTATTATAAAGGTAGACATATATTTACCACAGAAATTATAAATTCACACATACTTTCCCCAAAGAAATAAAGCATGTTTATACACACACACACACACACACACACACACACAAATGTATGCAGATGTTATACCAGCATTAATCATACTAATGGGAAATAGACACATCACAATTGTCATAAATTGTGAATTAGAAAAAAATCATGGTATGTCCATACATTGGAATACTCTTCAGCAATAAAGAGATTCAAATGACTATGAAGATAAAATCAATGATTCTTAAAAGCATTTAGTAAAAAACGTCAGACTCATATACTGTATTCTGTATGATTCCATTTATACAAATTTCAAGAAAATGCAAAATTTTTTTTTGGTCTGGATTTTTTTTCTATTTTTAGTACAAATGGGATTTCACCATGTTGGTCAGGCTTGTCTTGAACTCCTGACCTTAAGCGTTCCCGCTGTGTTGGCCTCCCAAAGTGCTAGAATTACAGGCATGAGCCAATGCACTCCATCTGGTCAAAAGGCAAAATCTTAATGACAGGAAATAATCAAAAAATTGCTAGCCCAGAGCTAGAACTTACAGGAGTAGATTGATTACAAAGGGGTACAGGGAACTTTTCAAATGGATGGAAATTTTCCATGCCTGGATAATGCAGTAGGTTAAATCATTGAATACAATTTCCTAACTCATCTAATGGCACATTTAAATAGGTGAATTTAATTGCACATAAAACTGAGAGGAAACAAAGAACAATGAACAATATAATAAACCATTTTGTGCTAATTAACTTGAAAATCTAAATGAAAAGAAAAAAACGCTGATAGAAACCTACCTCCTGAGTTAATTTTATTCTTAAGTTTTAAAAACATTTTGTAGCCATTGTAAATGAAATTATTTTCTTAAATTCTTTTTAAGATAATTAATGTTACTGTATAGAAACATATAGATTTTTGTGTGTTGATTTTGCCTCTTACCAGTGGGGATATGGAAACTGAATTAATTTATAATTTATTAATTTATAAATTCTAGCAGTTTTCTTGAATCTATAGAGTTTTCTCCATAATGTCATTGTGAACTGAGAAAATTTTACTTATTTCTTTAAAATTTGAATGCCTTTTATTTCTTCCTCTTGACTCATTGCTTGGGCTACAATTTCCAGTGCTATTTGTAAAGGCTTTATTTTTAAAAATAAAATAGACAAGCTAAAATTATATGCATATGAAAGTGTTCTTGAATATTCAACACAGTTTTTAAAATATTAAAAACTACTAAACACAGAAGGACTTACTATTCCTGACTATCCTAAAGCTATTGCAATCAAGTAGTGGGGTGATGGCATAATCACGGATATAGAGGTCAATAGGACAAAATAAAGAATTTAAAATGGACACAAATGATTTTTAGAAAAGACAGTCAAATGGGGGAAAGACTAATCTTTTAAACTATGAAAGTCAAAAAATAACAGATGCTCGCAAGGTTGTGCAGAAAAGGGAACACTTATACACTGCTGGTGTGAGTGTAAATTAGTTCCATCATTGTGGAAAGCAGGATGGCAACTCTTCAAAAAAAGCTAAAAGCAGAACTACCATTTGACCCAGCAATCTCATTACTGGGTACATACTCAGAGGAATATAAATCATTCTACTCTAAAGACACATGCATGTGAATGTAGCACTATTCAGCATAGCAAATACATGGAATCAACCTAAATACCCATTAATCACAGACTTGATAAAGAAAATTTTCCACACATACATAATGGAATACTATGCAGCCACAAAAAACCAATAAGATCACGTCTTTTGCAGGAAGATGGATGGGGCTGGAGGCTATTATCTTTAGCAAACTGATGCAGGAACAGAAAACCAAATACCACATGTTCACACTAATAAGTGGAGGTTAAACGATAAGAACTTACAAACAGAAAAAGGAAACAACAGACACTGGGGTCTACTTGAAAGTGGAGGATAGAAGGAGGCAGAGGAGCAGAAAAGATAACTATTGGGTACTTGGCTTAATACCTGGGTGATAAAATAGTATGTACAACAAACTCCCATGACACGTTTACCTATGTAACAAATCTTCACATGTACTCTCAAATGTAAAATAAAGGTTCAAAAAAGAAAGTATGTAACAAAATAAAACAAGACTCATTAATTCTTATATTAGATATTTTTAAAAACTCAAAAATGGTTTTGTATCTAAGTGTAAGTGTTCCACTATAAAATCTCTAGAAGAAAACATTTTAAAAATTCATAACTTTGAAATGAACAAATATTTTTTATATAAGAGAATAGAAGGTTGAGAGATAAAAGAAAAAACAACAAACCAGGTGTTAAAACTAAAACCTGTTTTGTAATCTTAGAAAGTCCAGTACATTAATAAAAAGGCAAGCCACAAAGTAAGAGATAATTTTGTATATTATTTACCTACGTATATGTATGCAAATGTGCAAAACATTTTGATAAGGACTCCACCAGAAAAGGAATAGGAATGCCACATAAGCACATGGCAAATTACTTATGGACATGAGTCAACACAGAAATCAAATTTAAAACCACAATGATTTTTCACTGCATATCTATCAGATGAAGTAAAATCAAATAGCCTAATATTGTAAGGTATGGGTAAGGTTTTGTAGAAATATGTTATTGGTGCATATCTTTTCCATTCTGGTATTTCTGGTATTTTACGGCATACCATTCTGTGAGATTGATAGTTGCTTATAAAGCTCTTCCACTTATCCTATGACAAGTCAGAGGTTCCTGAGCAAACCTACAGATGATGAAAATTTCCACTACCTTGATTGTGTCCAGGATTTCAAATGTATGTATCAGCTAAAATATATCTAAGTTAACATTTTATATTTTTGTATTCATCTTATACAAATTGTAATCAAGTTATTGAAAAATAAGGTAAGGATTAAAAAAGGTAAATGAACTCATTTTTCCAATTGAAATAAAATAATTTTTACATTGAACAAAATAAGAAATCCTAAAATACTAACAACAAAAAACCAAAACATATAAACAAAAACAAAAGACAAACTTTAGGTTTTAAAAATAATAGGTGAAAATAAGTATTATAAAAAGAAATGACAAATCTAGCATATAAAATAAAGCTGGTGCAGCTATCAAAATATAAGACAAAGTAGGCAGTTATATCTATTAAAATCAGAAATTGTTATTAGTAATAAAGGGATAATTTAAAAAAGATGATTATACCAAGAAGAAATAACAGTTCTAAATAGATGAACATAAAATAGATTAATCAAAATATAATTTTTAAATGTGTAAAGCAAAAATGTACAGATATAGAAAAAGAAACAGACAAATATATAATCAGATTTTTAAATACAATAAAAATATTAAAAATTTGATGCATACAATTAGGAAACTTAATCCAAGATATATTTCTAAAAGAATTCATAATAAACCTTTACCACAATTAAACATAAACTGGAACAAAATAAAATTGAAACAATTTTCATAGGCTGAAAATCATGCAGTGTCTTTTCACAGTTAATTATAAGAAAATAAAAAATCGGGGGCGGAGCAAGATGGCCGAATAGGAACAGCTCCAGTCTCCAACTCCCAGCGCGAGCGACACAGAAGACCGTGATTTCTGCATTTTCAACTGAGGTACTGGGGTCATCTCTCTAGGGAGTGCCGGACAATCGGTGCGGGTCAGCTGCTGCAGCCTGACCAGCGTGAGCTGAAGCAGGGCGAGGCATCGCCTCACCTGGAAGCGCAAGGGGGAAGGAAATCCCTTTTCCTAGCCAGGGGAACTGAGACACACACCACCTGGAAAATCGGGTAACTCCCACCCCAATACTGCGCTTTAAGGAAACAGGCACACCAGGAGAATATATCCCACACCTGGCCGGGAGGGTCCACGCCCACGGAGCCTCCCTCTGCTAACACAGCCGTCTGCGGTGATCTATCCGCAAGGCAGCAGCGAGACTGGGGGAGGGGCGCCCGCCATTGCTGAGGCTTAAGTAGGTAAACAAAGCCGCTGGGAAGCTCGAACTGGGTGGAGCTCACAGCAGCTCAAGGAAGCCTGCCTGTCTCTGTAGACTCTACCGCTGCGAACAGTGCACAGCTGCAGTCCATTAGGGAAAGAGCGGGCGCTGCAGACCCGAACGACTCTGTCTGACAGCTTTGGGGAGAGCCGTGGATCTCCTAACGCGGAGGTTGAGATCTGAGAACGGACAGACTGCCTGCTCAGGTGGGTCCCTGACCCCTGAGTAGCCTAGCTGGGAGACATCCCCCACTAGAGGCAGTCTGATACCCCACACCTCACAGGGTGGCGTCACCCCTGAGAGGAAACTTCCAAAGAAAGAATCAGACAGGTACACTCCTGTTCAGCAATATTCTATCTTCGCAACCTCTGCTGCTGATACCCAGGCAAACAGGGTCTGGAGTGGACCTCAAGCAATCTCTAACAGACCAACAGACACTCCTTCTGACTGTCAGACGGAAAACTATCAAACAGGAAGGACACCTATACCAAAACCCCATCAGTACGTCACCATCATCAAAGTCCAGAGACAGATAAAACCACAAAGATGGGGAAGAAGCAGGGCAGAAAAGCTGGAAATTCAAAAAATAAGAGCGCATCTCCCCCTGCAAAGGAGCGCAGCCCATCGCCAGCAACGGATCAAAGCTGGTCAGAGAATGACTTTGACGAGATGAGAGAAGAAGGCTTCAGTCCATCAAACCTCTCAGAGCTAAAGGAGGAATTACGTACCCAGCGCAAAGAAACTAAAAATCTTGAAAAAAAAGTGGAAGAATTGACAGCTAGATAATTAATGCAGAGAAGATCATAAACGAAATGACAGAGATGAAAACCATGACACGAGAAATACGTGACAAATGCACAAGCTTCGGTAACCGACTCGATCAACTGGAGGAAAGAGTATCAGCGATTGAGGATCAAATGAATGAATGAAGCGAGAGAGAAGAGAAACCAAAAGAAAAAAGAAGAAAAAGAAATGAACAAAGCCTGCAAGAAGTATGGGATTATGTAAAAAGACCAAATCTACGTCTGATTGGGGTGCCTGAAAGTGAGGGGGGAAAATGGAACCAAGTTGGAAAACACTCTTCAGGATATCATCCAGGAGAACTTCCCCAACCTAGTAGGGCAGGCCAACATTCAAATTCAGGAAATACAGAGAACGCCACAAAGATACTCCTCCAGAAGAGCAACTCCAAGACACATAATTGCCAGATTCACCAAAGTTGAAATGAAGGAAAAAATCTTAAGGGCAGCCAGAGAGAAAGGTCGGGTTACCCACAAAGGGAAGCCCATCAGAATAACAGCAGACCTCTCGGCAGAAACTCTACAAGCCAGAAGAGAGTGGGGGCCAATATTCAACGTTCTTAAAGAAAAGAATTTTCAACCCAGAATTTCATATCCAGCCAAACTAAGCTTCATCAGTGAAGGAGAAATAAAATCCTTTACAGATAAGCAAATGCTTAGAGATTTTGTCACCACCAGGCCTGCCTTACAAGAGACCCTGAAGGAAGCCCTAAACATGGAAAGGAACAACCGGTACCAGCCATTGCAAAACATGCCAAAATGTAAAGACCATCGAGGCTAGGAAGAAACTGCATCAACTAACGAGCAAAAAACCAGTTAATATCATAATGACAGGATCAAGTTCACACATAACAATATTAACCTTAAATGTCAATGGACTAAATGCTCCAATTAAAAGACACAGACTGGCAAACTGGATCAAGAGTCAAGACCCATCAGTCTGCTGTATTCAGGAGACCCATCTCACATGCAGAGACATACATAGGCTCAAAATAAAGGGATGGAGGAAGATCTACCAAGCAAATGGAGAACAAAAAAAAGCAGGGGTTGCAATCCTAGTCTCTGATAAAACAGACTTTAAACCATCAAAGATCAAAAGAGACAAAGAAGGCCATTACATAATGGTAAAGGGATCAATTCAACAGGAAGAGCTAACTCTCCTAAATATATATGCACCCAATACAGGAGCACCCAGATTCATAAAGCAAGTCCTTAGAGACCTACAAAGAGACTTAGACTCCCATACAATAATAATGGGAGACTTCAACACTCCACTGTCAACATTAGACAGATCAACGAGACAGAAAGTTAACAAGGATATCCAGGAATTGAACTCATCTCTGCACCAAGCGGACCTAATAGACATCTATAGAACTCTCCCCCCAAATCAACAGAATATACATTCTTCTCAGCACCACATCGCACTTATTCCAAAATTGACCACATAATTGGAAGTAAAGCACTCCTCAGCAAATGTACAAGAACTGAAATTATAACAAACTGTCTCTCAGACCACAGTGCAATCAAACTAGAACTCAGGACTAAGAAACTCAATCAAACCGCTCAACTACATGGAACTGAACAACCTGCTCCTGAATGACTACTGGGTACATAACGAAATGAAAGCAGAAATAAAGATGTTCTTTGAAACCAATGAGAACAAAGATACAACATACCAGAATCTCTGGGACACATTTAAAGCAGTGTGTAGAGGGAAATTTATAGCACTAAATGCCCATAAGAGAAAGCAGGAGAGATCTAAAATTGACACTCTAACATCACAATTAAAAGAACTAGAGAGGCAAGAGCAAACACATTCAAAAGCTAGCAGAAGGCAAGAAATAACTAAGATCAGAGCAGAACTGAAGGAGATAGAGACACAAAAAACCCTCCAAAAATCAATGAATCCAGGAGTTGGTTTTTGAAAAGATCAACAAAATTGACAGACCGCTAGCAAGACTAATAAAGAAGAAAAGAGAGAAGAATCAAATAGACGCAATAAAAAATGATAAAGGGGATATCACCACCGACCCCACAGAAATACAAACAACCATCAGAGAATACTATAAATGCCTCTACGCAAATCAACTAGAAAATCTAGAAGAAATGGATAATTTCCTGGACACTTACACTCTCCCAAGACTAAACCAGGAAGAAGTTGAATCCCTGAATAGACCAATAGCAGCTCTGAAATTGAGGCAACAATTAATAGCCTACCCACCAAAAAAGTCCAGGACCAGATGGATTCACAGCTGAATTCTACCAGAGGTACAAGGAGGAGCTGGTACCATTCCTTCTGAAACTATTTCAATCAATAGAAAAAGAGGGAATCCTCCCTAACTCTTTTTATGAGGCCAACATCATCCTGATACCAAAGCCTGGCAGAGACACAACAAAAAGAGAGATTTTAGACCAATATCCCTGATGAACATCGATGCAAAAATCCTCAATAAAATACTGGCAAACCGGATTCAGCAGCACATCAAAAAGCTTATCCACCATGATCAAGTGGGCTTCATCCCTGGGATGCAAGGCTGGTTCAACATTCGCAAATCAATAAACGTAATCCAGCATATAAACAGAACCAAAGACAAGAACCACATGATTATCTCAATAGATGCAGAAAAGGCTTTTGACAAAATTCAACAGCCCTTTATGCTAAAAACGCTCAATAAATTGGTATTGATGGAACGTACCTCAAAATAATAAGAGCTATTTATGACAAACCCACAGCTAATATCATACTGAATGGGCAAAAACTGGAAAAATTCCCTTTGAAAACTGGCACAAGACAGGGATGCCCTCTCTCACCACTCCTATTCAACATAGTGTTGAAGTTCTGGCTAGGGCAATCAGGCAAGAGAAAGAAATCAAGGGTATCCAGTTAGGAAAAGAAGAAGTCAAATTGTCCCTGTTTGCAGATGACATGATTGTATATTTAGAAAACCCCATCGTCTCAGCCCAAAATCTCCTTAAGCTGATAAGCAACTTCAGCAAAGTCTCAGGATACAAAATTAATGTGCAAAAATCACAAGCATTCTTATACACCAGTAACAGACAAGCAGAGAGCCAAATCAGGAATGAACTTCCATTCACAATTGCTTCAAAGAGAATAAAATACCTAGGAATCCAGCTTACAAGGGATGTAAAGGACCTCTTCAAGGAGAACTACAAACCACTGCTCAGTGAAATCAGAGGACACAAACAAATGGAAGAACATACCATGCTCATGGATAGGAAGAATCAATATCGTGAAAATGGCCATACTGCCCAGGTGATTTATAGATTCAATGCCATCCCATCAAGCTACCAATGACTTTCTTCACAGAATTGGAAAAAACTGCTTTAAAGTTCATATGGAACCAAAAAAGAGCCCGCATTGCCAAGACAATCCTAAGTCAAAAGGACAAAGCTGGAGGCGTCACGCTACCTGACTTCAAACTATACTACAAGGCTACAGTAACCAAAACAGCATGGTACTGGTACCACAACAGAGATATAGACCAATGGAACAGAACAGAGTCCTCAGAAATAATACCACACATCTACAGCCATCTGATCTTTGACAAACCTGAGAGAAACAAGAAATGGGGAAAGGATTCCCTATTTAATAAATGGTGCTGGGAAAATTGGCTAGCCATAAGTAGAAAGCTGAAACTGGATCCTTTCCTTACCCTTATACGAAAATTAATTCAAGATGGATTAGAGACTTAAATGTTAGACCTAATACCATAAGAACCCTAGAAGAAAATCTAGGTAGTACCATTCAGGACATAGGCATGGGCAAGGACTTCATGTCTAAAACACCAAAAGCAACGGCAGCAAAAGCAAAAATTGACACATGGGATCTAATTAAACTAAAGAGCTTTTGCACAGCTAAAGAAACTACCATCAGAGTGAACAGGCAACCTACAGAATGGGAAAAAATTTTTGCAACCTACTCATCTGACAAAGGGCTAATATCCAGAATCTACAAAGAACTCAAACAAATATACAAGAAAAAAACAAACAACCCCATCAAAAAGTGGGGAAAGGATATGAACAGACATTTCTCAAAAGAAGACATCCATACAGCCAACAGACACATGAAAAAATGCTCATCATCACTCGCCATCAGAGAAATGCAAATCAAAACTACAATGAGATACCATCTCACACCAGTTAGAATGGCAATCATTAAGAAGTCAGGAAACAACAGGTGTTGGAGAGGATGTGGAGAAATAGGAACACTTTTACACTGTTGGGGGATTGTAAACTAGTTCAACCATTATGGAAAACAGTATGGCGATTCCTCAAGGATCTAGAACTAGATGTACCATATGACCCAGCCATCCCACTACTGGGTATATACCAAAGGATTATAAATTACTCTACTACAAAGACACATGCACACGTATGTTTATTGCGGCACTATTCACAATAGCAAAGACTTGGAATCAACCCAAATGTCCATCTGTGACAGACTGGATTAAGAAAATGTGGCACATATACACCATGGAATACTATGCAGCCATAAAAAAGGATGAGTTTGCATCCTTTGTAGGGACATGGATGCAGCTGGAAACCATCATTCTTAGCAAACTATCACAAGAAGAGAAACCAAACACCGCATGTTCTCACTCATAGGTGGGAACTGAACAATGAGATCACTTGGACTCGGGAAGGGGAACATCACACACTGGGGCCTATCATGGGGAGGGGGGGGGAGGGAGGGATTGCATTGGGGAGTTATACATGATATAAAAGTCATGCACATGTACCCTAGAACTTAAAATATAATAAAAAAAAAAAAAAAAAAGAAAATAAAAAAATCCACATATACTGGAAACTCTCAGTTTAAATAAATTAATAAAATTCTGAATAACTATGATTCAATACAAATACAAATTTGAAAATTATTTAAAATAAATTATAAGAATATCATATATTAAAACATGCCCAAATTAAAACATTAAATCTGTACTTACAGTTAAATTTGTGGCCTTAAATGGACATAATAGATAGGAAAACAGGTTGAAATATTTCAAATTTCCATTTTAAAAAGTAATAAAATAATATCAAATTAACTCAAATAAACTGCACAAAATAAAATGAACTAAGACAGTAAACTAAAGAACTCTAAAACACATATATGGCAAAAGTATTAACAAAGACAAAGGCTGTTTTTGGAAAAAGCTAGTAAAATTGAAAAATTGTAATATTTATCCAAGAGGAGCAAACAATTTCAGGAGTGAATAAAGGGGACATTACTAAAGATTCTAAAAGTAAATTAGAAGAAGAAAATTCTGCAACTTGCTACAAGATGGATGAATTTTGATTACATGATGCAAAGTGAAATAAACCAGTTAGAGACGGGCAAATACTGCATGATTTCCCTTCTATGATGTGTCTTTCTCATAGAAGGAGAATGAGGAATGGTGATTTCCAGGAGCACAGTGGAGGAGGGAATGGAGTTGGTAAACAACAGGTATAGGATTTCAGCAATGCAGAATGCATAATTTCTAGAGATCTGCTGTATATCATGCCTACAGTTAATAGCATTGTATGCTTACAAAATCTTTTATGAATGTATAAATCATGTTGTGTTCTCAACCACAATAAGATAAAAATAAATAAGAAGGTATTTCTAAGAAAACTATGCTGATGTATTTTAAAATTTAGATTAAGAGGACAAATTATTTTTAAAAATGTAACCAAAACAATTACAACATGATGGAAGAATAATCCTAAATATATGAAAGTGGTCGAAGTATTTAAGTATAATTACTTCAAAGACAGAACTCTAAACGCAAATGTCTTCAGCAGAGAATCCACCAAAATATTTATAAAAATAATCATTATAATCCAGTTTTAGGGATACCCTTCCAGAAAATTTAAAATGCAGGGCAATTTCTTACCTTGTAGTACAACAAATCTACCTTAAAGCGAAGGCCTGAAAAGATTAAATACATGTATGTGTGTGTGTGCGTGTATTTATACCTATATGACATATGATATAATAAGTATGATGTATGATATTGTTTGTAACTCCTTATACAGCACAAATTTCTTTCTGCTTTCCAGTTTAGCTCCTTGCCTCTGCTTACTCAACAAAATAAGAGAAAATTACTGCATGGAGGATACTGTCACAGGATCCTTAGGGTATCACTTCACCAGCTGGAAACGCCTGTGGCCAGCAGCACTTCTGCTTCAGTTTTGTTCTTGCTCTCTGCCCTTGTTCTGCCCACCTGGCTTGGCAGGCTGTGCCTGGCTCACATTACCCGCCCAGATCCCACACCTGCGAAGAGTAAGCAAAGCGTGAAGAATGAGGGGTGTGTGAGTGAGCAAGTGTGGGGTCCAGCCACTGCACACAGCCAGGTACACTGGCAGCTGCAGTGGGGTGGGCAGTTCCAGGCACTGGCACAGGTGCTGGCTCTGTGTAAGGCTGTGGCTGGACCAGATGTACTACAAGCAGCATCTGCCGTGGGCACCAACATCCAATTGAGGGGAACATGTTAGCAGCCAAAAAATTGGAGACACCAGGAACCACAGAGCCCCAAAGAGGGTGTTACAGCATGTCACGGCCCTGGCTCAGGGTACCCCGGGATCTGGGCTCCCAGAAGGGCCTGAGGTCTTCTCTCCTCGTTGCCTGCAGCACAGTAAGTTGTGGGGAGGGAGGGTCATGTTTCAGGGAGGTGAGTTTCAGTCGTTTGTGCTACAGCTCTTTCAGTCCTTCTGCCCAGCTCTGGCCCATAGCTACTGGGCTGGCCAGCCCCACCACTGCTTTCTGTTGCATGGGGTGGCCACCTGGCCCCGGGGGAAGGCGAAAGGGCTATTGTGTTACAGCAGCTCTGGTTTGGGGAATTCCAAGGTCTGAGCCCCCAGAAGGGTTGCCACTCTACACTCCCACAGTCTGGGAGTGTATCACCGCCTGTATAACTGCCTGCCGCTCAGCGAGCCAGCCAAGAACATGTTACAGCTCCTTTTGCTTTCACTGTTTGGTGGGTCCCAAGTTCTTGTCCCACATCCTGGAAGAATGAGGTTATGTAGACAACTGGAGAGTGAGCAAGGCAGAGAGGAGCTTTATTGAGTGACAGAACAGCTATCAGTGGAGAAGTGGGTAGCTGTTACCCACACGCAGTTCATCCTGATGAGCGTAAAGGAGACCTGAGGTAGGTAGTTCCCACCCACAGGCAGGTAGTCCCTACCCGCAGGCAGGTAGTACCAACAAGTGTCCAAGTCTGGCTGAGTCTGGGTTTTGAGGGCTCAGAATAGAGGAAGGGCATGTCGATTGGTCCATGGGTGGGCCGGGACAAATCACCATCCCATTGTCTGAAAAGCATCAAGGGATTTCTCACTCCAGATTGCAGACGCCACCCTGAAGTGTCAGCTAGGTCCCCACGCTTCAGGCCATCCCTAGCTTGAAAGTGAAGCTTCACCAGGGACCTGTCCTTTCCTGCCTAAGGAACCTGTCAACCTCCTGCAGCCATCAGTATGATGTCCACAGCGCCCAGGCTGTCCACACTGAGGGGCCCCTGCAAGCCCACACTGAGCTGCCCACAGAGCCCCCGGCTTCCCTCCCTGAGCTCGCTGGTGTCCATAATTTCAGATAGGGCTGAGGAGGTGGGGATTGGGGGTCTGGCATTTCAGCACCACCTCGAGCATGAGCACACCCAGCCGGGTCGCGACAGCGCCTGGGCTTGGCTACAATGTTGCTTCACACCCAAGTGTGCATTGGGAGCAGGGAGTGGCCAGGGAGCGGGAGCAGGCACTTTTGAGCCTGTGGAGGCAGGAGGTTTCCCAGGCCCCAAGAGCACAGGAATGCCTGAGCTCAGAGTCACGACTGGGCGGGTGCAGCTGTTCCCAGGAACACGGGCTCCCACCCTGCCAACTCGGTAGGGCACGGGGCTCCTGCTGGGATCGCCTCTTCCCATGCCACACCAGCTCCGCGAAGCACATAGCCCCGGCTGCACCTCTCCTGCTGCAACTGGCGTCCTCGCAGTGGCCATTCCATACAGGGCGCCGCTGTCATAAGTACTGTGCATTCACTGGAGTTCCTTCAGAATCAAATATCAAATATGACATCAGCCCATCCAATTATTAAAAGTTTGGCTAGTTCTTGTTGTTCTTTCTTGTTTTTTTGTTTTGTTTTGTTTTTCCTTTTTAAAATTTTTGTTGAGCTTGCTCTTTTGCTAGCTCAGTTACAAACAGTCCCTGGCAGAGGCTGGCGAGGGGCAGAGTGGATGGGGGAAGGGGAACCTTTCATGAAAGGGTCAATGGTTTGATTAGATAGGAGGAATACCTTTTGATGATCTGTTGCACAGCATGGTGAGTACAATTAATAATAATGTATTGCCGGGTGCGGTGGCTCACGCCTGCAATCCCAGCACTTTGGGAGGCCGAGGCGGGCGGATCACAAGGTCAGGAGATCGAGACCATGGTGAAACCCCGTCTCTACTAAAAATACAAAAAATTAGCCAGGCGCGGTGGCAGGCGCCTGTAGTCCCAGCTACTCAGGAGGCTGAGGCAGGAGAATGGCGAGAACCCGGGAGGCGGAGCTTGCAGTGAGCCGAGATCGCGCCACTGCACTCCAGCCTGGGCGACAGAGCTCCGTCTCAGAAAAAAAAAAAATAACAATAATGATGATAATAATAATAATAATAATAATAATGTATTAACTATTTCAAAACAGCCAAAAGAGATTTTAACAGTTTGCACCACAAAGAAATGATAAATTTTTGAGATAATGGATATGTTAATTAGCCTGACTTGATCATTTCTTTAATGTATACCTGTATCAAAACACCACATGGTACCCCGTAGATATATAAAATTATGTATTATTTGTCAAATAAAATAAAATAAAAATTAAAAATTAAAATACATTATATCTATCTATCTTTAAAACATGAAAGCTTCCTATGGCTTGCTTACCTAGGCAGTGTTAATCATCTGGAGTCTGGAGTTTGTTTTTCACAAATTTTCTTGTATCCACTATTCTTCACTAACTTGAAAGAAAAGTGTTTTACCGCATTTTCTCGCTCATAGGTGGGAATCGAATAATGAGAACACTTGGACACAGGGTGGGGAACATCACACACCGGGGCGTGTCGTGGGGTGGGGCGAGGTGGGAGGCATAGCATTAGGAGATATACCTAATGTAAATGACGAGTTAACGGGTGCAGCACACCAACATGGTACATGTATACATGTGTAACAAACCTGCACGTTGTGCATATGTACCCTAGAACTTAAAGTATAATAAAATAAATAAATAAATATAAAAGTGTATTGAAATGGAAAATCATTAAACCTTTTTAATTTCAAAAAAAAAGAAAAGTTTTTTTTTTTTGGTTAATTCAATGATTTCTTGTTATCCCACAGGAAATGAAAATCTTTTATATTCATCCATATATTAATCAAAGATGATCTCCCCAAATCCATTTTTTACATTCTGAAATTTACATTCCCTTAAGTTACTAAAATTAGGTAGTGGTAAAAAAAAAAAAAAAAAAAAACTTACCAAATGTTCAATTGATTTTCTCCCTCAAAATTATTCATATAATAGTATTGCAATAAATCATGTTTTATTGAATCTATACATTGGAAAGAACACAAATAATACGTAAAAATATTCCTTGACCATGGTAAATTACAAATAATGTGAAAGACAGAGACAAGCTTTGGCAACATAGTGAGATCCTGTCTTTACCAAAAATTAAAAATTAAAAAAAAAATTACCAAGGCATGGTGACATGCATCTGTAGTTTCAGCTACTTTGGAGGATGATGTAAGAGGATTGCTCGAGCCCAGGAATTCAAGGCTGTAGTGAGGTATGATTGTCCCACTGCACTCCAACCAGGGCAACAGACAGAGAGCCTGTCTCAAGCAAAACAAAACAAAACACAATCATACCCAGACATACACACACAGCCCCACACACAAATGAAAGAGCTTAAGTTGTGTATGTGTTTTCCTACAACGTGTTTGGAGGTGGCAGAGTTATTAAAAAAGAAAAATAAGTACCTTCAGAAGTATCAGAGCAGTTACTATTTTCTAGGCTGACTCTGCATTTCAAGTTATGGGTGTTCTTTTGGAAGAAAATGCAGGTATCAACTAAGAATAATAACAGTTTCTAAAGTAAAGAAAAACTGATCTATTAGAGTGTATAGTTGAGTCATAAATGCTTTCTGGATATAATAATAGTGAAGGAAGTTTCAAAATTGTGAACAGTATGCTATCCTTGGCCCAAGGGGATCTGCCTCACTGTAGAGTGAAAATGGGATGTGGGAATTGAGCTTTTTGCCAGTCTTCCAGGCACTCTCTCAGGAGCCTCTTCTTTAGGAGCAATACAATTAATTTCCACCTGCAGAGAGAGGCCTTTAACCTGCTGTTTTAACCCAGGCAGCAGGAGATCTAGGATCTCACCCTTGTTCTTGCTAGTATGAAATCTGTAAAGCTGGAGGATCTACTTAATTATGTGTTCTTTGTTGCCTTTTACCATAAAAAGCCAAAAAAAACTTGTCTCACTAGTCTTGCAATGCTCTTTCAAGGAGAAAAAGAAGCATATTTGATTGCTAGAGGTATTTAAACACTTAAAAATACAGGATATACCTGAGTAATATAAGTATTTCAGATGACTTTTATCACTTGCTGCCTCATACATTTTCTTCAGACATTTATCAGATGAATCATATGGGCCTAAAGGCATGACCTCTAAGGAAGCTGAGCACTTCAAAAGCAGTGAGGTAAATCATGCTACCAGTAGAAATCATCCTCT
The DNA here is from genome assembly GCF_009764315.1 of Trachypithecus francoisi. NCBI lineage: Eukaryota > Metazoa > Chordata > Mammalia > Primates > Cercopithecidae > Trachypithecus > Trachypithecus francoisi. The sequence continues at coordinate 32,145,388 of NW_022681463.1, forward strand.
GGGCAACGATGTCGGTGTATATTTTGTTCTGAAGTCACAACTTCTATCATGGCTTACCAAACTTAAAAATCAGTGGCGTGGATTTAAAATTTCCTCAATATCATCAGGACAGAGCAGGGAAATTTGAGCTGATCATCTAAGATAATTCAGGAAGCTATTCTTACCTAACACTTTCCACATTATTTCCAAATCAATAGCTGTATATAATGGCCATCTTATTAACACTGGAACTGACAGTTACCAGTCATAGAACTCCATCTGAAAAGTCATGTCTTTCTATATTCTAAAACTGTACTTCTTGGATTTTCATTCACTATCTCATTCTTTAATTTTAGATTTCTTTCCTGGACATTTATGGCACTGAAGTCTCTTGTTTTCTTGTTTAAAGATTTAAATGTCTTTTGTGTACACATACACACACACACACACACACGCACGCACACACACACACTGCTTTTGTAAATATACAATAAGGAGGCAGGAGGTATTTTTGTTGCAATAATAAGTGCTTTTTAAAATTATTAAACAGCTATTATGTACTAGGACTTCAAGTGCACTTTTAAATCTGAATTCTCATGATTAGAGATAATTAGTGCCTCATTATTTGAATAAGAAAGGAAAACCTGGAAAGTTGATGTGTCTTACAAATTTAGAAAGCAATTACATGTCAGAGCCAGGATTACAGACAGGTCTTTCCATTTCTGTAACCCATTTAACTTAAACTTCACTGTAGTTCAGCCCATTTTGCTTCTCAGATTAATTTATCATCAGTGTCTGTGATGGCATCTGTTCAGTTTGAATACTTGGTAGGGTGTACATAGTAAATACTTTTAATGACTAATAAATATTTGTAGAGTGATGACTCTTTCATGTTGGGTGTTTTCGTGGATCCTGAAGGTAATTAAAAATTAACCCAACTAAAACCCAAACTGCAGATTATCAGGTAAATGTGACATTTATACTATCACTTTTCTATGTTGAGTAAAAGTAGGAAGAACTCTTAAATCTAGGGACAGATATTGTGGAGAAAAGAGAACAAATTTGTTTATACAGACAACAATTTTAAAGATAATTCCTGAATGATTGCTTACCATCTGAATTCAAACGTTAAAGTGTTTCACTACTACTAAACAACATTTAAGATCACAGGAAAATGCATATCTATTGATTCTTTCCAGCAGGTTTCCCTGCATGATATGACTTGGATGATTAAAAACATCTTTCCACTGACAAAACAGATGGGAATTGTAGCAGATGGAAATTGTAGAGATATGCCAAAAAGGAAAGTCCAACAGGCTATGTTCAAGTACACTCAGAGTATATGGCAATATCTTGGTGCATTTCTGTGTTTTGTTCAAGACCCTCAATAAAGTCAATAACTGTGTTACTGACTTTATTGAGCTCAGAATTAACCACTGAGAATAGCACTGTTTATGAGAGAAAAAAATGATGTTAACCAAGATCAGTTTTATTTTGTTTAAAAAAATAAAGCAGAAAACAGTCAGTAACTGAGACAAGGACCAGAATACACATGTACATTGAATTCCCTACCTCTAAGTACATCTGCATGAGATTCCAATTATTTTGCCCCAGTGACATTGTGTGTATGTGGTAATCAGAGCCACTGAGAGGTAAATTAGATCAGTTAAATGTTTAATGGTTTTGAGCTACAATGACATAATATGTTTGATTTCAAAACAAACATGGATTAAATTATTGAATAAAATACTAAACACCCATTAGGTACAGTGTTATTTCTCTCTAGGCAAAATCTGAAAGTATATTCACTAGTAATTCTCTTCTATAAATCAATTTCATACCAATAACACCAAATACAAATATGCTCTTCTAGTTGACTGTGTTCCTTTAGAAACATTAATAAACTTTATCAGTTCAAGGTTTGCATGGCGGTTAAGTGTACTCAATTGAATTTCTTAATTAGTTGATATCTTATTTATTATTTAATGTGATGTCTCTATTGTTTCAGTGTACAAAACTGTTATTATGACTATTGTTTTATTTTCCAAATAATATAATTAAGAAGAAAGTAAAAAGCCCCATGCAGAAAAGACACAGTCCCTACATATCAGAAATTAATACTTACTGATACTTATGAAAACTGTGTTCCAAATTTAAGATAAATGAACAAAATTATTCATAAGAATATGTATATGCTTATAATTATGGCAAAATAAGACTCAAATTGAAAGCATTCTCAAAAATAGTAAAGAGTATTTAATGGGGTTATTTTAATGAAAGGAAATTATAGTATTACTCAGCTTTGCGATAATAGAGAAAAATCCTACAATTATGGTGGCTTAAAATAAGTATTTAATTATCACTCATGCAGTATGTAGTTATGTGTTGGCTGCAACTTTCCTCTAGGCAATGGCTGGGCTTCAGGCTAAGATTGTTAGAGGCTGCAGCTTTGCTCCATTATTGAGTTGATTGACATATGCCTTTGTTCCAGAACACAGGATAAAGAAGCAGCACCTGGGCATTAGATAAACATTCTGCAGTAAAGCAGAAGAGTAAGAGCTGGCATAAACTTATAATACCTAGAGCCTCTGCTTGAACATTGTGCAATCATGTTTGCTGATATTGACCATAATCCATAACAGGGCCAGTCTGAAGTTAGTAGAACAGGAATTTATATTTTATCTCCATGATGGTATGAACAACAAAGAATAATGTGCCATAGATATATTATGTATAAATTAAAATGTTTTAAACATAAATAAAACATATCAAGTAACAAAATTTCTTTGCATGACAAGGTTTATAGAGGTTTATTAATAACAAATATTTTGCTAGTGATTTTCTCTTGTTACTCCCATTTTTGTATAAACAGATAATACACTCAGTTATTTTAAATGAAATGCTTAGAAAAAATAATTTTGATTTTTTTGGTTATTACTTTGTCAAACAACAGATATTCAGTTTTGTATAGCATTGGAATGATAGTTGATGTGGAGTCTAAATGTATGAATGAGTTAGACATGTTCCACTGGGCTGGAGGAATGAAAAAAGCCCTGGCTCTTCTTTACCTTTCTTTCAACACATCAGTCCCTATTCATAGTATTCCCAATGCTATGCTCCAACACTCTTAAATTATATAAATATTAATGATTTATGGATATATTTTTCTCCTGAGATATAAAAACAAAAACAAAAATTACTTATAAGACCAATCTTTGGATTTAACACTTATTTGTGTTTGGAAACATTTAAGATGTAAATGTCTATTATAGTCACAAATAGATACGCATGTGGAAAAATTTTCTTGTATGCTTAAACATTTATTTTTGTTTAATTCATAAACAGTCATTTTGGAGTCACAATTCCCTTATTCCTGCTTCATGAAGTTTTATCTTTGTGAATTTCACTTCTTAGACAAAATCATTGCATTTTGTAGATATACTGTGATATGGTTTGGTTCCGTGTCTGCACCAAGATCTCACATAGAATTGTAATCCACAGTGTTGGGGGAGGGATCTATTGGGAGGTGATTGGATCATGCGGGTGGATATCCCCCTTGCTCTTCTGGTGATAGTGAGTGAGTTCTTACGAGATCTAGTTGTTCAAAAATGTGTAGAACTTCCCTTTTCATCTTCTCTCTCCTGCTGGCCATGTGAATATGTGCTTGTTTCCCCTTTACCTTCTGCTACGATTGTTAAGTTTCCTGTGACCTCCCCAGAAGCAGAAGCGTCTACATCCCACAGAACCATGAGCCGATTAAACCTCTTTTCTTTATAAATTATCCAGTCTCAAGTATGTTTTTATAGAAGTCCATAGTGAGAATGGACTAATACACACTGTGATTTCACCCATCAGCTCCCCTAACGGAATTATTTCACTTCTATTGTGATTACAGGTATTGCTGCAGTGAATAGCTTTGTGCCCTTATTTGCACAATGGTTTTGGTATAAATTCTAAGAATCGGGGTTGCTATGTATGATGGTAAGTTTTAAGATATTTCCAAATTTGTTCTATTATGGTGACTTTTTTTTTTTTTTTGAGACGGAGTCTCGCTCTGTCCCCCCGGCTGGAGTACAGTGGCACAGCTTTGGCTCACTGCAAGCTCCGCCTCCTGTGTTCGCGCCATTCTCCTGCCTCAGCCTCCCGAGTGGCTGCAACTGCAGGCACCCGCCACCATGCCTGGCTAATTTTTTTCTATTTTTTTTTTTAGTAGAGACGAGGTTTCACCCTGTTAGCCAGGATGGTCTCGATCGCCTGATCTCGTGATCCGCACACCTCAGCCTCCCAAAGTGCTGGGATTACAGGCATGAGCCACTGTGCCTGGCTTATTATGTTATGGTGACTTTTTTTTTATTTTTTATTTTTTAGATGGCGTCTTGCCCAGACTGGAGTGCAGTGGTGCGATCTCGGCTCACTGCAAGCTCCGCCTCCCGGGTTAACGCCCTCCTCCTGCCTCAGCTGCCGGAGTAGCTGGGACTGCAGGCAACCGCCACCAAGCCCAGCTATTTTTTTTTTTTTCTTTTTTTTGAGACGGAGTCTCGCTCTGTCGCCCAAGCTGGAGTGCAGTGGCCGGATCTCAGCTCACTGCAAGCTCCGCCTCCCGGGTTCACGCCATTCTCGTGCCTCAGCCTCCCGAGTAGCTGGGACTACAGGCGCCCACCACCTCGCCCGGCTGGTTTTTTGTACTTTTTAGTAGAGACGGGGTTTCACTGTGTTAGCCAGGATGGTCTCGATCTCCTGACCTTGTGATCCGCCCGCCTCGGCCTCCCAAAATGCTGGGATTACAGGCTTGAGCCACCGCGCCCGGCCCCGCCTCCGCCTCCCAAAGTGCTGGGATTACAGGCGTGAGCCACTGAGACTGGCCTATGGTGACTTTTCAAAATCATTATGAGCAGTGAATGAACTTACTTCCTGAAGCCTCTCTGAAGAACATGTGGTCACATTTTTAGATTCTTATAAATCTAATAAGTGAAAAATAGTATTCTGTATTTTTCACTTAAAATTTAAAAGCCAATTTGAGCAGATTTTCATGTATTTAAGAGCTATTTACATGTCTTTTTCTCTGATCTTTTAACATATATCACTAGCCCATTTTTACAGGGTTGTTGGTTTTTCACTTCTCCATAACTCTTTATATATTAAGGATATTAATTTTTGTGGGATATGAATTTGGACATCCTTTGTTGTAAATTTAAATCTGTGTTTTACCTGAGACATCACTTCCAGGACTGAAAGGTAGTTTAGCTATTTCAGCTAGATGCAGTTTGGAACTTATTTAGCAACAATTTGCCTCTGAGATTGTAAAGAAGATAACATGTGTTGTTGGTTTCTTTGCCACGCATCTCTTCCAATCCAATAATGAGTTTTTAGATAGTCTACGTTCCCTGGCAGCAGTTCTCAGGTCACACTCTACCTTCTACCCCCTCCCAAGAGCCCCACTCAAGCCTGGGTTGCTCCTTTCTCTCTGAGGATGGCAGCAGCAATTCAAAGGTATCATAGCCATTCACTTTTTCCGTGCACCGGCGAGTTTTTCTATCCCCTCATATGAATGATGTACCAATACTGTTAATTTATGTTTTTACTTTTGTTTAGAATTCTTCTGCAGATGTTTCTGATTTATTAGTGTGTTCTCTTATGATTTCTGGTCTGTCAATCACTGCTGTAAAGACGTGCCTGCTCCAAGATTATACACACATTCACCCATATTTTCTTTTAGTATATATAGAATATAATCTTAACATTAATTTTTTGACCTAGTTATAGTTTTTAATCAATGTATTTTGATGTATTTTTTATTTATTATAAAGTTTGTTCCTTTCATACCTTTCTCATGTTTTGAATAGTTCCAATATCACATTGTAGTCTTGTTGCACATCTTGTCTCTGCATTCATGCATTCATGCATTGTTTTTGTTTTTGTTCTTATCATCTTTCTTAAACAAATAATTCATTAAAATTTTTAGTTCATCTTGGAATATTAGATTACACTTTTCATCAACTATGTGAAACAATGTTACTTTTCTCATCCTCTTCCTTATCCCATCTTTACATATGGACAGTTTGTTCCTTATTTTAGATAGTTATATTTGCATTCAGTACATTTTAGATTTCAGGGAAGCAGTGGTAGGAGTGATCCAGGGTGGTTTTCCAAGCTTCCCAGGTTATGGATTTCCTTTATGTTTCTGCAAAAATCTTAAAAACACAGCACATTTGTTTCTCAGAGATCTTTTGAAAGGGATCCTATGATATCAGTTGTAGTCTTTCTATATCTCATAATTTTTGCCTTACAAGATATGTCTTCGTTTATTATAATTCTATTTGCTAAAACTCTTCAAATATGCTATTTCTGGGAAATAACCTTCATCCCACTTTCCAACACTTCTCTCTCTGTTTTCCTAGAAATTTAACTCTCTTCAATATTGCTTCTATTTTGTTGATCATCTTTCAGTGAAATCCTCTTCTGGGAGCAAATATGATAAAACCTTGCAATAGCATGCACTGGTAATGTGAATTATAAAGAATATGATGAGTATTAGCTCCTTTCTCTGTGCAACTCTATTCTGCATTCAAAGCACAGTAACATTTGCTCTCCTTTCAGGTGAGAAGGAAGGTAAACATGGAGGACATACAGAATATTGACATCGACAGTCAGAAAACGTGGGAGGTGAAGAGTATGTAGCCACAGTCCTAGTATTTTTCTTTGCTAGTTTTACTTTCCAATTTAGCTATACAGAATGGGTATCGACTAACTAGAAAGATTTGAGATAATTGACATTCTGGAATTTTTCCCATCAATATTTTAAGCAGAATAGACACTTGACATTGCATAATTCTGAAAACCACCTGAACCAGATTGGATTCCCATTGCTTGGCCAGGCTTTGTAACACTCAACTAGCCACTGTGTATTCCGATCTCAGGCATGTTTTTAATCTCACAGTAATGAAACTCAACCTTATTTGTAATTTAATATTTTGCATTCCATTGGGTTGGGTGTTACTATATCCTTAGTGATTTCTGTATCCTGGTCTCTAGGCTTCTTGCATAGTTCCTGTCCATTTTGGTGACACATTCTCATGTGTCTACTCAAGGCTAACTCAGGTCTATGCTTTTAGTAACATATAAACACAATTTATTGCTTGTTTAGTTTTTTGTTTTTGTTTTCCTGATCCCAGTTTTCTCTAAAGTGCAGGTTTTTAACTTTTTGTTGCTTTATTTTTCTCCTTAATAAATTATGTGGTTACCCACATTTCCCCTCAGAATTGAAACTATGATCAGACATGTGCAAAAGACACTTTAAAATATAATTTCTTATCACTAAAATTAGAAAGCTCAAGTCCCATAAAATACAATTTCAGATTCACTAGTAGACTCTAACGACATTCCATAATAGAAGCAATTCACTGAAATAATTTTTATTCATTTTACACTCTTTCCAGAAAATGGTAATTTAAAAAATCTGTTTCTTCAAAGTTCACCACCAAAATAGATAATAAAAATTATATATACTCTGGTTTCAAGAAAGCATAAAGGAAACCATATCACATTTGACCTCGAGAATAATGAAGCTGAACATATATAAGCCATTTAGAACAAAATATTCAATATAGTTACATTCATGCCCTGTACAGAAAGTTATGAAGGTCTCTAATAAAGATACACTTTGGCAATGTTCGCAAATAATAGTATTTTGTCTTTGAAGAAAGATGTAATTATTTTATAAAGTGTTACATTGATCTCAAGCACTTTTTCAATGCTGGACATGCTTGGATTGAAGAATAATATAAGATCAAATATTTTTTGTTCTGCTTTCACTCATGCTTGTTTCTTCTTAAATTAAACCTAATTTTAGTTGTCAGGGTCCCATCTATTACTGTCTCATCTACTGTGACCACTTCCATCTTGATATGCAGAGGTCATTGTATGGTGTTTGACTCTATTGATTCTAAAGTTATAAAACGCAACATCACATGGACTCTTTACAATCTGTGATAAAAAGGGAGTTTGGGACTTCTGATATGGGGCAGAGGGCAGATAAAGAAAAGAAAAAAGAGATGCAGCTTGTAGAATATAAACTTTGATAGAAAGATAGCATTATTTCCCCAGCTTTGGAAAGCTATAAGTAAAAAGTAAAAATGTATATATTTACAGTATACAATGTGATGTTTTCATTTAATCATTTCACAATGAGAAATGATTTAATCAAGTTAATTAACATATCCATCATCTTACATACCTACCATTATTTTGTGTGTGTGGTGAGAATGATTAAGATCTAATCTCTTAGCAAATTTTAAGTACTCATTGCATTATTATTAGCTACAGTCATCATGCTGTACAAGACCCCTCCAGACTAATTCATCTTGTTCAATTAAAACCTCATGCCCCATAACCAACAGAGAGATAGCACTTTTGAAAGCATACTGGGGGGAGGAATTGAACAAGACTAAAAAGTAACAAAGTGAAGGAAAAGTGAAAATAAAGTAAAATTAAAAGTGAAAATGTACTATGAAATTAATATTGAAAAAAAAGCACAAAACAAAAACAAAAAACAAGTAAGCAACAATAAAAAAAATGCACCACCAGGAACAAAAGAATGTGTCATTGACAGCCTCAAAGAAAACCTAGGTAAAATCATGTGAATTTAAACAGAAATCATATGTCATGCTTTCTGGCCACACAACCCCTTTTATACATTCTTCCTGTTCTTGGGAATATTCCTTTCTTATGAGACCTGGCTACCCTAGATATAAACCAGAAAACATGCTTGCCTGATATGATTGTCTTTTGAATGTGTCAATTTGGGGAGGCTACACTTCCCAGTTATTCAATCAAATACTAATGTAGTTGGTACAATGAAGGTATTTTACAGATATGATTAGACTCCATAATATCTTAATTTTAAGTAAGAGAGAGTATACTAGATAATTTGTATAGTCCAATTCAATCTATTATGAAACCTTAAGAGCAGATCTTCATCTTATGCAAAAAAAGAAAAAAGAAAAGAAAGAAAGAAAGAAATTCTACCTGTGGACAGCAGTTTAAGCCTGTGTTCTAGAATTTCAACTTGTTCCTCCTGAGTGCTTGCTTCATAGATTTTGGACTTGTCCAGCCAGCCCTCACAATCATGTAAGCCAATTATTTGTAACAAATCTCTTAGTATATATCTCCTGCTTCTGCCCTCGGTTGAACTCTAACTGATAACACATTTTCTTACCTAAAAGTGGGCTGCTGCTCTAACAAGTACCTTAAAAATGTGTAAGTGGCTTCAGTATAGGGCCATGCACAGAGGCTGAAAATGTTTTGAAGAGCATGGTAGAAAAAGTTTAGATTGTCTTTCACAGACTACTAGTTGAAATATGGATTCTAATGACTCTGCTACTGAGCACTCAGAGGAAGTTAAAAGCATGGTAAAGGCAGCCTAAAGCACCATAGAGAATATCTAAATAATTAGAAACAGATTGCTAGTAGAAATATGGAGGATAAAGGTGCTACTGTTGAGGGCTCAGAAAGAAATCAGAAACATGTTACTGGAAGTTTAAGAAAAAGAGATCCCTGTGATATAGCGGCAGAAATTTTAGCAGGATTGTGTCTTGCAGTTATATGGGAAGCAAAACTTGTAAGTGTTGAAATTGAGTATTTAGTCGAGGAGATTCCCAAAGTGTTAAATGTATGGACTGATCTAGTCTTGCTATTTATAGTAAAAATGTAAACTAAAAGAAATAAATTGAGGAAACCATTGTAAACAAAAGTAAATCAGGACTAGGACTTGGAAGGTCCCAGCTTATTCAGACTGCAAAAATTGCTAAAACTACTCAATTTATTTTTTTGAAAATGTACTGTAATGAAAAAAAAACTACTGAGCATGTGGCTGCTAGTAGGGACTTGCTATTACCTAAGACAGATCAAAAGATCAGAGTACGCAGTCACGTCAAAAGATGTTTTTTGAAAAGATTAAATATGTTACTCATAGATCACAGTCATCTAAATGGAATCAAAAATTAGAAGTGAGAGTATGTAGGAATGACTTGTGAAGGAACCTCTCATCTAATAACATACATCCATGTATGCATCCATTCATGTGTACACATATACTGTAATGCAACAAAACCTAGCATGACATGACAGGACCTACATGGGAGACTCCCAAAATTCCTTAGTATGTTACACCAACAGAGATGTGGCCAGCTTGCTTTAATGAGGGCAATAGGAGTACAAAATAAAAACAACCTATTGTTTTACAGGATAAATCCTCAAACTTATCATGCAAGAAACAGGCTGAATAAAATTACTCATCTGCAAACACATGCAATCATTAATGAAAAAGCATATTGTCTCAGAGAATAGATCTAAGAATCATAGGGGATTATTTCCAAACTTAGAAACCGGATGGAATTTTCTTAGTGCGATTTTGAAGTTGTTTTTGACTTGTGACTCCATTTTCCTTTTCTTTTATCTCATTTTGAAAAAGAATGTTTGTAACTGTTATTCTATGCTTATCCTACCATTTCATTTTGGTAGCAAGTAACTTGTTGCTTGAGTTTCACAGGTTCACAGATGAAGAAGAATTGTCTACAGTATGGTTTATACCGAGAGCCTCAATTATACTCAGGAAAGATTATGCAGTTTTTGACATTTGAGCAGGTAAGATTTTGAACTTTGAGTTGATACTGTTACTGGTGGGTCTTTGTTCTTAGAGCTCCCAAGATGTGGCAGGCTGCTCCCAAGATGGCAGCAAGCCTTTTGTTCTCTGACCTGGGGTTCTTGGCCTCATGGATTCCAAGGAATGGAACTTGCGGCCATGCCCTGAGTGTTAGAGCTCTATTAGAAGCCGTGGGTCATGGAAGAGAACTGTGGAACTCAGTGACTAGTGTTCAGCTTGATTAAGACGAACCCGGGCTAACTTAGCCAGGCAAGAACAATGGCGATTGGGAGCGGCAATGGCCGCCTGGCTGGATCAAAAGTGCAGCAGACACCCTGCTGGATCCGGAGGGGTGGAAGTCTGCAGCGGGTCTGCGATGGTGGCGATCCACAGTGGTGGACAAGTGAGCCAAATCTCAGCTCCAGCTAGAACAAACACGGACCTGAAGAGTGTGCAGTTGCAAGATTTAATAGAGTGAAAACAGAGCTCCCATACAACTGGAGGGGACCCAAAGAGGGTTGCCACTGCCGGCTGGGAAATGCCTGGGTTTATGTCCCGATCATTGTTCCTCCCAGGCTCTCAGGCGATATATGATTTGACTATTTATTTACCTCCTGCTTTTAGCCTAATTGGTATTTTAGTGAGCTCTCTTTACCACCTGATTGGTCAGGTGTGAGTTGAGTTACAAGCCCCGGGTTTAAACGTGCGTGTGGTCACCTTCCCCAGCTAGGCTTAGGAATTCTTAGTTGGCCTAGGAAATCCAGCTGGTCCTGTCTCTCAATATTGCAATAGGTTGGGGCTTTTGCAGACATTGCAGTAGAGCTCATTTATTTAGTATGTGGGAAGAACATGGATTTTTGGGGGTCCAGTGTAGTATGTGAATTATGGTAAGCAAAATAATAGCTATCCAAAGATGTTTATGCCCTAATTCTTAAAACTTGTGAATATGTTGAATTATATAACAATGAGTAATTAAAATTGCACATGTAGTTTACATTGCTAATCAATTGACTTTAAAATAGGGAATATTAACCTCAATTATCCAATTGGACCCATTATAATCACAAGGGTCCTTAAAACTAGGCAAGAGGATTGGAAAAAGGACTGGAGGAATGGCAATATAAGAAGAACTTGGCCAAACTTGCTGGACCGTAAGCCAAGAGGGTCACAAGCCAAGAAATGTACATGGCTTCTAGAAACTGGAAAAGACAGGAACACAGATTCTCCCCTAGAATCTCAAGAAAGAAATGAAGCCCTAAAGATCCCTTGATTTTAGCCTAATAAGACCCTTTTAGACTCCTCACATCCAAAATTGTAACATAATAAATTTGTGTTATTTTAAGCCAAAAAGTTTGTGGTAAAATTTTCCAGCAGCTGTAGGAAATTGGTATATATAGCCTTGCCTGGAGCTAGGGATCAGACATATGATGTTGGCTTCAGCAAGCGGATCAACTTCATTAACACCTCAGTTTGAAGGCAAACAAGGTGAAGAGTCAAGTAATGTTCAGAGTCTATTTTCTGATATGGTTGGAAGAGGAAACAGGCTTTGGCCCTCAGAAACAGAGGTAGCGAAGACTGTGGTGTCAAGCCCAGCCCCAGTACTGAGAGGCAGAGCATCTATGCCCAGTTTCAGAACAGTGTGATCTCTTGCAGAACAGTCTTCTGATGAGGTTTGGGTATTTAGAGGCTGTTGAACCTCTAAAGCCCCAAAGCTCAACTTACTATCTCCCCTAGATATTCTTTGACCTACCATGTATCCTTTAATAATTTATTTGAAATAGCTGATGTGTGCTCTGTTTTTTCCAGTTAAGAATTCTGACTTATACACAATTTATCGAGACAGAAGTTTCATTGGATTTTTGAGAAAGAAACCATATTTTAGAATCAATGTGGAAATAAGTACTACAGAATTAAAGAAATTGGGTAGAGAGCACTTTGTTTAATATCTGCGCCCTTCTGTTATTAACTCCTGAGACAAGGAGAATGACAAAGCAGTGTTGCAGTGAATGAACTGGGACCTTTATTTCCTCTCTGGGCAAATGAAATGCTAATTATCTTGATATTTTAAATTCAAGCAGCTTATTCTTTTATTTGTATGTGGGAACTCAGGCAAGTATAATCTCATGTAAGGAAATCCTCTATAGTGTATAAAATGAGGATACATATTTAATGTCACCTTTTACGAGAGAAGAAAATAAAAGGCTTTCTGTCTGTGAAATTATAAAAAAAAATATTATTTTCTCCATAGGTATTTTCATTCAATAATTCATTCATGTTTCCAGTATATTTACTGGGAATCTACTATATGCTTAACTATGAAGGAAAAGCCATGAGTAAAACATGGTTTCTGCCTTTTGAAAAGCCTAAATGTAAAAGAAAAACCAGGTATAATGAAATCAGCATGGGCATAATAACATAAGGGTGTAATACAGTATTCCAGGATCATCTAAAAATGTGTTGTTAAATATTCCACAGAGACGTGGAGAGTATTCAAAACAAAGGTGATATTTGCCATTAGCCTTACTGGATAGAGAGTAAGAGAGGAGGAAATCAGAACAAAATGTACTCCTGGCAGAGAAATTGACATGTAAAAAACCCAAGAGATATAACGGGGTATAATATACCCACAGATGATGAGTGGTCCAATATGGATGAAGTAAAGGGTATGTGTTTATGTGTATGTATATGATTTTGTGTGTGTATGTGGTTGTGTGTGTGAGTGTGTGTGTGTGTGTGAGTTTTTTTTTGAGGGGGAACATTTATCTAAACATAACTGTTAGTATAAGATTTAAAAGATCAGAATTGTATTTGCTGGCAATGTGGAGAGTATACTAAAGAGGAGACAGAATGAAGGCAGAGTGAATAGCTAGATAATGCATTTAACTCTAGTTAGAAATGACATTACTATAGCTAGGCTGCAGCATGGAAAGAGAGATTTAAATTTATAGGACTTGAACAGTTAAATGGGAAAAGGTGGTGTGGGAATGAGTAGTGGTCCAGGCTTGCTGTGCATTTAACTGGTGGAACTTCTCATACCATATTCATTAACACCTAAATGAAATAATTCAATATTGCATCCTATTTGACAGTAGTTAAGTCCAGTACTCCCTTGAAAAAGTCTGAGGATATTCAGTGATCATTTTCACATATTGTCTGTCATTTTTGACCTCTACTGATGATGTGAATTCCAGGATTCTCTTTAGTCACCACTGGCCACATTATTATCCTACAATCCTTTCATGCTGACACAGCTCTCCTTGTTCCATTTCAACCAAAATTAGGACTCATTCGATCCCTTACTATTATAGCACAGTTAAAACAGAATAGATACTAATTTGAGGTTACTAAGAAACAACTAAAATTTTTTTCTATATAATAAGTAATCATTATTCAGAACAACATTCTCAGTGTTCCTCAAATCCAGAAGCCATACATGCTTAGAGTGAATCTGCCAATTTTGAACATTTCCAAATTAGACTATATCGTATTTCCGATTTCTAATCTTCCACTCATTCCTGTGACAGCAAACTGTGTCTTTGTGTCTCTTCAAAAATTTTTTAAAAATCTTTAAAATTAGACATTCTTGGAGATAAATTTTCTAAAATTAAAGCACATATTTAATAAGATAATCATTCATATTCCATTCTGTATTTTTTGCATTTTGCCACTTTTCAATACTATGACAAGGATGATGAGTATTAACTGTATTTTCATCTGTGAGGAATATGCATGTTCACCAAAGTTAATAGTGTTAGAACAAAAAAAGGATAAGACAAATATGGATTACTAAGTCAATTTTTGGAGACCCAGAAAATGTTTCGGAATGTTTTGAAACAGTTGTTTTGTTTCTCTTGGTAAAGTCCAACAATTCGGAGACATTTAAATCAAGGTTCAATAACCAGGGAAGGGAGGAAGGAAGTAATACTTAGGCAAATTCTAAAAATGGTAGGTTTGAGTTGTCTGACGGGCCACTACTTGAGATAACTAGTTGTAAGTTAAAAATGTGTCAGGAGATAAATGAGGTCAAGTTATATGTTTGAGAATCATGGATTTATACATAGAATTTAAAGCTGTGAGGCCCAACAAATTCATCAGGTCAAAAACAGGTAGAGTACGAAATCTGAAAAGACAAGATTTGAACTTTAGAAAATTTGATGTCTTAAGAGGATAATTTGAGAAAAAACTAAAAAACTAAAGATATGGAAAATGAGCTTTCAGATGAATATGAGATAAAAAAAAGAAGAGTAAATTCCTAGTAGGATTTACTATGTAAGAGTAAATTCTATGTAGAGTTCACAGAAGCCCCAGCTGTTCTAGAAGATGGTCTCAAGGTTTGAGGAGTGATGCAAATGCTCTGGAAAGTTATAATAGAATGAAGTCTATTATAGAGTAGAAGTGTAATTGTGGTTTACAATTAAGGGCCACTGATACTTTTAATCAGAATGTGGTGTGAAGTAGACAGTAATAAACAGATAAGTTGAAAGGAGAAAATGTAGATGACTCTTTAAGAAATAAGACTGGAAAGGAGGGATTTAGAGTGATAACCCTATTAAGAGGTCCTTATGAAGGGGTGCTGATTACTCTGCGAACCATTTCCATAGCTGACATTTTTACCTGGAATTTACCTCTTCAAATTCCTCCATTTAATAAACCTGAATTGCTTTTTTAACTTGAGGACTTCAATAACTGAACAAAAATAAAAACATCAGCTGACAACAATTAAATGCATAATTTAGAATAAAATTTGTGAGTTAAAAATTGTGTGTAAGTGATTTAGTAAATATGTACTACACATATTACATACAAACCTCTATGTAAAGTTCTCCTACTGTTTTCTCTATTTTAAGGTAAAAGGTTCAGCAAGAATGTTTTATGGTGGGCAATTCTTTTTACCTGGTTCTTACACTAATTGTAGAAAACTCTGACACTCTCTGTATGTATCCCGCTCTTTAAGCTTCTGAGTTGAAGTACAGGTGCATATCAGTTATGGATTATAATTTTAAAATCAACTTTTAGTATGTTGAGGTTCAGAATAATGTGCCAAATGGGGAGAGGAAAAATTCAATACACATGAAAAGAAAATATATTTTTTAGAAAGGAGGCAAATGGATGAACTAAAAGAGGTCAGCAATTAAAAAGTACTGTCTACTATATGAACAAATATAAGGGGTAGAAAGAGGGCTTATCTAAGAATATATAAATTCTTCCTTCATTTTCTAATTTTATATAACTGAAGGAAAAATAAAATAAAGCATTCCAGACCTTGTATTGTTGTTTCCTAGAAAATAAGTTACTGCCATCTCCTAATTCCTCCCAAATCCAGAAATGTATTCTGATTAATACCTTAGAGATTTCTTTCTTTGGTGACTAATACTAAGAAATTGGCACTGTGTGAGGCTATTAGTATTAGTCTTTTGTCTTAGTCTGTTCAGACTGCTATAAGAAAATATCATAGACTTGATGGTTTATAAACAGAAATTTATTTCTCACCATTCAGAAGCTGAGAAATCCAAGATTTAAGGTGGCAGCAGTTCCATATCTGGTGAGAGCCTGTTTCCCGATTCATAGATGGCGTCTTATTACTGAGTCCATGCACAGTGGAAGGGACAAGGCAGTTCTCTGAGGTTTTTTTTTTTTTTTTTTTTAATATCTATAAGGGCACTAATCTCATTTATGAAGGTTCTGCCATCATGTATTAATTACCCACTAAATACAAAACAGGGGAAATAAAGAAGTTACAATTTTATGAAAAGCCAACATCTTTGTAATTTCTTTCCATTGCCTGTTTTAAGATACCATGTAAGGTCCATCTGTTACAGATAAAATGAATATATTATGAAAAATTTTGGCAGCCTCATAATTGCATTTCTATACATGCTTTAAATGCATCTTGGTTTGCAAACAAAAGGCATATATCATAAATTGCAAAGAAAAATGTATATGACTCTTTCTGTGAAAGAAAATGAGATATGTCAATAAATCTTTACTATTGAAGAAAATATTACCTTTTCTTGAGGTTCTTTTCTTATCAGACCAAACTTTGCTACCATGTGAAAACTATTTGAGAGTATTTATCAGTGCAAAAGCTCAAAGATGTTAATGTAGTTTTCAATATATCATTTTTTCTAGAACTTTCTATGGCTTTGCTACCAAGCAAATTCATCTTCAAGAACAGCCTACCCATTCTCATTTGATGATTCTATACATTTTCCCCTTTCTACAGCTCGGTTGTTGTTGTCTGATGTAAAACACAAATTTGATGCTTAAGTACAATTTTAATCAAGTCCTCATTTAAATAAAAATAAATCAATACTTTTTATGTTCTTGAGGATTTTTTAGAATTAAAAATGAGTAAGATTCTATTTTTATTCTGTATGTTTTAAAACTTCTTGTTTTGTTTATTGCCCAAGGATTCTAATTTTCTGTCATTCAGAAAACACATCACAGAGTTTTACATAATAGCTATTTAACAAATATCTGTTGAATAGATTTTAAAAGAAGAGTTAATTCAGGAAAAGTGTAAAACAAACTCCTCAAAACTGTATCCTTTAAGACAGTTATAAAACATCAGTATTAATACAAATATATATTTACAATAGAAATTAATACAAACTTTCATACTCTGTCACTATTTTACTTATATAGCATGGATATATAGTGAATAAACAAGTAAGTAAACAGGAAAGATGAATCACCATTCTTTCTGGCATATTTAACTACATATTTAAAACCATATCTAAATATAGATATAAAATTAGAATAAAACATAAATTATAATCAGAAGTATACAGAGAATGCTGTTGAAACAATCTCTAAGAAACTGAACACTCTAACTTATGGTAAATGTATTCCACCTTAGTCGTCATTAATTTTATAAAATTAAATCAGAAAAGGTAGTTTATATTTGATTTTTAGGTTCTATATTTATATCAATAATGAGGTAAATCCTTGTATTGATTTGTAGGGTATTATAAAATGTAATGGAGACTACTAACAGTCACATTGTTTAGTATTTATTTCTGTGATGAAATACAATAAACATGTAAAAATTATGTTGTATTTTGGCATTCTACAACCTAAAATATACCTATCAAAAATGTGCAAAGGTCATCTAATCCAAAGTATTCCTTAGGGTCCAATTATGTCTACCTTGACACATTGTCACTTAGGAATATATATATATATATAATACATACATATATATATATATATTTTTTGAGACCGAGTTTTGCTCCTGTTGCCCAGGCTGGAGTGCAATGGTGCGATCTCGACTCACTGCAACCTCTGCCACCCAGATTCAAACAATTCTACTGTCTCAGCCTCCCAAGTAGCTGGGATTACAGGCATGCACCACCACGCCCAGCTTCTTAGGAATATTTTGAGGCCGATAAGTTATGCTCACAGCTGTGGAAATATCTTATCTCTGACTGTTTTCATGGTGTGTGTGTGTATGCACTATGTGTAAAACTGTGTTTGCATATCTTATGTATAAATTCTGTTTCCTATGAAATGGTTATTGCTCATTTTCTTTCAGGGAACTTCAGGCTTATTTCATAAATATCTTCTAAGCCAGCAATTACACATACATATACATAATTATATATTATATATATAATTATTTTATATATACCTACAATTATTTTAGAAGGCTACTTTCTTAAGCCAAATACATACATAACAATGCTTTCTTGGTTCACGAAGGGTTTAAAGAATATATATTAGTAATCTTATAAATAATGCAAATAAAATATTTATAATAGTTTATCTGGGAAAGCACAAAGAAAAAGAAACATAACTTAATATAATAATAAAAAGGAAGTAAATGTGTGCACTTTGAAAAATTATCAAATTTACTATCTAGTAGATATATTTTCTAATTTATTAATATTATGTTTTTATATAGATTATTAGAATATATAATCACAAACATACATTATTATTATCTGGTCCTAAATAAACATTTTGTATACTGAAGAAACAGAATTAGACTGTAGTCTTCCAAGTTTCAAATCTGAAAACAAGAATAAAATTGTAGCAGAACTGTTAATAGAAATAAATGTTATCATAATCCTGTAAATTCATCCAAAGTAAATTTTTAATAGCTAAATCCTTAAATAATCTAAATGGAAATAGAGAACTTGCTTATTTTAACGTGGGGAACTTTTTGTCAGAAACAGGTTACTGACAGAAGACTCCTCCCCTGAATGGCTTTTAGGAGAGGACAGACATCTGAGAGAATTTCCTTTTCCCCAGGCAAAGAGGCAGGAGTCAGATGTCTTCTTACTACTACTTCCAGAACTTGATTTTTGAGTCTCTTTTGTAAGAAAAGACAGGCTTTACTACGACAAGACAAAATCTGAAAGATATTTATGAACCACATACTTACACTTACATAGAAAATGGATGGATAGGCAGAAATTGAATGTATAAGAGGCTATGAAAGTAGAAATTTATATATACATCGAATTGTACATATAAATATGTATAATATTTTAAAAAGATGTATTGTTTTAACTTTCTAAATATGTTCAAATTAAACCGTACTGAAAGTTACTTAACACTTGATTAGCATACTCACAGAGTTTTTTAAAAAAATTTTTCTACATGATACAACATATGACAGGTGTGTTTCAGTGGAGAAATATTATTCTGAGTCCACATAAGTTGTGCTATTACCAAAAGATGAATATCGAAAGATTGAATAATTCAGAAATTATTCAATTTTTTTTGTGGAAAAATACATCTAAACGAGAAGGAATAAACGTAAGAGAAAATTTGATTCCCTAAAAAAGATCATAAGGCTCGCAAGTAAGAAGAATGATGAATCAACTTAGTTTGTTCTTTTTCTAGTTCCTTGACATGTAATACCCAAACCATATTAAAAGCATTGTTAACTAGAGGGTTGAAAGATGAAGTTCCACTGAAAATATATTCAACTTAAAACAGTAATCTATTACTGTTGTAGGTAATTGTAATAGTATGTAGACTGTATAATGCATATATATGTGCATACTTCACTAGTATAATGATATATGCAATTTTAATATATAATTTTTCTGTAGCAATAGAGTAAATCAATATTTGTCCTGTTTCTTCTAATCCTTTTCTATTGAAAAATAACAAGGTTTGATGGAAATAAAAGCCAAATATAAATGTTTATTTAGACAACTGTGATGCTAATCTGTTGAAATATCAGAAAAGGATTATGAGTAGAATTAAAAAAACAAAAAATCCAGTGATATTGATATCAGTTATGATCTTGTTTCTCCAAAAGCAGCATACTCCACTGATGACTAAGGACATCTTTGTGTCATTGCATGCTCTACAAGTATAGCCGTATTAAGAATTTAATGTCAGTGTGAAAACAATTCACAGACCTGTTAGAAAAATACAATTATATCTAAACCTTTACAGAGGAGTTTATGAATGATATTTATCTCAGCATCTATGTGCTATTATAAAGAAATCTTTTTTTACCATTCAAAAATGAGCAATGATTGCAATAACATTACTAAATTTATAATTGGTATTCAGAAAAAGACATGCAGAGAGTATTTGCTACAAGGTCAGTTGAGTCAAACAGAATGATGTTATGGAAAAGTTAAATGTATTAAAGGATTGACATGTTTTAGTAATGAAGAATGGTTTTATTCATCACTCCATTACCGTAAGCAGAAAGTTCAATCAAATAGTCTACATCAATTGTTTGGGGATTTTGTAGAAAAGATGATCTTTTTTCCCCCACATTTTATTTATGAATTTAATTTTCAAAGTCATCTGGGAGAAAGAATAAAGAGCCTAATATCGGTTCTCTTATTTCTTAATAGGAAAATGGTTAATGCAAGATTATTTCTATTACCTTTGAACTCAAAATATCATAGTAATAAATTCCACTATAATTTAAATATAAAGCAAAATTCTGCTTACAATCTCTAAAAGAAGGTATACAATTACTAGTGGTCAACCAATGAAATTACTGTGCCATGGCAACGATGTTCTCATTAGTTACATGTACAATTTTCAGTTACCAAAATGTGGCTTATACTTTTTGGGAAAAGGGATTCCTATATTTATAAGCAAAGAGTAATTTTGAACAGGTATCAAACAGAGGAATTGGGGTAGATATATGCACCAAAACAAACAGATAATTTAATCATTATCCTTAACAGATCCTTGTTGAGATTTTGAAGGTAGAAAAGTATATAATCTATGCAAAGCAAATGCTCATAGGTTAGACTAGGAGCTAGAGTATGTGATTAAGTAACATTCAGCCTATCTAACAGAGCAACCAAGTTTCAAAATGACTGTTATCCACAATTACTCCATTTGTGTAATGCCAAATAGATGACATAAATACATAATGAATGCATACTGAATATAACTATAAATAATATTTAAATTATGTATAATATGAATTCATTTTCTTATCTCATAATCTGTCCTATAAACTTTAAAAATAATTTCCATTCCAATATTTTTTCATCAAATAAAGTTGTATAGAAAATGTATTTAGCTACTTTGGTCATCTCTTTGCTGTTAAATTGGATAGTACTAGACACTATCTATAGAAAATAAAATTAAGTTTCTTACTGTTGCACTTGAGGGACAGCATAAACTAACCACAGTTCAAAAATCCAATTTTATTGGTTCTTCTTCCTTCTCCTTCATTGAACCAAATGTTCTAAATAAATTCACTTACTTTATAGTTCACCAAAATGCTCCTTTTTCTGCCTTGCTGCACTTTGCTCATATTGTTTCTTCATAATTATATCCCTATTTGTTATACTTTAAAGTATTCTAAAGAAATTCTGTATGTTTTTCAAAAGCATGTCAATATGCCACCCCTTTCTGACCTTGCTTGATTTTCCTAGTGAAGCATATTTTTACCTGTTCTAAGCTATGTAGGGAAGAAAAGATTAGAAAGAGAGTGAGGGTGTCATTAGTTCAGCCCAACTGGTTTAGTAACAAGAAGCCTCAAAAGCTAGTATTTAATTCATTGAATTCACCAAAGTCCACGTTTTGACGTTATAGTTTCAGAAACACAAACTTGCAATATCTCAGAATTAATTGGATTCAGGCATACTATCCAAAACTAACAAAGCTCAT
The DNA here is from genome assembly GCF_009764315.1 of Trachypithecus francoisi. Classification (NCBI taxonomy): domain Eukaryota; kingdom Metazoa; phylum Chordata; class Mammalia; order Primates; family Cercopithecidae; genus Trachypithecus; species Trachypithecus francoisi. The sequence continues at coordinate 32,167,112 of NW_022681463.1, forward strand.
AAAAATGAATTTTAAACCAGTGTTATGGTTTAATTTACTGTGTGAAATATGGTTGTTAGGTAGACAGTAATTTTCTGAATTTGTGCCTTCTAGCTCCCCATAGCCCATGACATGTAAGGCTACATGTTCTGAAGGATGGCTGGTGAGCATGTAATCGAACTAAAGTAAGTTGTATTATTTGAATATCCAACAGTATCGGTTTCTAAAAGGCGGCTGCGTTTATTGTAACAAGAGAAATATGTGTAATATGAATTAAATACCCAGGCCAACCTGATCATTTAGTCTCCTCTAGTACTTGGATTGGCCCTTCAATGTTCCTTTCTGTGGCTTTCTATTTTTGTTTTCCTTGATGACTATTTTATTTTCTAATATATATATTATTTAATTAGTGTAGGTTTAAAACCGTTTTTCTAAGTCTCATTCACACCATCTGCATTTGAATTGTTTGAGTGGTTTGTTTAAATTGTGGATCGCTGGGTTGTTCTGCAAATTTACCAGAATCTTTGACTGTGGTGAGGCTTGGAAAGGCATGTAAATACATGTAAATATGAAAAGAAGGAGTTAAACTATCTCACTTACAATATGATTCTAAACTTAGAAAACCCTAACGTCTCCACCAAAAGTCTCCTAGAATTGATAAACAATTTTAGCAAGTATTCAGAATAAAAAAATTCAATGTACAAAAATCAGCAGCATTTCTAGACACCAATAATGTTAAAGGTGAGAGCTAGGTCAAGAATGCAATCCCATTTACAATACAAACACACACACACACACACACACACACACATATGATTCCTAGGATCACATCTAACTAAAGAGGTAAAAACTCATTGCAAGGAGAATTATGAAACACTTGTGAAAGAAATTAGAGATGACACAAATAAATGGAAAAACAGTCCATACTCATAGATAGGAAGAATTAATATTGTTAAAATGGCCACACTGCCCAAAGCAACTTATAGATTAAATGCTATTTCTAGCAAACTACCAACTTTATTCTTCACAGAATTAGAAAAAAAAAAATCCTAACATTTGTAAGAAACCTAAAAAGAACCTGAATACCCAAAACAATCCTAAGGAAAAAAAAAAAAAAAAGGAAACACCAACAAACAAAACAACAGCAAAGTTGTACACTTCAAACTATAATACAAGGCTACATACAATAACAAAAATGGTCATGGTAGTGCTAGTACAAAAACAGACACATAGATCAGATAGACTAGTGGAACAGAGTAGACAGCACAGAAATAAATCTGCACACCGACATACCACCCGCTGATCTTTGAGAAGGCCAGTGAAAGCAAGAGATAAGGAAAAGACTCCCTATTCTGAGATAACTGGCTAGCCACATGCAGAAGAATGAAATTGGCCCTTACCTTTCACTATGTACAAAAATTAAGTCAACATGCATTAAAGATTTAAATGTGAGACCTCAAACTATAAAAATCCTAGAAGAAAACCTATTAAAAATTGTTCTTGACAAGAGCCTTGAAAAATAACTCTTGGGTAATGATATGATTTGGCTGCATTCCCACCCAAATCACATCTTGAATTATAGTTCCCATATTATCCCCACATGTCCTGGGAGGGACGCAGTGGGAGGAAATTGAATAATGGTGGTGTTTACCCTTATGCTGTTCTCATGATAGTGAGTGAGTTTTCACAAGATCTGATGATTTTATAGGGGCCTTTTCCCCTTTTTGCTGGGCACTTCTCCTTGCTGCCATCATATTAAGAAGGAAGTGTTTGCTTCCCCTTCCATCATTATTGTAAGTTTCCTGAGGCCTTTATAGCCATGCAGAACTGTGAGTAAATTAAACCACTTTCTTTTATAAATTTTCCCATACCAGATATGTCTTTATTAGTAGGGTGATAACAGGCTAATACAGACAAGCCTCCAAAAACAATGGCAACAACAATGAAAATTGACAATTAAATTAAACTAAAGAACTTCTGTATAGCAAAAGAAACACAGTAAACAGACACTCTACAGAATGAGAGAATATATTCACAAATTATGTATCTGACAAAGTTTTAATACCCAGAATTTATAAGGAACCTTAACAAACAAAAAATAGGTAACTCCATTAAAAATGGGCAAAGGACATGAACAGACACTTCTTAAAAGAAGATATACAAGTGGGCAACCGACATGAAAAATGCTCATCAACAATAATTATCAGTGAAATGGAAATCAAAATCAGAATGAGCTACCGTTTCACACCAATCAGAATGACTATCATTAAAAAGTCAAAAAATCAGAGATGCTGGCAAGGTTGTGGACAACAGAGAATGCTTACATACTATTAGTTGAGTGTAAATTAGTTCAGCAACTGTGGAAAGCAGTTTGGAGTTTTCTCAAAGAGCTTAAAACAGATTTACCATTCAACTCAGCAATACCATTGCTGGGCATATACCCAGTGAAAAATAGATCATTATAACCATAATGATATTCTCACGTGTATGTTCAGCACCATGCTTTTCACATAGGAAAGACATGGAATCAACCAAGATGTCCATCAGGGGTGAATTGGATAAACAAATGTGGTACATTTACACCATGAAATACTACACAACCACAAACGAGAACGAAATTATGCCATTTCCAGCAATATAAATGGAGCAAGAGACCACAGTCCTAAGAAAACACTGGATTGGAAAGCCAAATACTGTATATTCTCACTTTTAAGTGGCAGATATATATTGGCACACCTAAATATAAACATGGAAACAGTAGAAACTGTGGACTGAAAGGGAGGAGAGGAGTGGGGTGTGGATTGAAAAACAACTATTTGGTATTATTCTCACCACCTGAGTGCACTACACCTATGTAACAAATCTGTATTTGTACTCCCTGTATCTAAACTAAAAGTCAAAATGTTAAAAAAATTATAAGGAAGAGAAAATACATTTAGAGTACTACGTTTACTGATATCATAAGTTTACATCATCTGTTCATGAGATGAATTGTCTATCTGAAATACTGGATAGCCACAACTGTAGACATCAATCTGTGGTACACATGATGCCATTCAACTTTTTCTTGTTAAAAAAAAAAAAAAAAAAAAGATTACTGATATGTATCTCTCATGGTATTATGTGTGGCAATTAAGTCAAATAATTGGTGATTTTATTTTATATTGAATCTCATTTTACTCATTTAAAGTCTTAATTTTGTTGGAGTATATTTGTTCACAACTTCCTGAGTAATTTGGATTACTCAGTAATCAAGTAATGATCCAAATAAATCAATTTTTAAAACTTTGTTTATCTCAAAATAACTTTATTATATCTTTATATTTCATTATTTGAATTTGTCTAGAATTCAAGTTTGAATATTATTTTGTTCTCGAATTGGAAGTTTTGATCCATTTTCTTCTAAATTCCAATGTTGTTATTTGAGAATCCAGTGTTACTTGAGATTTATGGGTTTTATATACATTTTTTTTTCACCAGGAAATGTAAGGATGTTTATTTTGCCCCTGTTGTTATAAAATGCCATGATATTTTACTTTGCTACAAGTCTATTTATTTTTATTACATTTGTCTTTAAACAAGGGAGACATCCTTTCTAGGAAATTATCTTCTTCTGTTACTTTGATAATTTTCTCTTCTCAGGATTCCAAGCTTTATCTTTCTTAATACCTTACTATTTGGCTACTAGACTTCTTCCAGTAACTTTTGGACACTCATTACCTTTTCTGCTACTGGCCCATGATCTCTAAATTTGCTTTACATACATTCCAAAATCTATATTATGTTCCCTGGATGATATTATTCATAGTGTTTTCTTCTTATTGTATTGATCTGGTGTGTTCTCTCCTGTTGTCAATAGAATTAATTACACTTCATAGGAATTTTTTGCTTTTTATGATTGTCTCTGTTTCCACTTTATTCTTTTAAAATTGTTTTGTTTTTGCCTTTTGTATGAATTTTCTTTTCCACAAATATCTGGTCAATTCTGACTCTTGAGTATTTTTATAAGGGAGGAAAAATAGGCTGTATAGGTATGTAAAAAGAACTGTCTAACAAATAAGCTTGTGGTGATTTCATTTGAGAGCAACTCCCTTCTTCCATTGGGACACTTCTCTTCCTCTGTCCAAGAAAAGTCTGTGCAAAAGTAATACTATTACTGTGACTGCTTAAGGTCAGTCATAATTTCAGCCTTGGGGATCTTTATCTATTATATGACTAAATCAGGAAATTTGATCAGGGAAGGAAGTGAGGTGCAGGGAGATTGGCTTTTGTTTGGCAACACTCTCTTGCACCAGACCAAGACTGCTTAATTTTGAATTGCTCCTTTTGCGAGATAAATAATCTTATTTCCAAAATCCAGTTTGGAATTGGTATTTCAGTACTGGATATTCAATATGTTCTTAAATGATAAGCCACCCTAACTAAAATAACTGTACCATTTTCTTTGTTATACACTCTTATCATTCCTATTTTTAAATATTGCATGTTTAATATGTAAAATAGTACGCCTATATATATATTTTTTATTTGTTGTGTGTTTCTCTCACTACATGAAGTTATAGAAGGAAAGTTTTGGCCCATTTATTTCACTACTGAACCATCACCTAGTGAAATAATGTTGGCAGAGTCAGATATGCAGTAAAAATGTGCTAAGTTATTTAACGGAAAAATATGCGATATATTGTTGGGTGGAAAAAGAAAGTTGCAGAATCAGAGGCAGGCAAGACTTAGCCACATGAGCCATACGTGTTTGGCCATCAATGTCACTATTCCCTTAGGAGAAGTATAAAGTTTTCCATTTATAATAAATGACCAGCCCTAAGACTTTATTGATTTTGATTATGTTCTTCTTCAGAGGCATACGTATGTGGTCCAGTTTCTTGCCTCTAGGTGATAAGTCTCTAAATAAGAAGCAGGTGCATTTACTTTTCAATTTTTTCCAATTTTAATTTATTGTTTGAATTATGTATGTATGTATATGCATTATTTTAAAGTGAATAAACATAAAATTCACAAAATGTTTTTATATTTCCATGTTAGCTTTCTTAAAGAAATTATTCATTCAAACCTAAATATATTTGAATAATACTAGCAGAAAAAGATATGATCATCTAAGATACACCTCTGTGAAAAGATTGTAAGTATAAACTGTGTAGAGAAAATAATTAGAAACTTTTCGGATATTTTAGTCTATTTGGAATAGCTTGGCATTTATTTCTTAATATAGAAAACTACCCCAATAGAGCCAATTTACCATCTATCATTCATTATGTGTTCTGTTTAAAGTTTATAAAATAAAAGTATGTTATTTCAAATACTCAGAGCTTAAACATAAAGAGAAGGATTGTTGATTGATGTATATGTAAATACAGGTTATTTGACCTAATTTTTTCTATTCAGCTACATTCTATTTAATAAGTTGTTCTATAAACTATATATTTCATCTTCTCCCAAATGATGTGTGATTGTGAATACAACTATACAGTTATATGGAATATGCCTTTTATTTTATTGTATTTTAGAAATACAGCATTACCAACTAAAAATCTGAACAAAATGCTTCTTTACTGTACAATTACTGAATTAAATATTCAATTAAAAATATTAAAATCTGTTCAATAGTTAATTCAATGGTCCCCACTGAAACCATCAGCACTGGCTTAGCTTGAAAATAAATTAAATGTTTCAGCATTTTTTCTAATCATAATGTCACATGAAGCTCCGAATTTTTGAAGAGATACACATTAATAGCTTGAGTATCTTTTTATTGTAACCAAATGCTTTTAAATTTTAATAATACACTCTCATTAAATGTATCATTCAAGTTTCTCCTTGCTTAAGGATGATGTTAAAGTTCCTTTTGCCGTTCATTTACTATAACTTGGATCATGCTTTGTGAAAAGGGTTAATATAATTTTAATTAAGTTTATTTAATTAAACTTCAACCCGTTTTTAATAATTGAATATTTAATGGAAGTTACAGTCTGAGAGAACCAAATCATTTTTGCAACACGTAGTTCTTAATTGAAAATAATATAACATTCCTAAAATGAAATATTGTTAGAGCAATTACATCAAATGCTGCATGAAACACATTTAGATCAGATATCAAAGAAAGTTTTTACTTCTAAAAATCAAACGATGTGTTTCCTGAAAAAAAATGATCTTATTAGAATAAGTTTTAATAATTCAAAATTTTATTTAGAAAGAAAGGGAGACAGGTGAGAAGAAAGTCAAATGACATGAGCTATTTAAAGACAATGAAATGTTACTAACATAATTCAATACAGATAACTGAGATACGTTACTGAGAATTTTAAATCAAAATTTGTTTTAATGTTTAATATGTGTAACAAGTGATGACTCAGTTCATCTTTTCAACAAACTTCTTCAGCTCAGCTTGTTAATGTGCAGATATATCAAACGTTCCTTAAAATAAGCATTGATTTGTTTCGTCTTTATTCTTCTGTACGATAAAACCAAACAACAGTGTATCAACAGCGATATAATTATTTTAGTATAGTCATTCTTCAAATCTGAGTAGATTTTATTTCAGTACATATAAAATTAGGTCTACTAATCTGAACTGGAACATCTATCTGATTAGTTGATGCAAATGTTCAGTACACAACATGGTAAGACTTGTTTTCTAAATAGAAGGCATTTTGAGTTTCTTGAGGCACTGCTGTTTAACAAGAAGTGGATACATTTATAACAATTAGGTTAATTCTCTTCCTCTGAAAACAAACATATAGTTACAAAACCTATCTTGCCTTAAAAGAAATCTCCACTTTAATAATTCACCTGATCATCTGATAGATAAGAATGCTCTATTACAAAACAAATCATTAAACATGTTAGGATTATTTTGTAGAACTAGGATTCTATATTTCTAAAATATATAAGCATTATAGTTAATCTGGGTATTCTGTATAATTTTAGATCTTCTGTATGCATTTGGTATTAACTCTGGATTATTTCTGGATTATTCATTCGATACTTTTTTATTATTTAAAATACAGTTTGTACATTTTTAAAAAACTGGAAGCCTTCATAAATACTGTTAGTCAATATTAGTCAAATAAATAAATTTGTGTTTTCTTTAATAAAATCAGTTTACAATATAATCATCAAAGAAAAGAATCATAATATTCTTTGATCAACTGATTTTTATAAGAATGGGAAGACTACTAAAATTGAATTGGATACTTCAAATTAATGATAATTGTTGATAGGAACACAATAGAAATGTATATAAAATATCTGTATCACATTTGGGAAGGGATTATTATTTTTAGAATAATCATTCTTTTTTAATATGATGATATGGTTACAATTTTAATTTTTTTCTATTTAAAAATAGTGTGCAAAACTTTCATAATGTTGCTTTTAAAAATTATAATATATATCTATTCTAATTTTGGAATTTATAAAATAATTCACATGGTTAAACATGACATTTCTGAGAAGCATACTATCATTTTAATACTGGTGATCTTTCTAAGACATAAAGGTTATTGCTCTTAATTGAATTATTTTTAGTTACATGAGATTTCTTCATTATTAAATGAAATCTTTGTAATTTATGCATTAAAATGATATTTTGAGAGGTTAAGTGGCTTGTAAAGAATAAAAGGAACTAAATCAAATCAAGATGGAAGATAAAACTCAAGTACCAGATTCCTAGGCCATTGTTCCTCTCTTACATATTTTCTCTCTCAAAAAGATAGGATGCCAATCAATTAAAACCCAATTGCTTGCTAACATAGCAACTAGAATATTGTATTTTAAATATTGTATTTGAATTTTAAAATATTTGGGAAAGATAACTTGCATTGAGAAATACACTAGAACTTCAATCTAATATAATTTGGAGTCAATTCAATTATTTTAAGTAAAATTTCAGAGGTCCTTCTTTTATTGATTTAACTAATTTTCTCTGAATGTGGTTGAAAGTTATATTGCCCTATAAATGACAAAGGCTTACTAAAACTAATGAAAACCTTTCCCCCTGTTTGTAAAATGGAGTCTGAGAAATAAATGAGAAAATAAGACTGAACAGAACAACAGGACTTTCAATCTACGTTTCAGTCACTCTAAGCAGTACTACAAATATCCTTCCAGCAGAGATTACATTTGGAATCTCAATCAAATGCAAGCAAAAGGGATACTTACATTTTGAGAGATACATTTCACTTCCTAATGACAGAAATATGAAAAGTCACCAAAATAAGCGAAATCATCAAAATCCTTGATAAAAAGATCATTTTAGTTAATTTTTTATAAAATATGCAATATCCACTGAATAGGGGGTTTTCATTTTAATTGACAAATAATAATTGTATATATTTATGTGGTACAATGTAATATTTTGATCCATGTATATACAGCGCGGAATGATCAAATCAAACTAATTAGCATATCTATTGCCTCACATACTTATGTCTTTGTAGTGAGAACATTAAAAATCTTTAGCAATTTTGAAATATATAATATATTATTACTAACTATCGTCATGATGCTGTGCAATAGATCGCCAGAACATAGACAGATCTGGTCCCCTTTTTAATCCCTAGGCATTTTGCAGGCTGGGAATTGGACTTTTATTCGACTGTTTATCCAGCCTTTCCTTATTATACATGATCATCTTTCAAATACACGTTTCTCACATAACACTCCACCCCCACCATAGGCCAAACAGGGAAGCATAGATGAAAAACAGTAAAAATGTTAGTAAAAGGGTACAAAACTTTAAGAAATGATTACTCTGCCATATTAGAATTACTATTTATATGATTACTATTTATATGCCCTTGGGTTTGTTAAAATGATAAACTTTACCAAAGAAAATTATGGAACTATATTTGGTTTGTCATTAAGCAGATTAATCATTATAACTTAGTTTAAAATATACATATTTTAGTCTTTTTTCATATTCCCTAATTATTGGAAAAAATATAGGAAATAAAATACATTTTATTAATCATTTGGATTAAAGAACTATTCCCAAAGTTTTCAGTGTGATCCTTTCTTGATATTACAAATATTATTATTTGTCGTGTTGTGATATAATATTTTTTCCTCATATACAATGTCCCAGTTCAAATAAACCTGGATGAAAAAGTAGCTGGATGTGCCATCTGGCACAAAAATGGTAGCCAGTCAATCATTCAACCATCTGGGCCCAACACAGTCCTGACTGAGTTTTTGTACCTTGAACCAAAGGGGACCAGCTCAAATATTATAATTAACAGTGGGAAGAGAAGCTTGTGTTCCCATGTTGCTCCCTATTCTGGGCTATTGGCCATCAACCTAAAGCACTGGCTTCTTCTTCAGCTCAATTTACATTCAGAACTTCCAGCTATTCCCAGATAATAGAATTTAGTTTAAGAAAATTATATCTTTGGTATTTTCACTGTATTGTTCAATTGTGACCTCCAAACCTGGCCGTTCTTGGTATTATTTTCTTTTAAGAGGAAAATCTGTAGATTTTGGCAGCCACCAGGAAACACTTAATATAGTAAAGGTATTCTGGAGATGTAGCCGCACACGTTCCAGAACAGGTACAGGCTGGAAGGCAGTCAGGTCCACCCCTTCCATCTGTGCATAGTACAATTCTCCTATGGATTCAGTCTTCAACTTTCTTTTCAAATGTGGCTTTTCCAGTTTTTAAATTGATGAGAATATTTACTGACCCATCCTCACACAAATTTAGTCATATTTATCTTGCATTTAACTTCTTTAGGAAGAAAACGGATCCGTGTACAATTTATTAATATAGAATTTTCTTGTGAATATTCCAGTGACCTTGAAATGGTAGAGGCTGAGACACTCTTATAGAATATTGAACCTATGTTATATATACAAATGTGAATTTTTATTGTAAATTTTATATTTATTTAAAAAATGAGAGCTTCATAATATACTGGTATTTGAATTTAAATAACCTAATGGTGGCCAAATATCAGCAACAAATTGAAATTACTGATTTCCGTGGAATTAGTCAAAGTCTTAAAGTTATTGTATCTAAGAAATGACATAATAATCTAATTAATAATTTGCCCTTAAACTTGCATTGCTATATCACACTCATTATAAGATTCAATATTTATCAAGGCAATAGAAAGGAGTATTTAAATACAAAAACATTTTATTTAAATTGTAAGATGCTTAACTAATAGTTGTTATTAGCATAGATATTGGAGACATTCTGCCTGAGTTTAAATCTCAGGTCTGCTACTTACTAGTTCTGTGCCTTGAGCAAATCTCATCTCCATGCTCAATTTCCTTTTCTTTAAAAATGATTTATAATTATATACACCCAAGGGTTTATTACAAGAATTAAAGAAATTGTATGGAAAGCCATCAGAACAGATGTTTATTAATACACAGCCAGGAAGTAGTAGACACTGTGCTCAAAGGTCTCTGTAGTGAAATGCTGCCAGTGTGTAGGAATGTCAGAGACTAGTGTTAAAGCAATGATGTACAAAAGTAAAACATTTCCCAAAGGAGTTACGATGTGTGTGATGCTGAAAGAAGGAAGAAGAGTTCAGCCAAACTGGAAATATACCTCTCAGAAATGCTGTGGGGCATGACTCTACCTCAAAAAAGAGGTAAGACTAGCATATTAGTCAAGGTTCTTCGGAGAAATAGAAACAATAGTCTCATAGGAGGTGTGTGTGTGTGTGGATATGTGTGTGTGTGTGTCTTCTCTCTTTCTATACATATTCTCTCCCAATGGAGAGACAGATTTACTGTAAGGAATTGGCTTGTGCAATTACGGAGGCGGAGAAGTCCCAAGATCTACAGTCAGTAAGCAGGAGAGCAGATGCTATATACTTCCAATGTCAGTTCTAGGGCCCGAGAAGCAGAAGGCTTACCGTGTAAATTACAATCTAAGTTAGCGTCTGAAGCCAGAGGAAGACCAATGTTTCAGCTTAAAGTCAGGCAGAAAGGTAATTTTTTTTTTTCTTATTCGGTTTATATTGTATTCAGGTCTTCAGTGGATTGGAAGAGCCCACCCACATTAAGAGGAACAACCTGCTTTACCCAGTATCAATTCAAATGCTCATCTCATACAGAAACACCCACACAGCCACACAGACACACCCAGAAATAATGTTGGACAATTGTCCAAGCATTCCTTGGTCCAGTCAAGTTGGCACATACAATTAACCATCATAACCAGTATGTCTCTAAAATTTCTGTTGACACTAAGATGTAATAAAACAATTTTTTTAAAGGTGACTTTTTCTGAGTTTATTTTAAATGAGTTTTAAAACTCTTTGCATTAGAGTATTTTCACAGGTAGAACTAATTTGATGCATTGTTCTATGTGCACATTCCAACCATATATTTTGAAATTTCAAGTTGTTCAGAATACATAGGCAATTTTCTACCTATTTTAAAATATTTTAGCATGACAGTAATAATTATGACTATTGTGTTTAGAAATAAATGTTAATATGGTGGTTTACATTAAGAAAACTAGATATCGCTATACCTATTAAGAAGTACTCATAGTTTTTTATTATTACTTTAATATTGGCTAAAGTCAAACTCTTTTGACATATGCTAAACGTTCACTTTTCCTGATTTACATTTACCAGTGTAAAATAAAACTTAAATCCTTATTTTCATGTGGCTATTCAGCCTAAGCATTTTGATTTGAGACAAACACTGGTTAGTTTCTGGGTTATGTCGCTCCAATAACTGCAGGGAAATGAACTTGAAGTCGTGCCAGTATCTTACTGGTATAATTTTTAAAAGGCAACACTTTTGAGTAATAGGCACATGGCCATGAAACTAAACCTAATTAAAGCCTTGTCAGTAAGAACGTGTCACGTCCTGATCTATGGAGTCAGAAAATACAAGATTTACAAACCTGAACTAAGTCAAGCAGATGTTAAATCCTGACTTAATAGTGACCAAGATAGAGAAAAGTACTCATTTTTTTTATGTGAGAAGATCTATCTTATTAAGATAATATATTTTCTATTATATAATTTTGTAAAAGTAGATGGTTATCCCGAGTGTCTTTTTTTGTAAATTAAAGCTAAAAACTTGGGATACAGGTATAGACAATTTACCTATATGTAAAGAGGGAGGGGAAAAATAAAATAAAATTCTTAAAATTAAAGATATAAAAATCTATATATCCTGTGTATTTTAATATATAGAAATATAAATTATGTGTATTTTAATATTTTAAAATACACATAATTTTAAAACTAACATAATAATTGGGCTTTAATTTTAAAACAGTTAAACTTCTTCATGTTATATATATGTATGTAAAAAAGCTACTACTATTACAAGATTCCTATGAGAAAGTGAAACACTTGTTAATTTAAGAAAATGTAGTACGTAAACACCAGAGAATACTGTGCAGCTGTAAAAAGCAGTGAGATCATGTCCTTTGCAGCAACATGGATGGACGTGGAGGCTATAATCCTAAGCAAACTAATGCAGGGACAGAAAACCAGACACTGCATGCTCTTACTTATAAGTGAGACCTATGCAATGGGTACACATAGACATAAAGATGGGAACAACAGACACTGGGAACTACAAAGTAGGGGAAGGAAGGGGACAAGGGTTGAGGAACCAACTATTGGGTACTATACTAACTACCTGGGTGATAGGATAAATCATACCCCAAACTTTAGCATCATGCAATATACCCATGTAACAAACCTGAGAGTGCACCCCTTGAGGTCAAAGTGCAAGTTGTAATTATTAAATAAAAATCATGAGTAAAAATGTTATCTCCACAATTTATTTGGTGCTTTATTGTTGTACAAAGATAGTTACTATAGTGCGCCACTCTTCTGGGCATCATGAGTTATCATTACTAATATGATACTTTTGGAAACTCAGATTCATGATTAACGTAAGATTTACATATGTATATGAATTACGTGTGTAAGCACGTGGAAAACCTTTTGAATACATCAAATGGCATATTTTTCCTTTTGGTTTTTGGATCTGGGATGTAAAATATGAAGAGAACACTAGGAAGGTTCACAATACAATAGGAAACACTCAGCCATTGTGACAGGAGAATTGTCTGTTTGGGCCTCTAAATTTATAGCACCTGACCCAATGCCTAACACAACTGACATATTTATTGTACCCTTGTTACCTGAATGAATTCAGTATAGTCTTTAGCATTTTCTTTTAGTATATTGTCTGGGAATGAGAATAATAAATAATTCTTGGGATACAACAGTATTATAATTATATTCATATTTTTTGAATCCTACATGCAGACTAAAAGAAAAAATAATATCTGAGAAGCCAAAGATGCTACTGCTACTGTGGTCCTTGTCAATAATCAATATGGGAGTAAACCCTACAGGTGGTTAAAATAATAAACAATGAGGAGTGGATGGATTATGTATTGACCAATCTGAACTAGAGTAGAATATGGATATCTATCAAATTTTGGTCCTAGTAGTCCCTAAGACTTTTGCATTTTAAATTCACAATATGAAATTGTTAATTTTAAAATGTAATCCATTTACAAAATGAAAAATATAAGTTGTTTGCTAAAATATTAGGTGCTTTTTAAAAAATGTATTTATACTTAATTTTATAATAAACTTGTACAAACAACAAACTACTTGCAAATTATGATTAAATGAGAAATAAGCAATATATTATTTTTTCCTAATTTTTCAACTTTAAGCATATGTTTATTTAAATATATTTTTTTAAATTGTAAGATATATTTTACTGGAGATAATTGGTTAGATTTATAAATTAATTTTAAAAACTATTTTTGAGAAAATAATTCTTGTTTTTCTAAAAAAGCATATAATTTTAATAAAGCATATTTAAATTTTCATTGCTTTTGACTTTTTTTATGATTATTAGCTTAACATTGTACTTCTGTAATTATTTTTGCCATGTCCTTTGCCTGCTTTTTCCATATAAATGATAATAGTTTCTACTCTTTTGAGTGATTTGAAATTTTTGTCTTGTCAAGTATATTATTCTTAGCTTTTATTCTTTTTTTTTCTGTATTTAGGCTTAGAAGTGTTGTTCTCAACTTAGAAACTGTAGACTTTTTAACTTACTTCCCTCCTGTGCTTATATATTAGTGTTTTATATTAGTCTTTGTAATCTAAGTTTCTATAATAAGTTTAGTGTAATAGACTTGATTATTACATGTTCACTTTCCAAATATTTAGTCAATTTTACTATCACCTGCTAAATCATGCATCCATTTCGTAATTTTTTCTAAAATTATCAACCTTTAAAAAAGTATAATTTACCTATGAAAATGCATCTATCTGAGTGTAAAATTATCTGCATTTTGTCTGATGTACATGTGGTTGAGATCATTACCAGGATCAAGATACAGAACATTCTCATCACCTTTAAAGTTTCATGGGTACTCCAGGCATGAAAGTAGTCTTCAGTAGACATGTGATCTATTTCTTGGTGTCAGAATAATGCTTTAGGGGGTGGGAAGGGATGGTCACTCCATGTTTTTCTTTTATTACTGCTGTCATTAGTTTATATATTTTTATTGAAGAGTAGTATTCCAATGTGTTTATTTACCAAATTCTGTATATCCACTAACTATTGATAAATATTTGACTATATTCAACTTTTGATTATCAAAAATAAATATATTCTGAACATTAGTTTGAATGTCTTTGTGTAGATATATTTAATTTTTATTTAGTAAATGTTTAAGAGTGCAATAGATATGATTTATTATAGATGTTGTTTTACCATTTAAGAAATTGCCAAACTGGTTTTATGAAGTAGCTAGATCTTGCTATTTTTCCGCCAGTCTATGAGAGTTCTTGATTCTCCATCTCTTCTCAAACAGTTGGTATTACCAGAGATTTTATTTAGCCATTTCAATGTGAGTATAATGTCATGTCTAGTGATCTAGAATATGTTTCCACGTGCTTATGAACAATTTCGTATTATTTTGTATGGTATCTAGTCAAAGTTATAGCCCTTTTTAAAATTGGGCTGTCCTACTGATTTAGAAAAGTTGTATGCAAAAAAGTGGACATAATCAGGAAAATAAAAATGAAAGCCACAAAGCAATATCACCTCACACCCGATGAAATGGCTATTAGCAAAAAGATTGAAGATCACACGTGTTGGCAAGGATGTGGAGCAAAGGGAACCCTTGTACACTGTGGGTGGGAAAGTGAATTAGTATAGCTATTGTGAAAAACAGTACAGAGATTCCTCAAAACAATAAAAGTAAAAATACTATATTTTGGAATGTTTCAGACTATACTGGGTATAGTATCTACTAGTGGGTATATTATCCAAATCCACTACTGGGTAAATATATCCAACGGAAAAGTATTCAGAGTGTCAAGGAGAAATCTGCACTCCCATGTTGACTGCAGTATTATTCACAATAACCGAGATATGGAATCAACCTATGTTTCCACTGATGGATGAGTGGATAAAGAAAATGTAGTACGTATACACAATGGAATAATATTCAGCCACAAAAATAATGATGTTTTGTGGTTTGCAACACGGTTAAAGCTATAAGAAATTATGTTATGTAACATAAGTCAGGCACAGAAAGACAAATACCTCGTTATCTCACTTATATGTAGAATTATACAAAGCTGAACTCATGGACATGTAGACAGTAGAATGGTGGTTATCAGGAGCTGGGTAGTAGTGATGGTGTGTATGTTCGAGAAATATTGGTCAAAAGATACACAATTTCAGTTAGACAGTAGGAACATGTTCAAGAGATCTAATTGACAATATGATGATCCAGTTAATGACAATATATTATATTCTTTTTTAAAATTTTTTAAATTTTGAGACGGAGTCTCGCTCTGTCGCCGAGGCTGGAGTGCAGTGGCTTGATCTCGGCTCACTGCAAGCTCCGCCTCCCGGGTTCAGGCCATTCTCCTGCCTCAGCCACTGAGTAGCTGGGACTACAGGCGCCCGCCACCTCGCCCGGCTAATTTTTTGTATTTTTAGTAGAGAACAGGGTTTCACCGTGTTAGCCAGGATGGTCTCGATTTCCTGACCTCGTGATCCGCCCGCCTTGGCCTCCCAAAGTGCTGGGATTACAGGGGTGAGACACAGCGCCCTGCCAGTATATTACATTCTTAAGAAATACTTAGGGTAGGCTGGGTGAGGTGGCTCATGCCTGTACTCCCAGCACTCTGGGAGGCTGAGGTGGATGGATCACTTGAGATCAGAAGTTTCCAGAGGAGCCTGGCCAACATGGTGAAACCCTGTCTCTACTAAAAATCCAAAAAAAAAAAAAAGCCGGGAGTGGTGGCCAGTGCCTATAATCCCAGCTATTTGGGAGGTGGAAGCAGGAGAATCGCTTGAACTTGGGAGGTAGAGGTTGCAGTGAGCCGAGATCACGCCACCGCACTCCAGCTTGGGTGACAGAGCAAAACTCCATCTCAAAAAAACAAAACAAAAACGAAAACAAAACAAAACAAAATACTTATGATAGATTTCAAGTGTCCTCACAACAAAAATTAAAATGTTGAGAGGTAATGTATATGTTAATTAGCTCAATATAGAAAATTTTCCATGTATATATTTCAAAACCTCATATCGTACCTGACAAATATGTACAATATTTGTCTTGTAAATAATAAAACATTTAAAAAACCTGATATACATCCTTTTGCAACAGATATATGTTAGAGATGGTTTCACCTGTTTTTCCACTGCCTTTTACATTCACATAAAAATATCTGAAAGTCATGACTGACTTTGGAACCAAGAAATGAATGAAAAATCCTTAATTGCCTTTAACAGATTTTTATTAGAAATCTGGACTTTGAGGATATTGCCAGTAAACATTGAATAGGAAGTTAAGAATATGTTATTGAAAAATGGAAGAAGGGATCCCTTTGTTGTAGCAGAAGAAAATTTGCAAATATTATTTGTTTGGTAACATGGAAAAACATACATACTTAATAAACTGCATTATCTAGTTAAGGAGATTCCTTAGCTAAGTTTTGAAAGTGTCATTAAATTTCTTCTTTCTGCTTGGAGTAAAATGTGAGTGGAAAGAGATCCATTGATGTAAGACTTAAAAAAAAAAATGAATGTGAACTTGATGGTTTTGAAATTGTTGAGCCTCTCAAACAGGCAAGTGATATTAACATTAACAAATTGCCTCTGAGCAAAGCTGAAATCCAGAACATGGTCAAGAGAAAGAGCTCCGTGAAGCTAAGACAGTTATTCTATAACTCAACAATTTTGTTTATTTTTCGGAAACATCTAACGTTTTACTTCCAAATAAAATTGCTACAAAAAGAGGCATTTGTAAAGAGTAAGGATGTGCCTCAAAGACACTCTTTATTTAGTATTAGGACAACTAGCAATCTTAAGGCTATTGTCCATCAGCCATCTCAGGAGCAGCATAAGGTAAAAGAAGGGCTTATCGCAAAGATGTTTGTGTGTGTCTTTTGCCTAATTGATTCAACTTCAGTAAGATTCATATGTGCCTTATAAAGTGTTTGAGAGCATTATATCAGTTACTAGATTCTTGGTTTAGCATCAAAGTGACAGAGGCAATGTGAAATAGACTACTGAACTCTAGAAATTTTACTGG
This sequence comes from Trachypithecus francoisi, assembly GCF_009764315.1. Taxonomy (NCBI): domain Eukaryota; kingdom Metazoa; phylum Chordata; class Mammalia; order Primates; family Cercopithecidae; genus Trachypithecus; species Trachypithecus francoisi. Next base: position 32,184,678 of record NW_022681463.1, read on the forward strand.
CAGAAATCAGCCTGAGAAAATGACTGAGCTCCTAACACATACTACATTTCAAAGAAAAGGAAGAATTATTCCTAAGGCAGAAAAAAGAGCCCAGAACCATGGAGAACCACGAATAGCCATTGAGATCTCATCAAGATATTTATAACACTTGGCTGAAAAGATTACTATGGACCAATGACTCCTTTGTGCCTTCAGTTTTCCATCTTTTTAGAAAGAAATGCTTATATTGGTTGCCCTATGTCTGTTCTAACATTGTATTTTGGTTGTGAGGACGGGCAGATAATTTGCATTTTTGGTTTCATGATTTACAAATTAAGAGGAACTCTATCTGAGAAACTATGCATAGGAAACATATCCAGGTTGGTTGGGTGTGATGGCTCACACCTATAATCCCTGCAGGGTGGCCCAGGCAGGTGGATCACCTGAGGTTAGGAGTTCAAGACCAGCCTGGAGAACATGGTTAAACCCCCGTCTCTACTAAATATACAAAAATTAGCTGGGTGTGATGGGGCATGCCTGTGATCCCAGCTAGTTGAAGGCCGAGGCAGGAGAATCTCTTGAACCTGGGAGGTGGAGGTTGCGGTGAGCTGAGATTGCCCCACTGCCCTCCAGCCTGGGTGACAGAGCAAGACTCCATCTCAAGAAAAGGAAGGAAGGAAGGAAGGGAGGGAGGGAGGAAGGAAGGAAGGAAGGAAGGGAGGAAAGAAGGAAGGGAGGAGAAATACACGCAGGGAGACTCATCCACACCTTCGTTTGATTTAGATGCGAGGATCCTCAACTTTAAACTGATGGTGTAATTGGAAAAGATGGTTAGGACTACAGGAAAGGAAGAAGTGTATTTTTTTATGTGGGGACACATGAATCATGGCAGGCCAGAAGATAGACTGTGAAAGGCAACCTCTGAAAGAGCTCCCAGTGATCGCTGCCTGGTGTTACTCATGAATTTGTATAAAACTTTCCCCTCAGTTGCAGGCTGGACCTCGTGGCTCATTTATAATGAAAAGAATAGTGTAAAATAATAAAATGTCACTTCTGAGATTAGGCTACAAAAAAACTTTCTCTCTCTCTCTCTCTTTTTCTATCAGCCCCTATCTGTCTGTGTCTCTGAACCCTTAATTTGTGGGAGAAAGCTTCCATACTCTACCTCTGTGTAAAAACCTGTATTTCAAGAAACTAATGTCTCTAGCTGCCAACCAAAAAGGACCTAAGACTTACCAAAAGCTGACAACTTACAAGCATATTTTAATAATATTACCATGGAAACATCATTGTCGCTTTATCATTTTATTGACTTTTACTTTTATGGTTACTATTTTCTTCTTTGTACTCTTTTTGTGTATGATTCCTTTGTTCTTTTTCTAATTTTCAAGGATACTGATTGGAGACCTTTCTTGTTCTAATATAAGCATTTCAAACTAAACATTTTCTTGTAAGCATTATTTTATCTTCTTCCCTCAAATGTTAAAAAATGATTTATTTACATTACATGAGAAGTTAATATAAAAGATGCTTTTTTCTTTTTGCCCAGCAAGTTCTACCTTGGTGAATAAACACTAGAAAAAATGGTCAGTCTAGAGTTATTGGGGTAGTGTGCCAGAAATGCCAGGAAGATCAATGTGGTTGAGAATGTTAAGATTCTACAAGTATTCACTGATTTTTGTCTATTTTCTTTATGAAATGATGAGATGGGGTGCTATCACTTTTATCATGACTGTGGAATTCTGTTTCCCCAACTAAATCTGACTCCATGTATTTTGCAGCTGTGTTATTAAAGAGATACTCATTTGTAATTTTTATCTCTTTCTCAGGAATTGAATATGTTCCCATTGTATATACTTCTTCCATTTCTCTGATACTTTTTCCCAAGATTATCTTATACTGTATTAATGTTGTTATATTAAATTTTTTATGTTCAGTGCTTTATATCACATTAGCATTTACTTTCAACCTATTGGGGTCTTCATCTTTACAGTGCCTCCTTGTAAACAGCAGAGTGTTTGGTCATGCTTTATTTTTTATTTAAATAATTCTGCATGTTAACTAGAGCGTTAAGTTCATTAACATATAATGTCTATATAGTTGGATTTTAATTTTATCGTTTTTTATTGTGTTCTCTTTCTCTTGTCCTCTTTTGTCCCTTTTGTTGTTCATTTTTTTCTTGCCTTCTTTTATTAATAACTACTTTGATGTTTTTAGAATTTGCTCTTAATTATGTTTTAGCTTTCATTACATTATGTTTTATTAGTTTTTTATTTTTACTTTCAGTGGTGTATGAAGGACTAGAATATGTATTATTGAATGTCTCAGTCTACTAGTAGTAAATATAACTATACAACAATACAGGTTGGCATGTTTGCTTTATGATGTCTTCCAACAGATCATTGGAGTCCTCTTTTTTATTTTTCAATTATTTCTCTCTCTCTTTCCCCTAGTTCAGATGATATCTACAGCTATACATACCTTCATGTTCACTGATGCTTTCATCTTTATCTCAAAGGAACTGTGTTTCAGATTTTTTTATTTCAACATTTCCATTTTGTTCTGTTTTATGGTTTCTATTATTTCTCTGCTAAGACATATATTTACAATTATTATGAGAATAATATGCTTTAGCTGATTGAGCATATTTATAACAGCTATTTTAGGTTCTTTTTTGAAAATTCCAGCAAGTGGGTTATTTCATGTTTAGACTCTGCTTATGGTCATTTTTCTTTAAAACGAGTCACATTTTCTCGTGTTTGCATGCCTTATTTTATACTTTATCCTGTACATTGTGAACACTATGAAATGAGATTTGCTCTCTTACTTTCCTCCAATGAGCATTGTTTCCTTTCTGTAAGTCAATGTACCTAGATAGACCCAAATATAAACTTTCTTTATAAAATAAATTTTATTGTGTATATTGAAGGTGTACAACATGATGTTGTAAGATACATGTATACAGGAAGATGGTACTATAGCAGAACAAATTAACATATTCATCAGCTCACATAGTTACCCATTTCTCCTCACACCACCACCTGACTCCCTGCCCTATGGCAAGACAAGCTATAATGTACTAATTCAGCAAAAATTCTGAATATAATACACTATTATTAACATAGCCTTTATGTTGTACACTGGATCTTTTGACTTGTTCATTCTATGTATTTTCTACTTTGTATCATTTGACCTACATCTCCCTATTTCTTCACTTTCTTCCTGACCCTGCTAACCACTGTTTTAGTCTTTATTTCAGGAGGACAAGATCTTAAATATCAGTTCTGTTCTTTTTCTTTTTCTCTCTCTTTCCTAAGCTATCCTGTCTGCACCCTGCTGCACACATACATTATTTAGACATAAGCCCAGGCCTTGCAGAGTTTATAAATAGTAATGCAGCTCACCCTCTTGGGTACTCACCCTTTGGGATTTTTCCCTCACTTCCCAGGAGCTATTGCCAGTGCAGGATCTGTCAGTGTCAGGTTGGAAAAACAGCACATTTTCTATTGGTCTTTGGTCACATTAACTTTACTGTGAACATTACCTCAAAGACAGGAACATCATTCCATATTTGTCAGTTCCAAATTTTGGCTGTCCTCCAAAATCAGTCTTTGTTCACTCCCCTGATGTTTCAAATAGTTAGGCAGCTGCTTTAGTATTTGGTCAAGAGTTATATTTGTTATCTATGGAAAGAGCCATCTTCATTAATTTTTTTCTCCCAACTCTTAGTATAAATACTAGTTTTAAAATTTGATTCTGCTTCTTAATGAAAAGAGTCTAATATGTATTATCTTAGCTTTCAAAGGTATACTCTTCAATTTATTCTTCTATTAATATTTATATAAACACTACACAGTTTAAATTGTGGAAAGCATAACACTGATTTAACATCTAGTAAGAGAATTTCCTTCGTCTTTCCCTTTTCTTCTCATTACCTGTAATGAAAAAGGCTTCAGTTGCTCATCCAAATGTTCATTTGGACCTATCACTCAATAACAAAGCCCTGAGCAATGGAATGGTCTGTGTGTGTGTTAGTGTATGTGTGTGTGTGTGTATTTTTACTCAAAATTTTCAACCTCATCCTCCGAAAACACAGATTTAATAGCTGAGATTTACTACCTTGATTACATTATAAGGAACCATTCAGGAGAAAAGCTCTAAGATGATGAAAAGTTGTAGAAGGATTCTCAACCTTTAATGAGCATGGAGCTAACAGGTGAACATTAGAGTGCCTATTTTTGGAGTTTTTAAAAAACTTTAATCAATATGTGTTTCCTTCATTTGATTAAAAATGACGTGTTCAATATGGTTAGAATCACAGTAAAACAATGATTTCTTGAGTTAATTTATTTTCAATATTTGTAATAACCAGATATGAGTCTCTACTAACTCGAAGCTTCTTCCAAGTCTTGGAAACTGCTTTAGTTTTTTCATATTGGCTCAGTATATTTTTTGTGGTATGTATTCCTATAAGTATTATATTTGCCATAAGTTTGTGGATTTTTTGGAGGTAAATTTTCACCCATAGCATTGAAAACAAATGGAATCTTATCTCATATTATCCCCATTAAGACCTTCAGCTTATATCCTGTAATTCTCTATGAGGCTTTTGATCTAAATCCATGTATTTTGTATATCTTATTTCATGTATCTACCATAGGTGTACCTGTGAGGAAGAAAATACTTTAAAAACATATTAAACCTTCCCCCCACTTAGGGCATGTGAGTGTGATAATACTTGTGTTTTTCATTGTAAATTATTTGTGGAGTACCATAGATTGTAATTAAAAGTAATCGTGTGCTGATTTTTTTACCTATGTCACCCACCAAACAATGAAAAATTTAAAATATGAACCATGTATAATGAACCTTTGTATTCAAAAGCACCTAGTCCATTACTGTTTAATTATTCCTATGTTCATACAACATACACGTAACAGTAAGGCAGCCTGGTAGCAAGCTATTAATATCTCTCTTTAATATTTTCTCTTTCATTCATAATGGTTTATTTTAAGTGGTCACTCATTTATGTGTCCTTATCTGTCTTTTAAAAACAGAAAGAATTGGCCAGGCATAGTGGCTCACACCTGTAATCCCAGCACTTTGGGAGGCCAAGCGTGGTGGATCATGAGGTCAGGAGATCGAGACCATCCTGGCTAACATGGTGAAACCCCATCTCTACTAAAAAAATACAAAAAAATTACCCAGGCGTGGTGGTGGGTGCCTGTAGTTCCAGCTACTCAGGAGGCTGAGGCAGGAAATGGCGTGAACCCGGCAGGCAGAACTTGCAGTGAGCCTGGATCGTGCCACTGCACTCCAGCCTGGGCGACAGAGCGAGACTCCATCTCAAAACAAACAAACAAACAAACAAAAAACAGAAAGAAATTTACTTGGTCTGGTGAATACTGATGATAGTTCCCTTTTGACAATTTGAGTAGTTTCATGTTCATATTTTTTGCAGTTCCTTTTAAGTTTGGTCATATAAAATGCCTGGGTGTGACTGTTATATATTTGGCAACAGAGCAAATGAAGAAATAGATAAAAGTCAACTGAAAAAATAAATGTATTTCAGAGCTCTGATGCTGTATAATTTTATATGGAAAAAGGTCTGGATAATTAAATGGAATTGTTGCATATGAAACAAAATTCTTCATTTTCTTATGTAATCTATTACTTACCCTTGACTTAAATTAGTGTCCTTATTTTCAATATGTATGTGTCATAGATTTGTGTGTTCTGTATCTCTACGAGATCTATAAACAGGAGGAATATATGCCAGAATTTTGCATTTACTTAAATAACAATATCATTTTTAAAAAGTATGTCAGAAATGGGTAAGTCTACAAAGTTTATTCTGTAGAAAGATGTCTATGGTTACAAAGGGAAGGAAATGATTTAATATAAATCAATATATAAAACAGTCTCCAAAGAATTAAGCCAGCATAATAATATAATACTATCAGTAGTTATAATATTTGTAATAACCAATACTATAATTGGTTGTAATTAGAATACAGTCTAATTTCTTAAATTTCAAATTTAAGAAAAAGCAAGTTAAAAATAATGTTTTTGGAGACCCCCACATTTTTATTTAATTTAGAACTTCAGGATAAATATGTATCTCTATAATAACATATAAATACATAATAAATGTATTATATATACAATACAGTAATATACAAACATATTTACAATTACATTTTTCAAGGTATCCCTTATAATGAAACTGTGAGACGGGCTAATTTTACAGATGTGCACAGCCAGTCATTTACATTTTTTAACATCGCGATCTTAAAAATATATAGCAAATTTGTTTTACATATTAGATAACTGCAATGAATAAAAAATGGTAATAGGAGATTAAAGAATAAAAGCAAGATAAAAATACAGTTAAGATTATATATTTATAATTTTTAATTTGGTTGAGGTACTCAGTTTATAATGGATGGGTTTCTACCATTATTAAATTTTATCTCAAAAAAAATTTACTCACAAGATGTGCCTAATATATTTTTAATTATTTGCAGATGAAGGAGTTGAAAGATTTTACAAAAATTTCAAGTTAAACTTTGCAACAGAGAAAACATTTACATTAATGCGTCTGTGTGCACTCCTGACACTTGCAAACATCCCAAGATGACTTCAATACTGCATGAAATTTGCACACTGCTATAAGCAGTATAAAATAATGCCTAAAGGAATAGCTTATTAGCTGGTGAAATAGGTCAAGTCATTACTCATATTTAGTTAAATATGAATAGTTCAATGAAAAATAGTCCAATAATTTTATTCAAGATAAGTGAACCTTTTACCCTTTAAACTTTTTTGTTAGAAACTATGCCATATGCAACACACATTAGCCTAGGCCTACACAGGGTCAGAATCATCAATATCACTGTCTTCCATCACCACATCTTGTCTTGTTCCATTGGATGGTCTTCAGGGAAATAAAATGCATGGTGCTGGGAAGTCCAACATCAAGAGGCCAGCATCTTGCAAGGTGTTCTCACTATGTCACTATATGATAGAACACTTTCTGAAGGTATTCTAGAAGCATGTGTGTGTGTGTGTGTGGGAGGTATAATAGGAATACTCTCTAAAGTAACAATAAAATGTATAGAATAGTAAATGCATAAACCAGTATGCACTTACTATACCTTCTAAAGATATTCTATACATACATACATAAGAATTATAATATAGTACATGCATAAACCAGTAACATAGTCATGCATCATATTTATTAATAATTACATACTGTACATAATTGCATGTGTATAATTTTGTATGACTGGCAGCACAGTATGTTGACACCCACATCACCACAAATACAAAATAATATGTATGCGATGACATTATGACGGCTACGATATCACTAAGTGATAAAAATCTTTCAGCTTCATTATAATCTTATAGAATCATCATCACATATGCAATTTGTCATTGACCAAAACGTCATTATGCAGTATATGACTATAATTTTAAATATTAGATTGATTATAAGAAAAATGCTGTAGATATATGTGAAGTAGTATGTTTAGTGTACTTTGTGTTTGCTATAAGAGAATACTACAGACTGGGTAATTTACAATGCACAAAAATTTACTGGCTCTTATTTTCTGGAGGCTGGGAAGTCCAATATCAAGGTGCCAGCATCTGGCAAGGTCTTCTTTCTTTTTTTTTTTTTTTTTGAGACGGAGTCTCGCTTTGTCGCCTGGGCTGGAGTGCAGTGGCCGGATCTCAGTTCACTGCAAGCTCCGCCTTTCGGGTTCACGCCATTCTCCTGCCTCAGCCTCCCGAATAGCTGGGACCACAGGCGCCCGCCACCTCGCCCGGCTAGTTTTTTGTATTTTTTTTTTAGTAGAGACGGCGTTTCACCCGGTTAGCCAGGATGGTCTCGATCTCCTGACCTCGTGATCCGCCCGTCTCGGCCTCCCAAAGTGCTGGGATTACAGGCTTGAGCCACTGCGCCCGGCCTGCAAGGTCTTCTTTCTATGTCATTGTATGGTAGAATGTTGAAGGTCAACAAGAGAAAATCCACGCCAGGAAAACTCGTTTTTAAAGATGTTAAAGTTACACGTGAGCAGAAGGCTCTCATGGCCTAATAATCTCTTAAAGGTCCCACCTCCCAATACAATTACATTGGCAATGAAATTTCAACATAAGTTTCTTGGGGAGAAAAGCATTCAAACAATAGCAGAGAGGATAAGAACTTTTAAACAGACAAATATGAATATAAGATGCTAAGATTTTGGGTTTTTTTTCTTAACCATAAGTGATTTCTGAGCCAGTATCTAACATACCTGGTTTCTTTCTACTACTAAATTTATATATAGACACACACAGACACATACAAACTACACAAAATGTATACATTTTCTAAAATATATATATAAAACTTTTCATCAATGATTTTATTATAATCATACAATAAATTCAAAATCATTCTGCTTGTAGTGCTTAATATAAACAAATGTAAAGAAGGAGATAGGCATAGTTTTAGGCATATACATAATTAGTGGCTTTCTAATACTGATGGTGTTTTGTTGAGAGAATAGGAAATTACACAGTACTAAAATTAAACCCATCAAATTCATCTCAAATTTCTTTCATAATCAGTTATTCATTTGAAAATATCACTCATTTCAGAATTTTCTACACCTTTTGTGTTACAGATTGTTCATGATTTGTGGTATCTCATAAGATTATGAACAATATGATGACATGCCAAATGTGTAATTTTAAAGATATTAAAAGGAGAAATCAGAAAAAAAGAATATTATATTTTTAATAGAAATTTTAAAAAACTGCTGATTCATTGCTACTTTATTTTAAAAGCCCATTATTTTATGTGACTTTCTATATGAATTATCATCATTGAGAATTTTCAAAAATATTCCAAATTCTATTTTCCATTCCCCCCACGCATTGTATATTATTTTAGTGAGCTTAACACAGCTAACCTCTGATGTGGTGGCTGTACATATAATCTTAAATTTTTCAAAAAGGTGAGAGATAATTTTTTTAATTATTAGAGTAATGAAATCAGATGACACACACACAAATATTCCCTTTGGCTCCTTTAAAATTTAAGTTAATTGCTTGTTTTTGATTAATAAATTAATCTTTTTTATTTACTTTTTAGTTTTTTGGAGAAAGGATCTTGCTCTGTTGCCCAGACTGGAGTGCAGTGGTGCCATCTCATTTCACTGCAACTTTGGCCTCCTGAGCTCAAGGGATCCTCTCACCTTGGCCTCCCAAGTAGCTGGGACTACAGGTGCACTCTGCCATGCCCAGCTATTTTTATTTTTATTTATTTTCTATTTTATGTGGACACAGGGTCTCACTCTGTTGTTCAGGCTGGTCTCAAACTCCTGGGCTGAAGTCATCCATCCACCTAAGCCTCCCAAACTGCTAGAATTACAGGCATAAGCCACCAGGCCTGGCTCAGTTAATCTTTTTACACGAGATCTATGTGAGTTGTATTGATATATTTGATTAGATATCAAATCTTGCTATTTGTGTTTTTAAGCTGGCAAAATAGAACAATTGAACAACAGAATATCACTCTCTTGTTATTCAATAAACTGATTAACATGGAAAAACACATTGCTTCGTGAATGACTAAATATTTAAGAACCCATCATATGCAAGTAGCAAAAATTGTAGCAAAATTACCCAAACCTTTTTACTTTGCTCGCATGACAAGATGCTAGTAGATAATAGCTGATTTTATTCTAGAAGATCAGGAAAGGGATGATCAGAGGAACATGCCTCTGTGTGTAGCTTGGCTTTTCCCTTAAGGTCACAAAAGAACTGTGTGTCTACAAAAACCTTAGATGGTATATATTTATTCCATATTTAGCACAGAGAACGAAGTCTTAGAAAGAGTAGAAGTACTCTGGCATTCTGTGTTCTTTTCAGGAAGAGTTTTCTCAAGACCTCTTAACAGATATCTACTTCACATTTTACTCACAAGCCTGCATCAAAGACAAATTCCTATTGCAGGCATTGGAATTCCTGAGACTAAAGTATTTCTTCTCAATACCTCAATAAAATTTCATCCCTCTTAGCATCAATAAAAGAGAGCAACCAGGCCGGGCGCGATGGCTCAAGCCTGTAATCCCAGCACTGGGAGGCCGAGGTGGGCGGATCACGAGGTCAGGAGATGGAGACCATCTTGGCTAACACGGTGAAACCCCATCTCTACTAAAAAATACAAAAAAACTAGCCGGGCGTGGTGGCGGGCGCCTGTAGTCCCAGCTCCTCCGGAGGCTGAGGCAGGAGAATGGCGTGAACCCGGGAGGCGGAGCTCGCAGTGAGCGGAGCTCGCGCCACTCCACTCCAGCCTGGGCGACACAGCCAGACTCCGTCTCAAAAAAAAAAAAAAAAAAAAAAAAGAGAGCAACCATTCTGGACTGGACATAGAGAGTGATGTCCTAATATAATGGGTATGATACATGTCTGTGTGCTCACAAATGCATTTATAGACAGAGCATTAGAAGCTTATGTATCTTCAGTGATGTTTGTGCTACTAGGTAAGCCTAGACGAGAAAGGCTGGATTCATTTAATAGAAGAAAAATGAATGAAAATATTAATGAGTATTTTTATTAACATTCAAGAATACTGCCCACCAAATGGCAGACTTTCAACTCCTTTTACAGCTATGGATGTTTCTTATAATTATAATTATTAACTTCCACAGTCATGTAGAGATAGCCGTAGGAAAAAAATACAAGATGATAATATTTTAAAATCACAAATGATTATACCACTGTTTTGTTCATAACTATGTTAGATTTCTTTGCTAAATTTGGCTACATAACTGAGCTGTTAACCAATTTTATTTACCAAGTAAATAAATTTCACTAGTACCTACTCTTTTTAATATATTATCTAATCTTATTTTTTTTTATTATACTTTAAGTTCTAGGGTACATGTGCATGACCTTTATATCATGTATAACTCCCCAATGCAATCCCTCCCTCCTCCCCCCTCCCCATGATAGGCCCCAGTGTGTGATGTTCCCCTTCCCGAGTCCAAGTGATCTCATTGTTCAGTTCCCACCTATGAGTGAGAACATGCGGTGTTTGGTTTTCTCTTCTTGTGATAGTTTGCTAAGAATGATGGTTTCCAGCTGCATCCATGTCCCTACAAAGGACGCAAACTCATCCTTTTTTATGGCTGCATAGTATTCCATGGTGTACATGTGCCACATTTTCTTAATCCAGTCTGTCACAGATGGACATTTGGGTTGATTCCAAGTCTTTGCTATTGTGAATAGTGCCGCAATAAACATACGTGTGCATGTGTCTTTGTAGTAGAGTAATTTATAATCCTTTGGGTATATACCCAGTAGTGGGATGGCTGGGTCATATGGTACATCTAGTTCTAGATCCTTGAGGAATCGCCATACTGTTTTCCATAATGGTTGAACTAGTTTACAATCCCACCAACAGTGTAAAAGTGTTCCTATTTCTCCACATCCTCTCCAACACCTGTTGTTTCCTGACTTCTTAATGATTGCCATTCTAACTGGTGTGAGATGGTATCTCATTGTGGTTTTGATTTGCATTTCTCTGATGGCGAGTGATGATGAGCATTTTTTCATGTGTCTGTTGGCTGTATGGATGTCTTCTTTTGAGAAATGTCTGTTCATATCCTTTCCCCACTTTTTGATAGGGTTGTTTGTTTTTTTCTTGTATATTTGTTTGAGTTCTTTGTAGATTCTGGATATTAGCCCTTTGTCAGATGAGTAGGTTGCAAAAATTTTTTCCCATTCTGTAGGTTGCCTGTTCACTCTGATGGTAGTTTCTTTTGCTGTGCAAAAGCTCTTTAGTTTAATTAGATCCCATGTGTCAATTTTGGCTTTTGCTGCCGTTGCTTTTGGTGTTTTAGACATGAAGTCCTTGCCCATGCCTATGTCCTGAATGGTACTACCTAGATTTTCTTCTAGGGTTTTTATGGTATTAGGTCTAACATTTAAGTCTCTAATCCATCTTGAATTAATTTTCGTATAAGGGGTAAGGAAAGGATCCAGTTTCAGCTTTCTACTTATGGCTAGCCAATTTTCCCAGCACCATTTCTTAAATAGGGAATCCTTTCCCCATTTCTTGTTTCTCTCAGGTTTGTCAAAGATCAGATGGCTGTAGATGTGTGGTATTATTTCTGAGGACTCTGTTCTGTTCCATTGGTCTATATCTCTGTTTTGGTACCAGTACCATGCTGTTTTGGTTACTGTAGCCTTGTAGTATAGTTTGAAGTCAGGTAGCGTGACGCCTCCAGCTTTGTCCTTTTGACTTAGGATTGTCTTGGCAATGCGGGCTCTTTTTTGGTTCCATATGAACTTTAAAGCCGTTTTTTCCAATTCTGTGAAGAAAGTCATTGGTAGCTTGATGGGGATGGCATTGAATTGATAAATAACCTTGGGCAGTATGGCCATTTTCACGATATTGATTCTTCCTATCCATGAGCATGGTATGTTCTTCCACTTGTTTGTGTCCTCTTTGATTTCACTGAGCAGTGGTTTGTAGTTCTCCTTGAAGAGGTCCTTTACATCCCTTGTAAGTTGGATTCCTAGGTATTTTATTCTCTTTGAAGCAATTGTGAATGGAAGTTCATTCCTGATTTGGCTCTCTGCTTGTCTGTTACTGGTGTATAAGAATGCTTGTGATTTTTGCACATTAATTTTGTATCCTGAGACTTTGCTGAAGTTGCTTATCAGCTTAAGGAGATTTTGGGCTGAGACGATGGGGTTTTCTAAATATACAATCATGTCATCTGCAAACAGGGACAATTTGACTTCTTCTTTTCCTAACTGGATACCCTTGATTTCTTTCTCTTGCCTGATTGCCCTAGCCAGAACTTCCAACACTATGTTGAATAGGAGTGGTGAGAGAGGGCATCCCTGTCTTGTGCCAGTTTTCAAAGGGAATTTTTCCAGTTTTTGCCCATTCAGTATGATATTAGCTGTGGGTTTGTCATAAATAGCTCTTATTATTTTGAGGTACGTTCCATCAATACCAAATTTATTGAGCGTTTTTAGCATAAAGGGCTGTTGAATTTTGTCAAAAGCCTTTTCTGCATCTATTGAGATAATCATGTGGTTCTTGTCTTTGGTTCTGTTTATATGCTGGATTACGTTTATTGATTTGCGAATGTTGAACCAGCCTTGCATCCCAGGGATGAAGCCCACTTGATCAAGGTGGATAAGCTTTTTGATGTGCTGCTGAATCCGGTTTGCCAGTATTTTATTGAGGATTTTTGTATCGATGTTCATCAGGGATATTGGTCTAAAATTCTCTTTTTTTGTTGTGTCTCTGCCAGGCTTTGGTATCAGGATGATGTTGGCCTCATAAAAAGAGTTAGGGAGGATTCCCTCTTTTTCTATTGATTGAAATAGTTTCAGAAGGAATGGTACCAGCTCCTCCTTGTACCTCTGGTAGAATTCAGCCGCGAATCCATCTGGTCCTGGACTTTTTTTGGTGGGTAGGCTATTAATTGTTGCCTCAATTTCAGAGCCTGCTATTGGTCTATTCAGGGATTCAACTTCTTCCTGGTTTAGTCTTGGGAGAGTGTAAGTGTCCAGGAAATTATCCATTTCTTCTAGATTTTCTAGTTGATTTGCGTAGAGGTGTTTATAGTATTCTCTGATGGTAGTTTGTATTTCTGTGGGGTCGGTGGTGATATCCCCTTTATCATTTTTTATTGCGTCTATTTGATTCCTCTCTCTTTTCTTCTTTATTAGTCTAGCTAGCGGTCTGTCAATTTTGTTGATCTTTTCAAAAAACCAACTCCTGGATTCATTGATTTTTTGGAGGGTTTTTGTGTCTCTATCTCCTTCAGTTCTGCTCTGATCTTAGTTATTTCTTGCCTTCTGCTAGCTTTTGAATGTGTTTGCTCTTGCCTCTCTAGTTCTTTTAATTGTGATGTTAGAGTGTCAATTTTAGATCTCTCCTGCTTTCTCTTGTGGGCATTTAGTGCTATAAATTTCCCTCTACACACTGCTTTAAATGTGTCCCAGAGATTCTGGTATGTTGTATCTTTGTTCTCATTGGTTTCAAAGAACATCTTATTTCTGCTTTCATTTCGTTATGTACCCCGTAGTCATTCAGGAGCAGGTTGTTCAGTTTCCATGTAGTTGAGCGGTTTTGATTGAGTTTCTTAGTCCTGAGTTCTAGTTTGATTGCACTGTGGTCTGAGAGACAGTTTGTTATAATTTCTGTTCTTGTACATTTGCTGAGGAGTGCTTTACTTCCAATTATGTGGTCAATTTTGGAATAAGTGTGATGTGGTGCTGAGAAGAATGTATATTCTGTTGATTTGGGGTGGAGAGTTCTATAGATGTCTATTAGGTCCGCTTGGTGCAGAGATGAGTTCAATTCCTGGATATCCTTGTTAACTTTCTGTCTCGTTGATCTGTCTAATGTTGACAGTGGAGTGTTGAAGTCTCCCATTATTATTGTATGGGAGTCTAAGTCTCTTTGTAGGTCTCTAAGGACTTGCTTTATGAATCTGGGTGCTCCTGTATTGGGTGCATATATATTTAGGAGAGTTAGCTCTTCCTGTTGAATTGATCCCTTTACCATTATGTAATGGCCTTCTTTGTCTCTTTTGATCTTTGATGGTTTAAAGTCTGTTTTATCAGAGACTAGGATTGCAACCCCTGCTTTTTTTTGTTCTCCATTTGCTTGGTAGATCTTCCTCCATCCCTTTATTTTGAGCCTATGTATGTCTCTGCATGTGAGATGGGTCTCCTGAATACAGCAGACTGATGGGTCTTGACTCTTTATCCAGTTTGCCAGTCTGTGTCTTTTAATTGGAGCATTTAGTCCATTGACATTTAAGGTTAATATTGTTATGTGTGAACTTGATCCTGTCATTATGATATTAACTGGTTATTTTGCTCGTTAGTTGATGCAGTTTCTTCCTAGCCTCGATGGTCTTTACATTTTGGCATGTTTTTGCAATGGCTGGTACCGGTTGTTCCTTTCCATGTTTAGGGCTTCCTTCAGGGTCTCTTGTAAGGCAGGCCTGGTGGTGACAAAATCTCTAAGCATTTGCTTATCTGTAAAGGATTTTATTTCTCCTTCACTGATGAAGCTTAGTTTGGCTGGATATGAAATTCTGGGTTGAAAATTCTTTTCTTTAAGAACGTTGAATATTGGCCCCCACTCTCTTCTGGCTTGTAGAGTTTCTGCCGAGAGGTCTGCTGTTATTCTGATGGGCTTCCCTTTGTGGGTAACCCGACCTTTCTCTCTGGCTGCCCTTAAGATTTTTTCCTTCATTTCAACTTTGGTGAATCTGGCAATTATGTGTCTTGGAGTTGCTCTTCTGGAGGAGTATCTTTGTGGCGTTCTCTGTATTTCCTGAATTTGAATGTTGGCCTGCCCTACTAGGTTGGGGAAGTTCTCCTGGATGATATCCTGAAGAGTGTTTTCCAACTTGGTTCCATTTTCCCCCTCACTTTCAGGCACCCCAATCAGACGTAGATTTGGTCTTTTTACATAATCCCATACTTCTTGCAGGCTTTGTTCATTTCTTTTTCTTCTTTTTTCTTTTGGTTTCTCTTCTCGCTTCATTTCATTCATTTGATCCTCAATCGCTGATACTCTTTCTTCCAGTTGATCGAGTCGGTTACTGAAGCTTGTGCATTTGTCACGTATTTCTCGTGTCATGGTTTTCATCTCTGTCATTTCGTTTATGATCTTCTCTGCATTAATTAGTCTAGCTGTCAATTCTTCCACTTTTTTTTCAAGATTTTTAGTTTCTTTGCGCTGGGTATGTAATTCCTCCTTTAGCTCTGAGAGGTTTGATGGACTGAAGCCTTCTTCTCTCATCTCGTCAAAGTCATTCTCTGACCAGCTTTGATCCGTTGCTGGCGATGGGCTGCGTTCCTTTGCAGGGGGAGATGCGCTCTTATTTTTGAATTTCCAGCTTTTCTGCCCTGCTTCTTCCCCATCTTTGTGGTTTTATCTGTCTCTGGACTTTGATGATGGTGACGTACTGATGGGGTTTTGGTATAGGTGTCCTTCCTGTTTGATAGTTTTCCGTCTGACAGTCAGAAGGACTGTCTGTTGGTCTGTTGGAGATTGCTTGAGGTCCACTCCAGACCCTGTTTGCCTGGGTATCAGCAGCAGAGGTTGCCGAAGATAGAATATTGCTGAACAGCGAGTGTACCTGTCTGATTCTTTCTTTGGAAGTTTCCTCTCAGGGGTGACGCCACCCTGTGAGGTGTGGGGTGTCAGACTGCCCCTAGTGGGGGATGTCTCCCAGCTAGGCTACTCAGGGGTCAGGGACCCACCTGAGCAGGCAGTCTGTCCGTTCTCAGATCTCAATCTCCGCGTTAGGAGATCCACGGCTCTCCCCAAAGCTGTCAGACAGAGTCGTTGGCGTCTGCACCGCCCCCGCTCTTTCCCCTAATGGACTGCAGCTGTGCGCTGTCCGCAGCGGTAGAGTCTCAGTTGAAAATGCAGAAATCACCGGTCTTCTGTGTCGCTCGCGCTGGGAGTTGGAGACTGGAGCTGTTCCTATTCGGCCATCTTGCTCTGCCCCCCATCTAATCTTATTTTACACTGTTAACTGACATTCTCTGAATATCTAATCACACATTCAGATTTTAGGCTCATCTTTTGACTCAGGTCATAGGTCATTTTTTGAGATGGAGTCTCACTCTCTTACCCTGGCTGGAGTGCAATTGCATGATCTCAGCTCACTGCAGCCTCCACCTCCCAGGTTCATGCAATTCTCTGTCTCAGCTTCCTGAGCAGCTGGGATTACAGGCAAGTGCCATGACACCTGGGTAATGTTTGTATTTTTAGTAGAGACGGGGTTTCGTCATGTTGACCACGCTGGTCTCAAACTTCTGGCCTCAAGTGATCTGCCCGCCTTGGCCTCCCTAAGTGCTGGACTTACAGGCGTGAACCACCGCGCCTGGACAATAGATCTTTCCTCAGAGAGATTTGGCCTTGTATAAACAGGAATTTATTTTCTTTATAGTCAAAATTCTGTTTCTTTTACACTGAGCCAGCTTCACTTTCTAATGCCAAGTGTGTCTGTTTAGGAAAAGGCACTGTCATCTTAATGAAAGAGTAAGAATGGAGTAAGAAAAACAATATGAAGACCAATACCGAGGAAGTCAAAATCCTCCAAAATAATAAAATCAAACAAAGAAACAAAACCATCTTAGCTTCAAAAGTGTAAATATCCTACTAATGATAAAACAAAAACAAATATGTTCTAGTATTTAAAATGCTTACATCTTCTAACACAATATCAAAATTCTTAGTCTTGTTTTAAAAAATAATTGAAGAAAATAGCAGAAAAATGAAAAGGCATATTACTTTTCACATGGCAGATCTATTGCATTTTTGTTTCAGTCTGTTCCAATTCACCCAGGCAACATTGCTTTCAATTATATGCTAAATTGTGATTACTTTTTGTTCCTTAAGTTATCAATAGAAAGCAAGAATCATGTTCTAATAGAATTCAGTCAGAAAAGAGACTGGCATGAATGTATGGCTGGTGTGAGAATAAGAAAACGAAAAAAAGAGCGAAGAAAAAATAACATAAATCTGTCGTCTAATCCTTTGACAATTGAATTTTAAAGATTTTTATTACGATATATATGACACATAATCTAATGCCATTCATCTCAGAAACTGATATTCAATAAACAAGTGGAAGACTTTGCATAGCATGCATCATTTATAAATGACCCTGCCCCTCATAGGCCAAAATGCTGAGTTTCAAAATTCTGAAAATTTCTCTACCACGTCCAATTCTAAAGCAAATCAAATCTAATTGTTCTAGAATCTTTCCCCCTCTTCCTCATTGGAATATTGAAAAAAGTTAGTTGGAAAAAATAAGTACAACTGGGTCAAGAAAAACAAAGAAGTTTCTTTATAATGATGGGTAAACTCTAAATTAAGCATATCCTCTCATGAATATCATTAGATTCACCAATTTGGTAGAAGAAAAAGGCATTTAAGGCATTTTATAGAACCTAAGAAGCGAGAGTAAAGCTCAGTTACTCTCAAGAAGGATACTCACCTACTGAGTTTTGTTATCTTCCCCACTAAGAATATCAATAAAAATATTATGTCTAAAAGATAAACCACATCAAAGAATACCTCTAAAGGGAATCTAACTGATTTAGAAAAGTTGGGGATTTGAAAAACTTTCCCATAATATCAAAGCAAATTTGAGGTCTGCAAAAAGCTTTGTACACATAATATTAAAAACAAATAATGTGTTAACTTTATGCAAATGTATTATGAGAAAAAAGGTGGTGATTAAGGGAGAGAAAAGAGGAAGAGAGAGAATTATCCAGTTTTGGATTCCAAGAACACAATAAAAAAATCAGAAAATTCATATAAATTTTTTAAATTATAGGAAAGTTGGTAACAACGTATAATCAAAAATATAAGGTCAAAATTGAGAAATGAAACAAAAGTATGAGGTAAAAGGAGATATTCACATAAAGTGACATATACTTATGCACAAAGATTCCCGATAGGATTAATAACATGTAAGTTTACAATATAAAAATCAAAATGAATTTGTCAGTAATTGGAAAGAAAGGTTGATGAGTTAATAGCCTTATCTTTCACAGTAGGGAGGCAAATGAGAGTCTATAGTTATAACATGATTTAAAATAATCTCAATGCCTCTTATGCTATGTAGTCACTCTATTAGTCTTAGAAGAATCTTTAAATGTCTTCATTCACTACAATATTTTGGAATTTTTAAAAAAACTATCCATAACAGTTTTATTTATTTGACATTTCTTTCTTAACTAAATATACAAAATATTTTAGATAAAAAATGTAAATATTTTAAATGAAATACTTTAATTGAAAAATAAATATTTTACATAGAAAATTAAGCAAATGCACATAATTGATAGAGAAATATGATGTGTTTATCACATCTATTTTCACTATTCTCCCTCGCCTGTCATTTAGAAGGTATTTATGATTTTATTTATAAAAATACAAAAATATAGACTTCTTGTTATGACTTTATTTTGTCACTAACTGAATAAATAGCTTGAATACTAAAGATATCTCCTATAACTACATGTAAGTTAAACCATCTGTGTCCCTATTGTATTTTCCAAAGAGAAGCACAATTACTATTTTACTTTAATTTTATTGTATTTTCTGTGATATGCTATTAAATCTATTGGCTACTTAGCATTTTGACATACTGGTGTATTAGTCAGGGTTCACTAGAAGGACAGAAATAATAGGGTCTATCTATCTATCTATCTATATATCTTATTTTACTAATTATGAAAGCTGTTATATACTAAGCACTGAGAGTACAAACATGAGTAAAATAAGATTAGTAATGTATTCACTTGTTTGATCATAATACTTCATATATATATATGAAGGGGAGTTTATTAAGGGATATTGACTTACACAATCACAAGGTGAGGTCTCACAAAAGGCCATCTGCAAGCTGAGGATCAAGGAAACCAGTCCAAGTCCCAAAGCTGAAGAACTTGGAGTCTGATGTTCAAGGGCAGAAAGCATCCAACACTGGAGTAAGATGTAGGCCAGAAGACTAAACCAGTTTAGTCTTTTTGTGTTCTTCTGCCTGGTTTTATTACGGCTGCACTGGCAGCTGATTAGATTGTGCCCACCCAGATTGAGGGTAGGTCTGCCCTTCCCAACCCACTGACTCAAATATTAATCTCCTTTGGCAACACCCTCACAGATGCACCCAGGAACAGTACTTCACATCCATCAAGCCAATCAAGTTGACACTCAGTATTAACCAACAACTGTTCAATTTTTTAAACTATTTCATATTTTCATATGCTTAGACCTTGTAAGCATAAGATTTAGAACATGTAATTTTTTAGCTTATCAAGAAATACTTGGAAGCTATTATATATTATAATATTATATATTAAGCACTGAGAATACAAAGATGAGTAAGCATAACTCATGGACCTTAAGCTGGAAAAGTCTAACCCATGACTTTGGCAATATAGTGTGATAGCTAAGAATACAGGCAGTATGGCCTTCAGAAAGAAGATGTAGTGGTTAATTTGTTGAATATGCTTAAAGACATCTTGGCTTATAGGTAGGTTTATTTTGCTCTGTAACTGGAAAGGGAGAGAAAAAGAAAAAAAGAAGGTCCAGATAGTAGATATGGAAAGCTTGACTCACACAGCTACATCATGGAAATGCATGCAGTTAAGAATTACTAGAAGTGAATGCCAGAATGATGACAGTTGGGCAAGACCAGATGATAAAGCTCTGGTATAATGTGATGATAAAGAGTACAGTGTTTATTGATTAGGCTCTGAAGAGCAAAACTTGTATTTAACCAAGGTAATGGCATGGGGAAAATTGTGTTTTATTAAACTCTATGGAGGATGCCTTCCAGAAGAAAGAAAATGGAGTTAAATATGGGAGGCTACTCTAATAAACCTAAGTGAGCTACAATAAGGTTCTGAATTAAATTTGCCGTGAAGAATTCAGAACCTAGCAAGATTCAAGAATAAAAAAACTAAAGATGATTACTTGGTTTCTATTTTGTGCAGATGGGTCAAAACAGTTAAGTAAACACAGGAAGTTGCACAACTTATTCGTGGAAATACTATTCAATATCAAACTTACAGAGTTTGAAAAAGCAATGAGACCAAAGATGTTTCATAAAAATGGTTGACTTAAGGTTTTTGGTCATTACAAAAATGAAATCCGAATCCCCGAGAAGACATAAACTAAGAAATTACTTCCACATAAGTAGTAATCTAGAAAAAAAGTATTGTGAGAAAAAAGGTAACTAAGAATTAGTCATTTGCACTATAAAATTTTATGCAACAACAAAAAAAGGGGCGTGGCCATTGGAAAAGTTTGCATAGGATTGACCATCAATACAGAGGAAAACAGCTGAGGATGATCTTGAAGTAAAGGAAAGAAACAATAGTAGAGAAAAAAATTCAATCAGTGTTAAATATGAAGTCAAGTGTAAGTAAAATAAGATTAGTAATCTTGTATTCACTTGTTTGATCATAATACTTCATTAGAGACCTTTTGTACAGTAATTGTTTTGGGTTTGGGGGTAGATGGAATAATGCTATGAGTTGAGAAGTAAATATTGCATTAGATTGCAGACATAGCAAGCATAGAATATTTAAAAAATGCCTCTGAAGGAAAATTGAAGAACATTTTCGTTGCTAAAGGATGATATGGTTATTGTCTGTGTGTATGTAAAGGGAATGAATTGTTATTGTTCAAAAAATAGGTAAATTTTAAACTCATTTATAAGCAGGAATAGGAAAGGTCTCTAAAATTATGCTAATATTTATTAAAAGCAAATTAGTATAAAAGTGAAATAAAAGTATCTAAAAATACCTTGCTAAAGTAAGTAAAAATATTCACAACTTTTTATTTTACAGTTTAAAGAGAATTAGGCAATTTTATGTCATGCAATGCATCTTCAGCTTTTCAGTACATAAAGTGATGGTAATATAACTCACTTGATGAATTCAGTAAGTACTTTTCTTGGTATCTTGAGAGAGTATATAAAAGAAATATCTTGTTGACTCTGTAACTGTGGCAAGATACAAAAGTGTTTACCTCTTGAAATGTAAGTTGTTGCTAAATTTGTTTTGTTGAGTTCTCAGTGAGGTGGACTACCTTCGTGAGCACTTAAATACCATATGGTTTCATAACATTGACAAGTACAACAGCTTGACGATTTTAATCCCAGTTCGCCAAAGGAATCATAATATTATATAAAGTGAATGAATTAGGCTTTGTTATATTGATTGAATGGTTAGGAAAGTTCATTCAAAGGAAAATAAACTCTGATTTACAGTTTAATCCACACCATAACAAAATACTGAGTCAAGGATAGTTGCTTTACTGGTTATCTGAGCATAAAATTGTAAAGAACTGTACCCTGAGGAATTACAAGTAAGATTCCTTCTTTTATTTTAATTTTATAGGTTAGTGTTATGTAAAATTAAGAAGACTTTTATGTTTTTTTATATTGTGTAACTATTGGATAATTCATTTATTTTATTCATGAAACTTTGTGTAATTATTAGTTTCAGCTTCCAGCTAAGTAATAAACTCTAGTATTACTACTTCTAGCCTGATGTCTAAACATCAATTGAGAGATTCTCTACAGTCCTCTTTAAAAAAACGTCTTTATCATAAGTTGTTAACTAACACTTGTACTATGAAGTTGCAGGGCTTTGACTCCTGGCTACACATACCTCATCCAAAAAGGAACACTGACCCCTACTGAATGTTAAATGTCAACACTGGCAACTGGCACCAAATTCAAGTTCACCAAAGCCCTATCTTCAGACCTAGGAGATGAAGTAAAAGTAACCTGCTTTCATAGAACACTGGACCAGGCTCGTATACAAAGTCATACTCATTTAATAGGCCAGGCACAGTGCCTCACACATGTAATCCCAGTACTTTAGGAGGCTGAGGCAGGGGAATTACTTGAGGTCAGGAGATCGAAACCAGCCTGGGCAACATAATAAGACCATGCCTCTACAAAATTTTTTTCTTTAAAATTAGCCAGTCATAGTTGTGCCTGTAGCTCCAGCTACTTGAGGGGTTGAGGTGGGAGCATGACTGGAGCACAGAAATTTGAAGCTACAGTGAGCCATCATGTCGTGGTACTCCAGCCTATGCAAAAAAGCAAGACCCTGTATCAAAACAAAACCCATTTAATAAATTTTCCTCTATATAAAGTAATATAATTTGTTCTATGCTTTAATACAGAATAATTTAAATGTTTAGCTACCCATGACTTTCCTTGTTTTTTCATTGTCAGACCTAGGCAGGACTTATGTCCCTTTTGTCTAAAACATTAGCAATTCTACCTGTTTCTTACAAAATTGGGTAAAACAACAAAGATTATCTTTCTCTCTCTACCTGATTATCTTCAAAATTTAAAAACCATTTCGAAACCCACTGGGCCTGAACTATTTTCACTGCTAATGCTCTGCTGCTAAAACTATATAGGCAATTTCTCAGACTCAATTGCAAAAGAGGTGGGCATGTGAGATTTTAAGGGTCAATTGTGAGATATAAAATTAATTTAGATCCTCTAAATCAAGGAGGCACACAAATGATTAAACATAGAAACAAAATAAGGGGCTTTGCCTCTTTAGTCCTTACTTGGCTCCTAATACCCACCCTCATGAAACATACCATTTGGTATATGCAAAAGGGCCATTTTTGTTGAGAGGATTTTCTTTATCCAGTCTGTCATCTCCTTATCCAGTCTGTCATTGTGTATACGTACCATATTTTCCTTATCCAGGCTATCACTGACCTATCATTTAGGTTGATTCCATATCTCTGCTATTGTGAATAGTGCTGCAATGAATATACATGAGTGTGTCTTCATAAGAGAATGATTTATATTCCTTTCTTTACATACACAGTAATGGGATTGCTGGATTAAGTGGTATTTGAGATTTGGGTCAAAAGTCTTCAACTCTTTGAGGAATTGCCACACTATCTTCTACAAGGGTTGAACTAATTTACACTCCCAACAGTGTATTAGTGTTCCTTTTTCTCCACAACCTCACCAGCATCTGTGATTTGTTGACATTTTAATAATAGCCATTCTGATTGGTGTGAGATGGTATCTCATTGTGGTTGTGATTTGCATTTCTGTAATGATTGGTGATGTTGAGCTTTTTTCATATGATTGTTGGTCACATGTATGTCTTCTCTTGAAAAGTGTCAGTTCATGTACTTCGTCCACTTTCTTATGGGTTTTTTTTCTCTTGTAATTTTGTTTAAGTTTCTTATAGATACTGGATATCAGACCTTCGTCCAATGCAAAGTTTACAAAAAATTTCTCCCATTCTGTAGGTTATCTATTTCCTCTGTTGATTGTTTCTTTTGCTGTGCAGAGGTTCTTGAGTTTAATCAGATCTGATTTATCAATTTTTGCAATTGCTTTTGGCATATTTGTCATAAAATCTTCACACATGCTATGTCCTAAATGGTATTGCCTAGGTGGTCTTCCAGGGTTTTTATAGTTTTGGGTTTTACATTTAAGTCTTTAATACATCTTGATTTAACTTTTGTATATGGTGTAAGGAAAAGATGCAGTTTGAATCTTCTGCATTTGGTTAGTCAGGTATCTCAGCACCATTTACTGAATAGGGAATCCTTTCCTCATTCCTTGTTCTTTGTCAGAAAAAAAACCTCTTTTTCTCCTTCAAATACCACAATAAGGTGTAACAGCAAAGTGGTGGGGAAAATAGATTTGACTATCGTAAACACGTTCTATGACAATTTAGGCACTGAGCATCAAGCATTTCTCAAAATTGATTTACACTCTCCTCAGGATGTCACACCTATGGACACCAATTGGCCAGAAGATAAATTAAATTTGTTGGATTCTGATTTAATGTTGGTTCTTGATATGGTTTGGTTGTGTCCCCACCCAAATCTCATCTTCAATTGTAGTTCCCATAATCCCCAGATGTTGTACAAGGGACCCAGTGGGAGGTAGTTGAATCATGGGGGCGGTTACCTCCATGCTGTTCTCATGATAGTGAATGAGTTCTCACAAGACGTGATGGTTTTATAAACAGCTTTTCCCCGCTTCGCTGTGCACTTCTCCTTGCTGCTGCCATGGGAAGGAGACAGTTGCTTCTCTTTCCGCCATGATTGTAAATTTCCTGAGGCCTCCCAAACCCTGTGGAACCAAGTGTCAATTAAACCCCTTCCTTTATAAATTACACAGTCTGGGGTATTTCTTCATAGCAGAGTGAGAATTGACTAATACTGTGCTACAGTTCTCAAATAAGCAAATGACCCTTGCTAAGGAAGGCAAATACATTGTAAGTCTCATTAAAGAATATGTTACATTCAGAGGTTTTTTTGTTGTTGTTTTGGCTATTTAGGTTGTTCACTGTCCTCTGATTCTACCTACGACTCTCTTGAACACCAAATATTCACTATTTTTATGATGCTTATTATATTATTGTTATTTGTCTCTTGTAAATGTCATGATTGATTCAGAAAAACAAAAAAAAAAAGGAAGGCCTAGATAAAGATTGCTTGCATAGAAGATCTGATCCAAGATTTTTTTTCAGGCTGACTTCTAGGCCTGATTCTCTCTTGCCTCTTAAATAATTAGCTATTAAATGAGGTCAGACTGTATCTTTCCCCGGGACCAAACATTGCTAGTACTGAAACTATTAACACGCATTGGACTACCCTAAGAATGAGCCTTCCTAGCATCATACTACTCCGTGCCATTTGTTGGATTGCACATGCAATTTATGGAATAACTTTTGGCCAAGAGAGGAGACTCCAGACTAAACTCTGATCTTCTTTTTCTCTTCCTCTGTATTAGTCCATTTTTATGCTACTGATAAAGACATACCCAAGACTGGGCAATTTGCAAAAGATAGAGGTTTAATTGTACTTACAGCTTCACATGACTGGGGAAGCCTCACAGTCATGGCAGAAGGCAAGGAGGAGCAAGTCATGTCTTACATGGATGGCAGCAGGCAAAGAAAGAAAACTTGTGTAGGACAACTCCTCTTTTGAAAACCATCAGATCTCAGGAGACTTATTCACTATCACAAGAACAGCATAGGAAAGACTTGCCCCCATGATTCAATTACCTCCCACTGGGTCCCTCCCACAACACGTGGGAATTCAAGATGAGATTTAGTTGGGGCCACAGCCCAACCATATAATTCTTTTGCCCAAATTCCTATCTAACAGGCCTGGGAAGTCATTCACTACAAGTCATAAAAATCACATAATATGGGCTATTTAACGCTATATAGTATGGCTTTACTTTCCAACTTGATTCAGGCATGACATCAAATGACAGATAAATAAAAAAATCAAAATATTTTACACCATATGTTTCTTTGGCATAATTTGAAATGGCCCTGCAAAGACATATTTCATGGGGGGAAAATTTGCTTCTATAATGTATCTCTATTAACATAACTAACTCTTTCCCTTTTCAGGCCATCCCAATCATGAAGAGATTAACTGAGAGACTAGCACATTTGAAGGTCTGAATAGGACCTAAGAGACTTCATCTACATAATAAGAACCTCGGTGTCCATAATCTCTTTTTAACCCAGACACTCCTTTATATTGATTCCATGTTTTCAGGTAATAACTCTTTCAACAAATTGCCCAAAAAGAAACCTTTGAATTCACCTATGATCTGTAAGCCACTGCTTAGAGGTTTCCTGCTTTTCTAGACTGAACAAGCATATACCTCACATGTATTGGTTTATGTCTTATTTCTGTCTAAAACATATAAAACCATGCAGTAATCCAACCACCTTGGGTACATGCTCTCAGGACCTCCTGAGACTGTGCTCCAGGCCATGGTCACGCATATTTGGTTCAGAATAAGTCTTTTCAAGTATTAAAAAATAGGATAATCACTCCCAAATAAGTTTCTGGAATACCTTTTAAACAGGATCTATCATGATTCCAACAGGACCTTGTTATATAAATATGTGTCATATCTCAAATGTTTGCATCAAGTGGCCAAAAGAGTTGAAAGAAAACAAGAAAGCCAAAGTATATTGGGGAACTTAACTATTTTATTTATAATGTATAGCAAGATGACATTTAATATCAATTATCATGATCATTCCCAAATAAATATGTGGAATCCTTCTTAATATCTATCATGAAGGTTCTCACAGTACCTTGTTATATACATATGTGTAATATCTTTAAAAAATTGAATCAAGTGGCCAAAAACGTTGCAAGAAAGTAAGAAATCCAAAATAAAGTGAGGAACTTAACTTTTACTTAAAATTATAGCAAGATGAAATTTCGTATCAATAGATATGGAACTTTATGTATATGTGTGATTAATCCTATTTCATCACAAACTAAGAATAAAATACACCATATTGTAAAAATTTATACTATACATGTAAAGACAAAAACTGTTGTTAAATCTTATATATAAAAATGACTGGATTAATCAAATAGTAAAAATATGTAAAGATAAAAAGCTGTTTTAATGGTAATAAATTTGAGTGCAATTCAACTATAGAAGCTTCCAGCTAAACACAGCATCGAAAAAAGACAAGCAAAGGAACTAGATGTAGGCATAAATTTTGTCACATGACTATGGTGAGCAAACCATTAAATAAGCCCAATATAAAATGTAGAGGAATTTTAGAAAGTCCTATTTTTAAGGAGATATAACTTTTTGTGTAAATAACTTTATTCTGAAATTGAGAGCCCACATGATTGTGCTCACTGTGAAAATTTGCCAGGATACCAGGTTCCCAAACAGAGATAATTGCATATGATTACTACAAAGGGTGCTATTGCCCTGTCCTGAAGAAGAATTTTCTCCTCCTTTAGGAATCGCAAAAGATAAAAAGTCATTCTTTTCTACACATTCCATTTCATTTTAATTTTTACTTTCTATGAATTTATATAGCACTTATCTTTCATGCTCATTTTAAAATGGAATCATATATGATTTCGTATAATTCTCAGAAGTTTTATGTGTTTGTTCCTTCTTCCAATTTCTGAAGGAAATGGTCATATTTGTATCTCTTACTACAGAATACTGAGAGGAAGATATATTAGTTTTCTATACAGAAGAATAGACATCTCATTTTTGAATTCAAAAGGATAAATTTTTAAGCCCAAATAGAAAGAAACCTTAAATAAAATCTCTATCATTGAACTTTCTGTCTTGTAACCCGTTTATGGGGGTAAAAAGTCAAGATATGTCTAAATACATGAAAATAATTATTTTCTTTTCCTTTTACTTGTCTTTCTCATTTTGTTTACTTTCAAATTTAGAGGAACATGGTGGATACTAAAATAGTGTACAAAGGCTGAGGAAGTCTTGTGATTGACACATTATTATTTAAGTAAAAACCAAATTCCAGACAACTCTTAGCTTTTGAGATATTTCATGTTATCTAATAGAGCAAAGGAAGCATTAGAGGAGCAAATGTTTAGCTCCAGAATTTTTGAAACTGCTTACAATCATGGTAGATTGATAAAGGCTAATAGAATATATCAGACAAATGTGGGTTTTTCCTCTTTGCAAGATGCAATGCATTTCAAAATATTTTGTAAGACAACTGTCTAGAGACAAATGTAAATATAGAACAGACATTAGTGAGTCTAAAACCTAAAAAAAAATTTGAAAAGTAATTTTAATTATAAAAGGACTTTAGAAAAAAGAAGAAGATCAAAAGCACCAAATCAGTGTGAAATACCTAGTAGCAACAAAGTGGAATGAAAACAGATTATGAGGTATATTCATTTTGTGATTCAATTTTTAATGCACCATTATCCACCATTCGTATAAGGTGATAGTAAATACCAAAGTGAAATTGACTGACATTTTGAATCCTTTGCCTCATTTATTATGGTTCACCTGGCAGATAGCTAAGAACATTAAATTCACTTGTGATGACCTCCTTTGCTAATATTTTAAAATAGTCACTGTAACTGATAATACCTAATACTATAGTTTATATCACTCACATTCTGCATTAACTTTAACCTTTCTTAGAACTCACTGATTAGATTATAAAAGTAAAAAAAAAAAAAGATGCATGCAACAGTCTTATGTTGTATTACCACATATAATCTAAAGGGTCTTACATGCATGTATCCCAGAGGAAAGTATATGGCTACATTAGGTCTAGCAATACATTAATAAGAACTGTTAAAGAATATGAGTATTTACTGCAAATGTTTCTGCATTACAAAATATGCAATAAATGGTAATAATTTTCAGAATATAGCAAACAGCAATAACTGATTTTAAAATAGGTATCTTTGCTAGGAGTCTGTTTAAAATATTCACCTTTTCATTTCTAAAATATGATTGGAGAAGAAAGAAAACTGTATAGCTATTTTAGCTCCAAGGTCCACACACCCCTACCCTCACACATGTGCACACACAAACACCGGTAAATACGAAACTGACTGAAACTCATTTACAACTAAGCCATGATATTCCATGTCAAATGAAGTATTATTTTTAGCCCCATACAAGAGCCAACTATAGACAGAACTCCCCATAGGCTCTTTTAACCGAATTCATGTCTGAATCTTCCCCTTTGCTCTTTTCTCTCTCCATGGAGCTGCTTTGATGAAGTGTTTCATTTACATAATCAAAAATTCCTGTGTCTCAGTTCTATCTGTGTTCAGAACAGCTCACTGGGAATGGGCTAGAAGTATAGAACATATGAACAGAGAAAAAATTAAGAATGAAAAATAAGCTTAAACTCACCTAAAATATGGTTTTAACACTAATTGGATGGAACACACATCCATGCTCACATGCACACATACACACACTCACAACACTTATCCTCCTTCAGGTCATGAGCAAACTTCTCCCAGTAACATTTCTCATTTGATCCACAGGGAAATTGGGATTTGGCGTTACCTGTCTCTACGTTGGATTTGAGGAAAGAAACTTCAAATTAGCTATGCAAACTAACTGTGGGCCAACGTTAAATCAGCCACACAGCAGGTTGTAAGATCTAATTTATCCATATTCCCCAGTTAATTTATCCTCTAAGGCATTTTACAAAATCAATTTTGTTATGACATTTTATTTCACGTGGAGTAAAGAGAGGCTTGGAGTTTTATGCAGCATCACTAAACTTTTAATGTAAAAAATTGTGAGAAAATATTACTATATCATGATAATACCGTGCAACTTTGTGGCATTCATTCTATTTATTATTAATAAGTCATTAATATAATTTATTATTAATAATAGCATACAGAGCAAAGTGTCTGCTTATGAATGCCAGCAGAGCCTTCATTTGAAAAGTGCAATCTTCTGTTAACAGTGAGTCCTGTGAATGAGCACCACCTTCTACTAGGTTAAGTAAGATTTTCTAAAGACCCAAGTTACTCCGCCTACCCTTTCCTCTGTACACAGTCAGAACCACTTTGGAAATGACCACAACCAGTTCCATTCTCCCAACCGTGAATATTATCTTCATACGTTCTACTTGGTCAGCAGAGA
Source organism: Trachypithecus francoisi (assembly GCF_009764315.1). Taxonomy (NCBI): domain Eukaryota; kingdom Metazoa; phylum Chordata; class Mammalia; order Primates; family Cercopithecidae; genus Trachypithecus; species Trachypithecus francoisi. The sequence continues at coordinate 32,214,683 of NW_022681463.1, forward strand.
TCCTGCCTTAGCATAGAAAGTCCCATGTAATAATATAAATTTTGGTTATGCTTTTACTGAAAGACTACATAACTTTACAATTGTAAAGAAGATACATTTGATTTGGTTGAATTTTTTATGTAAATACACTGATAAAGAGGACCAGTAGCTTTCACCATTTCACTTTTCCAGCATGAAAGGACATTTGCACTGAAAGAGTTTGTGTCATGTTGTTGATTCTGTGCCAGTGAGGTTCAGATTGATCTCAGCACATTCTGTGCCTTTATTCTTAACCAGCGGCAATGCTCTTAGAAAACATCAGAATGTGTCTAAGTTACTGTGAGTCCTAAGCTTTATTCTATTAACTTTTAATGAAATCAATGAATCATAAACTTCTGAAATTATTGTCACAAAGAAACCATTGTGTAACTAAAGCTATTATGGATCCATGCATTATTCTTGTTGGCAAAAAGAAATGTAATTTTGTTTTTGTATATCCTTAGCATCTGAATATTTAATAGATACACAGGAAGACAGTTTATCATTAAGTCATCTGGATCTAAAATGTGACCTAAAATACTATTTTTTTTTTTCTCCTAGGGCCTCTTCAAGTTTTTAAAATAATTTTCCAATAATGCGTTTTGTCAAGACATACTCTGAAAAGTTGATGTTTAAATCAATCTTACTTATGAGACAACCGGAGCCAAAATTAATCCATCCTTGGTATTAGAAAGTGATTATTAAATATGTTTAAAATATTGTTGGGCAAATATACTATTCAGTTATCTTGTTGGGGATTACTTCTTTAACATGGAAATCAGTTTACATGAGCTTCCTCTTCTGCCGTCTTTAGTGGTACCTTTCTTGCTTAAGATTAAATCCTATATGTTGCAGTTTTAAGTTATTTTATATGTGTTTTATTTAAAGCTTTATACAGGGCCGGGCACGGTGGCTCGTGCCTGTAATCCCAGTACATTGGGAGGCCGAGGTGGGCTGATCGTCTGCGGTCAGGAGTTTGAGACCAGCCTGGCCAACACGGAGAAGTCCCATCTCTACTAAAAATACAAAAACTAGCTGGGCATAGTGGCATGCGCCTCTAATCCCAGCTACTGAGGCAGAAGAATCAATTGAACCCAGGAGGCAGAGGTTGCAGTGAGTTGAGATGGCACCACTGCACTCCAGCCTGAGCAAGAGAGAGAGACTTCCATATCAAAAAAAAAAAAAAAAATCTAGTTTCACAATGGTTGATTTTCAGTTCAACTTGCAAAAAATCCTACTATTCATTCATACTTCCACAAAAGTTTCACCATTTTCTAATCATCATCAACGTATCAGTCCGAGCTCACTCAGAGAAGCAGAGACAGTGTAAGTAAAAATGAGAATTGTTACAGAAATTAAACCTTTCATAACAAGGAGATAAGTTGTGGAAATGAAGTAGCTGCTATAATGAATAAAAGCACATTGTGCTGTAGTATTATATAGAATAGGCTTCAATAAGTATGTTGAGTAATAAAGTACTCATGTCAGCAATATTTAACTAAACATTGGGAGGTACTAGAACCTGAGTAACAGCTTAGTTGTATACAAAATACGCTTTTTTTTTTTTTTTTTTGAGACAGAATCTCACTCTGTAGCCCAGGCTTGAGTAAAGTGGCGTGATCTCCGTTCACCACAATCTCTGCCTCCCGGGTTCAAGCAGTTCTCCTGCCTCAGCCACCTGAGTAGCTGGGATTACAGGCCTGTGTCACCATACCTGGTGAATTTTTGTATTTTTAGTAGAGATGGGTTTTCACCATGTTGGCCAGGCTGGTCTGGAACTCCTGGCCTCAAGGGATCTGCCTGCCGTGGCCTCCCAAAGTCCTGGGATTACAGGTATGAGCCACTGTGTCCAGCCAAAATATGCTCTCTTCCTGTTGTATTCTCTTTACAGATAACTTACCAAGCAGTAGGAAGACTAGAAGAAATAAAGCCCCTACAGACAGAGGTTTCTTGTTGTTCTTTCTCTCATCAGTTTTGTTTCCTACCAAGAAACTCCTTACAGTTTCCTTGAAGGATAGGTGGGCATGCATTTTGCACATTGAAAGATATGTGGATATGTATTCTGTACATGTAAGATGTTAAGATTCGGCATAATAAGATGTTATTATGTGTCATATCTACAATTCAGCCTGGAAAATGCAGGCTAAAAGAATGTGATTTTTGGTTTATTTTGTGTTGCTGTGTTCTGTTTTGTTTTTGAGGCAAGGTGAATGTGAGGAATGAAGATAGTTGCTTTTAATGCATTGGACCTATTGATGAAAAATTTTACCAATATAATATTGTTAACGACCTTAAAACACATTACAGATTATTTTATGAAATGTGTCTGTTTGATTTTTTTAACAGTGAATTTTTTCAGGTCAGAAGGAGTGATGGACATCATTTCTTTAATTATAGATAGCACTGTTTCCTGCACCCAGGAAATGACTTAGATATCAAAAGCATCTTCAGCACAAAGTTCAACATTTCTGTTTGCTTCTTCCTGTACATTTTTAAAGCTGGTTTCTAGGTTTCTGGAAAAAAATAAAAGTATGTCAAGGCAACAAAATCCTGACAAGCAGCCTGAACTAAGCTTCAGATGAGTTCACTTAACTAATACTTATAAAACTCACTTATACCTACATAAAAATATTTTATTTACCCTTTAAATGTTTCAGCTAGTCAATAAATATATTGCCTAGTTGAGATTTTTTTCAATGAGCTCTTGTTAATTAGTATACACAAGCCAGGAATTGGTCTCTCAAAGAATCCAACAGTTTTCATAAGTCTTATTTTGCAGTGTTTTCCAACTCCATGACATTAATTCATAATTATGGTCAAAGTTTTATTGCCTAAATTCAGCACCATTTCATCATAGAATGACAAGAAATAAAAAATATAATATGATGATACAGCAAGGAAGAAAGTATAATACACTGATATTCACCATATGAAAGACATATGCTTCAGAATCTATATTCATCCAAGGATAATAAATAAAAAACACACTTGATTGGAGGCATTGGGAAATTTACACAGAGAGAGTAGCTGGCCAATGAAAGACAGTCCTGACAACTCCTAAGATACAACATAAAAAATCGACTATGAGCCTGTCAAGGCAACAAAGGCTTGATGAACTAATATTTTAAAGAGAAACAAACAAACGTATATAGAAGTATGTTGGGCATTCTTTGCTTCTCTTATATGCCAATAATTTCTGTATCCATTGTCTTCCCAGAAATGGTGAGTAAGAAATATAAGAAAATGTAATGGAATTTTTGGAAGTCTCACCTTGCTGGGGAGAGGAAGAATTGAGTTCAAGAACCTCTAAAAAGCAGAGGCGGTGGTAAACACGGTACATTCTCTGTTGAGATTATTTAAGGATTGCACGCTATTAGTGAAGGCCAATCAGAAAAAGCACCAGTCTTTCAAAATTGAAACACGTTGAGGTCTCAGTCTCTGACTGAGTTGAGATCTGCCTGCTACTATATATGCCTATTAAAGCATAGGGTTAATCTTACCTTAAGAAAAAATATCCTCTACTACCTCTGTAATTTCTTATACAAAATTTCTGGGCATTCCATTAAAAAGTTATCAACAATCAGTACCTACAAATTAGACAATATAAGCAGAGTTATGTAAGACCCAGATCTTAAGAGTTATCAGATATGGACTTTAAAATAGCTTTGATAAACATTTTCAGGAGAAATAGAAGACAGTATATAAATTTTGCCACAGAACAGGGAATTATATAAAAAAAATCAAATCAAAGTCTTTGAAATGCTAGATATTAAAAATAAAGTGATTGAAATGAATTACAGAATATTTTACACAGGTGAGCAGAGTATTAGTTGAATAGAAAAAGACCAGTAGACTGAAGCAGAGGTTTTTAAAAGAAGAAAAAACTATGAGATATAGAAATTATGCTGCAAAGATCCAATATCTATCTAATTTGAGTCCCAGACCGGAAAAAGATAAAAAAAAAAAAAAGCAGGTCATAAGTATTGATGAGATATCTTGTCTGAGATACAAAAATCACTATATCTTCACCACAAGAAAAATAGATACAAAAATAATCTCACTTAGATATTGCAATATAGCTACTAAAAATAAAAGCCAATATAAAATGTCAAACAGCACCAGAGAAAAAGACATATTAAAAACAAAAGAATAAACAATTAGACTGACACTTGAATTTCAACAGTAATTATTTAAGTCAGAATATAACGAATGGCATAATTAACATAATAAAAACATTTAACTGTCCATCCATAATTCTATCAACATTGAACATATTCCTCAAGATGGAAAAATTAACTAAATGCAGGAAAGAATTAAGAAAAATAACAAGGGTAAATATGTAATATATAGTAAGTCTAATTCTAAAGATGTTGAATAGTTTATAATATTATATTATGAGCTATTATGTACAAAAAATTTAAAATAAGTGGAAAAACACTAGTAACACATAAATTATTAAAAATGTCACAAGAAAAAATAGAAATTTGATTAACTACAGAAATTAAATATGTAATTAAGTGTTTCTGAAATTTATCTTCCACCTTTTGGCATACAGTTGTCTAGCAAATTATATAGAATAGTATCTCCTTCCTGCTCACCAGATCCAGTAATAGTAATAGCACCAATGCAGTGAACCAGGATGGTATTCTAAGAAAATAAAAAGGTGGTCAGGGTACCCGTGTACTAGATTATAACATAAAGCTAGATAATTGATATACTGCTAGGGTAATAGGAGAGTGGAGATATATTGCTGGCCTCATTAACTGAAAATGAATTGTTTTTGGTGGTCTTTTTAATAAAGAGTACAGAGAAAAAGTATTCCCCAGATCAATAATCAAGTGTCATGAGATTTACCGATTTACTCCTACCATGAAACCACAATTGGAGCAGCAATTGCAACTGGGGTCACCAGTTACAAAAATCCTCTTTCATTCTCTAACATCAGGCTATCTTCTGCAGAGACCAAATAGGCTAATTAAAGCAGAATATGATAGGGAGCTCCACTTCTTCCTCCTACAAATCCTTGATGGTGGCACTCATCCCTGTAATCCCTCCAAGAAAGTGGTATTACTTTTGGTTTACCTGTCTTTTGAGTTGAAGCAGTTCATGCGGCTTCCACTTATTCTCTCCTGTCAGGACTACAGAATTTCTCTATCCAGCCAGGATAAAGATTCATAGAGAAGAAAATTTAAGGAGACACCTACACTCGGAGTTATGCCTGTACCTCCCTACATTGCGTGCTCCAGGCTCCTCTCTTACCTTGCCCTAGTCCTAACTCTGCATAAAGTCTTTACCCCATAGTTATTCCATAGACTAGCCTGCCATTGTAGTTCTACAGACACCACGATCAACTTGCTAACACAAAAGCTCTCTGCAAATAATTTTTTTTTGTTTTGTTTTTACTATTTTGAATTGCTGTTCATTAAGGTATTCATGCCCCCCTTATCTTTGGTGACTGTGATCACAGTTGGCCCTTTTCACCCAGTGATTCCATCAATAAATAATAATTATTAACTTTACGAAAATATTCATGTTGAAGTTTTAAAATCAATAGCCACAGGCCACAGTTCTTTTCTGGTACTCACTGCAGAAGGATGAATTTGTCTACAACAAAGAATCAAGAAGAAAAAATACCACATGCTTAATATTTAAGCAAAGAATCACCAATCTGTACAATCTGGGGAAAAAAAATTTTGATGCGTCTTGCTGAAAAATCTGAATTCAGAATCATTTTGAAAGCATATTGTCTTTATTTTAATTTTGTTCTTACATCCAACAAAATAATTAGAAAAATCATACTACTCTGCTAATTGCTACTGATCCAGAGTGTCTTAATTACAAGTAAACATGTGTATTTTTGTATTATCAGGATAACTTTTCATATTTTATAGTTTTCAAAATGTAAATTATAAATTGCACTATCCATACACACACACTTAAAACAACACGGAGGCATATGGCACGCAGGAAGTGACCACCTTTAATGGAGTTTGGGCACACATGGATACATACTTTTATATAGTTAAAGTATAAAAACAGAAATGTCAGTGTTGCAACTTTAATTAAACATACGGAAATGCTGTCCTTAGAGTAAAATTTCCTACTAAAGCTGTTTTCTTGCCAACCGTTATTTTTCATCAACATTTTGTTACATGAGTATTTTTTATTTAAAAAAGTTGTAAGAATAACTCTGAAATAAATCTCTGTAGCTTTAAAGACTTTCCTAATTAAGTCTGACGTTCAAATTTAAAATAGTATTTTTCTGGAATTACCTAAAATATTAAACCACATGTATTCATCTAAACAAAATAATATTTTCTGGAATTATCTAAAAATATTAAACCACATTGTCATGGTTACTATCATGTGTCAACTTGATTGGATTGATGGATGCAGAGTAAGGATCTTGGGTGTGCCTGTGAGGGTGTTGCCAAAGGAGATTAACATTTGAGTCGTTGGACTGGGAGGGGCAGACCCACCCTCAGTCTGGGTGGGCACCATCTAATCAGCTGCCTGCGAGGCCAGAATAAAAGCCAGCAGAAGAACCTGGGAAGACTAGACTGGTTTAGTATTCTGGCCTACATCTTTCTCCTGTGCAGGGTGCTTCCTGCCCTCGAACATTGGACTCCAAGTTCTTCAGCTTTGGGACTCTGACTGGCTTCCTGGCTCCTCAGCTTGCAAAAGACCTATTGTGGGACCTCACCTTGTGATCATATGAGTCAATACTCCTTAATAAACCCCCCTTTATATATACATCTATCCTATTAGTTCTGTCCTTCTACAGAACTCTGACGAATACATACATATATTTACCTAGTTTCAAATAATATTTTCATGAATTATCTAAAAATATTAAATCACATATATTTACACTGTAAGTACATCTGGTTTTTAAATTTAAGCTTATACATTAAATATATTGCTCATAATATTAGGTACAAATTTATTGAGAATGTATCTTGTAACTTAGTTAACACCATAGTTACTCATAACTTCAAAATTGTCAGAACATTGACATTATTACATAAGCAAAACATCGATTAAAATGCAAACTTGCAAACTTTTATCAATATATCCACGCAGGTAGTTCATATAGTCACAAAGTTAACTGATACATCATTTTTACTCCCTTAAAACATATATTTAATATAATAGAGACATGATCCCCATTTTACTCATATTCCATAGTAAAGAAGAAAAGAAAGAAAGCAGCAAAGAAAGAAAGAGAGAGGAAAAAAAGAGAATGGGAGGAAGGAAGGGAGGAAGGAAGGAGGAAGGGAGGGAGGGAGGGAGGAAGGGGAGGAGAAGGAAGGAAAGAAGGGAAGGAGGGAGGGGTAGGAGGATAAAGGAAGGGAAGGAGGGAGGGAGGAAGGGAGGGAGGGAGGGAGGGAGGAAGGAAGGAAGGAAGGGAGGGAGGAAGGGGAGGAGGAAGGAAGGAGGGAGGGAGGGGGAGGACGAAGGAAGGAATGGAGGGAGGGGGAGGAAGGAAGGAAAGAGTGAGGAAGGAAGCAAGGAAGGAAGGGGGAAGGAGGGAGAAAGAAGGCAGAAGGAAAGAGAAGAAAAAGAAGAAAGGACGTAAGGAAAGAAGGAAATAAAGAAAATTGTGGTATTTACTCTTACAGCACAATAATTAAAACCTAACGCTGGCTCAGTTTTCCCAGATTTTATGAGATGTTCCTGACATACAGGGGTATGCGCAATTTCCTTTCCTGTACGTCAAATTACAAAATATGAAAGAAAAACCTGTGATGATTTACACTGAAATAGAAATCAGAAAACACATACAAATTCTAAAATAAAATAAAACACTCTGAAACCATTTAAGAAAAAAGTATCTTATTATTTTTATTAAGTGACAATACATTTTAATGTGGCCATGAATACATTAAATAGGCAGCCCCTAATCCACACTTAAACCATCAACTTGCTCAGTCAATGGAAGAAAATATATCCTAGTTAAAATGTAATGCAAATTAAACACTTCTGCTATGGTACAAACCCAGACAGTTTGTATATTCAGGATTGTGGAAACAGAGCACAAACAAAAACAAAAGAAGGTATAGATCTCACAGGACACACACACACTATGCTTGAAGTCTCTCTAATTATATTTAGCTGGTAATCTCACCTCCAGATCTTCTCCATCAACTGTTTTAAAGTCAGTTGTCTGTTTTTAGTATTCTGATACAGTTTTCATTTATTAATTACAAATGATTATACATGACAAAATATACACTTTTAGTTTTTCAGGACTTCATAATGACTTTCTTATTTATTGTTAGAAATGGGTGTGGTTATTTCAAAATAATAAGAGATTAGAAAATAGTGAACATAAGATAAAGGCCTGTTTTTGGGCTCGACAGTTGCGTCACCCCTAACAAGTCATTTTGCCCGTTGGAACTTCAGTTTCTACATATAAAATAGGAGCAAAAATTCTTTTTAGATGTCTGTCTTAGAGTTTCTGTGGGCCAGACGCAGTGACTCACACCTGTAATCCTAGCACTTTGGGAGGCTGAGGCAGGAGAATCACAAAGTCAGGAGTTCGAGACCAGCCTGGCCAACATGGTGAAACCCTATCTTTATTAAAAATACAAAAAATTAGGTGGGTGTAGTGGCGGGTGCCTGTAATCCCAGCTACTTGGGAGGGTGAGGCAGGAGAATCTCTCGAACCTGGGAGGCGGAAGTTGCAGTGAGCCAAGATTGTGCCACACTGCACTCTAGCCTGGGCAACAGAGTGAGACTCTGTCTCAAAAACAAACAAATAAAAAAACAACCAAAACAAAAACAACAACAAAAAACAGTTTCTGTGAAACTCATTTACTAATGCTCAAGACCCCAAACTGATTTCATGGTTCATATCCCAGGACATAGTGATGAGATTATGTGGTGTTCTGAGGTCATCTTCCTGTATAACTGTGTAGAGCTCTAATCACCATTATTGCCTGACTTAATTCTTTCTGTTCTTTTTTTTCTGGTTAGTCAAAGACATTATGTCGTTTTTTCCCCGTTTTTCTTTAGTATCTATTTGGAAAATGTGTTTGACACGTAATTACATTTTCCCAAGTACTATGTTCAGTGCATATTACTTCTTACCTCTTGAGAGAATTCAGGCTATATCTTATACTCATTTTCTATTCCTTGTAGCTCAAGGGTACGCTGGGCACCCACTCACAATAAATATAGACAGAACAATTAAATAGTGTATTTTAGTAGTAGATATTTTACATAATATGAATGCTGACACAGTTTTACATTAGAAGTTATTCCAGGTATTTAGTATTAATTAAAACTCATTCTATGTACTAATATACTAACAATATTAATACCATGAGTATTTTTTGCTGAAGTCTGCCTGGAGACAATTCTGTATGGGTCTCGCATTTCTGCCTATCTTTTGAGCAGAGGCACTGGCTGTGTTTTTCTGCACTATCTTCCAGTGATGTTTATATAGCAAAAGCCTTTGAAGATCAAAATAAGGTTTCTCTTTGGGGAAGCATGCTTATTGCTGATTATAATTTTTTTCTTTTAAATTAGGTTTTCTAAGCTTAGGTTTCCTCTTTGCCACAAAATCCCCTGCCAGCCTCGTCTTCTTTATATCACCCTCGGGAATAATAATAAATTATCATTTGTTTTTATCCCAGGAGTCTCTTGTATAGCATCAGAATCAACAAAACTGTGACAACCTACCTTATTAGCTTATAAGTAGGGTCAAAATACGCAGCCTTTCACAGCCTTTGACAAAGTCTGTATTCATAAGCCACTTCTTAGTACAAAGAATCAGAAAATTTTAAGCTAGGGTGGAACACTTAGAACTCAGTTTTAGAGCTCTCCCATATCATAAATGAAAAACTTATATATTGGAAATTAACTGAGTTTCTGAAGTTCACTGTATGTTAATGGAAGGGCACAGACCAAACCCTAGAATTTGTAATTACAATGAATGGCATTTTTTCCAACTGTTACAGAATGATATCAAATAATACACATGTGAACTTCATGAATACCACCCGATATATTAGCTTAGACTTTTTCAGAATGAGTTTATGAACGTTGTATTAGCTTCGACCATTTGATGCTGTATAACAATCTTATCTCATTGAGTCTATACGTATATAGAGATAGATTTGTATATATACATACATATATATATATTCCAACCTTCATGACCATAGTGGAACAGTTGTGACTCCGACGTTGTTTTCCTGGCCTTCAGCCTGATTTGGCTTAGTTCAGATTGCTCAGGCTTAACTTGGTTTCACTGGACTGAATTTGACCGTAGTTTTCTTGGCCAGGTTGAACTTCATGAATCTTCTAATTTTTATTTTACAATCCAGGCCGAAAGGGATTTCTCCATGTGAGACATGTTGTTATAATAGAGAATAAATGAATGAGTGCCCCAAACAAGCTATTTAAAACACATTATCTTCTGTTAAAAATGGCAAATGTCATATCTGCTTATATATTGCTGTTCAGCACAGTTCACATAGCCGAGCTGCAGAGTCAACGAGATGGGCAAGCATAGAAAGGGTAAGGAGAAACAAATAATTGCAAAAATTCTGTAGGTATAACAAAAACTACCATACATGCATCTAAGATTTCAAGTCCAATGTTACAGTGTTTACTCACAAATATATTACATATGATATATTAATATATATTACATATAAATTACATATGTGTTATATATATAATAGCCAATGCATATAGGCTGACCACAATTTTCATCCAAATACAGCTGAATTTTTTTTCTTTCAAATGGTCCTTTTGTTTTTCTAAATTATCCTTTCTGTGTCCTAATTATAAACCTGAGGAAATGGTTCTAAAATGCTCTGGATCTTATCCCTAGAAGCAACCTTTGCCAAGTGCTTTTAATTATTAGTTTATTGAGATACAATTTATAATTTATGTACAGAGGAAAGTATCCATTTTAATGTGTGTTTAGATTACTTTTTACAATTAGAGCACTGGGTAGGCTAAAGAATGGGAAGTTCATTTGAATTGCAAGCATATGCCTCCCATATTTCTGCATGACTTATGAGTAGAAGCAGTGCCTTTCTTCCAAACTATTTTTATGAGGATAATTACACAGCAAAAGGTGTTTGTGCACTGTCTAGTATTATAAAGATAATTACCCTCTGGGCAAATGTCAAACTGATTAACTACCTATTATAAAAAAAAAAAAAAATTCCAAAGCATGTGGTTCTACTCTTATTTCAGCCCTATGCAGGTATCAGATTGTCCTATTTGCCTCACCCTGTGGATCTGTGTCATGTAGAACAAGCACAAATACTGATATTCTGACTACTGTTGTTGTTGTGATTAATAAACTGTTGTATCTGACCCAAGTTTCTCATGTTTTCTGCTTTCACCTATGAAAATACAACAGATTAACTTGTTAGTGTGACAGCAGGGTAAAATCTCATATACTTTACTGTTCTTTTTGACTAAAAATCTCTTTAAATTCATGGCTGTTCTTCTTAACCATTCACTAAAAGTGTCAATGCAATCATAGTGATGTTAGTAAGTTTTTAAAAACGTGCACTATCTCTAAGATGCTGTACTCTCCACACGGTTAATAATTCTTTTTTTCCTCATTTTTACACTCAGCAGGTAAGCTCATCATCCATTTTTAGAAAATATAACCACTGAAAGAATCAGTTTGCTTCCTGGTACTAAATCTATCAGCCAATCTTTACTCTCTTCCTTTTCTCTTTCGCTTCTGTTAGGTGCAAATGAAATAAACGTTTCATTTCCTGTGTTCTTCAGGTCCTCTCCTTGTTCTTCATCAAAAGCATACACATTTTCAAAAAAATCTAAATTTAGAACTCTAAATTCTAGCAATTTGAACTACAGAACAAGATGGAAACATGATTACTGAAAATTGACAACAAAAAAGAAAATTACTGCACTTTCCATTCTAGCTACCATCCTTATCTATAGAATTTTTCTTCACACTCATAGGAAAAAATGAATTAATTTGCTTTTGAATTTTATTATCTTTCATTGATTCTTCAATCTGCCCTCATTATTACAAGAAAACATCCTTTCTTAACCCTAATAACATATAGAATGCTATAACCAATTCATATCACATAATACATAATTTTTATTTCTATTAAACATTGATAGTTAACTATTGCATCTTCAGAGACTTTCTGTTTGCATCTTTTAGATGTTAGATCATACTCATATCTCTGCTACCTCAGCGGCTGTTGTTTCACTAGATTTGGTAATATTTTATCTTCATCTTCTCAACCACTTAACATAAAGATCTTCAAATTATAGTCACTCAGAGTCTTCTAACTCTATCTTCTAAATGTGTAAATATTCCAATTAAAAAATAAAGATTGGGGTTACAAGGCAGAGCAATATAGTCAAATAGCACCCTCCAGTGATTCCTCCAGCCTCCAAGAATACCAAGTTGAACAACTATCCACACAAATAGAAGATCTTCGTAAGACAGAAGGATAAGTGACCACAGTACCTGGTTTTCACATCATATCAATGAAAAAGTCACCAATCAGGGCAAGAAAGACAGTCTCGAATAGCCTACACCAATCCTCCTCCATCCCCTGGCGGCAGCCATGTGGTGTGGAGAAAGAATTTGTGTACTTGGGAAAGAAAGAGCAGGGATTGTGGACTTTGCTATAGAACTCAGTGCTGCCTTGTAACAGCAGAAAGCAATACAGGGCAGAATTTGGCCAGTGCCCACCAAGGAAGCAATGAAAATAGCCCTAGCAAGGGAGGAATTATCCATCCCAGTAGTCAGAACTTAAATTCCAGCTACCTCTACCACTGCAGGCGAAAGCACTCTGATGTCCTAAATAAACCTAAAAGGCAATCTAAGCAGCCAGGACTACAATTCCTAAGCAAGTCCTGGTGCTGTTCCAGGCCTAGAGCAAGTAGACTTGGGGTGCATGCAACCTGGTGAGACACCAACCAGGGCTGCCAAAAAAGTGCTGTGTCATCCCCTCCCCAACCCCCGGGAGCACAATTCGTAGCTACAGAACAGACTTCATATTTTAACTTAAAGGAAAAGTAAACAGGACTTTGGCAACTCAGATACCTGGCTCAACCACAATAGAAAAGGGCGGCAGGCAGAGTCCTGAGGCCCCCATTCCAGGTCCCAGCTTTCAGACAACATTTGTAGACAAACACTGTGCCTGAAGGGAACGCACTGCCTTGAAGGGAAGAATCCAGTCCTGGCATAATTCATCATCTGCGGATTAAAGAGGCCATGGGACGTAAAAAAACATGAATGATAGCCAGGCAGTATTCACTACAGGCCTTGGGTGAAACCCAGGGCTGTGTTGGCTTCAGGTGTGACCCAGCACATTTCTAGTTGTGTCATCCAAGAGGAGAGACTCCTTCTGCTTGAAGAAAGGAGAGGGAAAAGTAAAGGAAACTTTGCCTTTCAGTTTGAGTATCAGCTTGGCCATTGTTCAGTAGAGCGTCAAATGGGATCCTGGAGTTCCCGATTCCAGACCTTGGCTTCTGGATGGCATTTCTGGACCTGCCAATGATTACAGGGCATCCCACTTCTCTGAAGGGAGAGACCCAGGATTGGTGGAATTCATTGTAAGTCGATTGAAGAGCCCTCAGCCCTTGAGTGAACATCTGTGGTAGCCAGCAGTAATCACCATGGGGTAGTGATGACCACGGGGAGAGATTCCTTCTGCTTGAGGAGAGGAGAGAGAAGAGTGAGAAGGACTTTGCAGACTGGATGCCTGCTCAGCCACAGTAGGATGGCGCACCAAGTCAATTTCTAACGTTTTTATTTCAAGCACCGACTCCAAGATGAGATTCCTTAACCTGCCTCGGGCCAAAGAGGAACTTGCTACCATTAAGGGAAAGACACAAACCTGGCTGGATTCATCATTTGCTGACTGAAGAGCCCTAGGGCCTTGAGAGAACATAGGTGGTAGCCAGGCAGTGGTTGGCATGGGCCTTGTTAATGACCTAGTGCTGTGCTAGCTTTGGGCCTGACCCAGTGTAGTGCCAGTGTTGATGGCCACAGGGGGACTTGTGTCATCTCTCCCCCATCTCTGGGCAGCTCAGCACAGACAGAGACATTTTGTTTGTTGGGGGAAAGTAAGAGTTGAGAACAAGAGTCTTTGCCTGGTAATCTAGGGAATTCTCTCAGATCTTACCCAAGACAACCAAGACAGTACTTCTATGAGTCTGTAAGAGTCACAGCATTCCTGGAACTAGGGTGCCTGCTAAAGCAAAAAAAGCTGCAGTGAACAAAGTCTTAGATCACAGCACTCAACTCTCTCTGAATACCTGGAAAGCCTTCCCAAGTAGGATGAGCACAAACAAGTGTAGACTGTTCAGACTGTGATAAATACATAACTCATCAATGCCCAGACATGAAGAAATATCCACAAGTATCAAGATCATCCAAGAAAACATGACCTCACCAAATGACATAAATATTGCACTAGTGACCAATCAGGAAGATGAGGAAACGTTTGGAACTTCCTAGAGACTAGGTGAATCATTTTGACCAAAATGCTGATAGTGATATGGACAACGAAGTCATGGATGAGGATATCTCAGATGAAAGTTATGAACTTATTGGAAACTGGAGTAAAGGTCACTCTTTACTGGAGCGAAGGTCATGCTTTAGCAATGAGACTGGCAGCATTGTGCCCCTTCTCTGGGAATGTGTGGAACTTTAAACTTGAGAGAGATGATTTAGGTTAAGTCATGGAATAAATTTCTAAGCAGCTAAGCATCAAGATGTGGCCTGGCTGCTTCTAAAGCCTATTGTCATTTGCATAAACAAAAAAATAAACAGAAACTGGTACTTACATCGAAAAGGTAAGCAGAGAATAAAAGTTCAAAAACATAGCATTGTAGTCATGTGGTGGAAAAGAAAAACCCATTTTCTGGGGAGAAATTCCAGAAAGCTGTAGAAATTTGCATAAGCAAAGGGGAGCTGAATGGTTATACCCAAGAAAATGGGGAAAATGCCTCCAAGACATTTCAGATACCTTCGTGACAGCCCCTTCCATCACAGGCCTAGAGGCCTAGGAGGGAAAATGGTTCAGTGGGCCAGGATTAGTGTCCCACTGCTCTGTGCAGCATTAGGACTTAGCATCATACATCACAGATGCTCCAGCTCCAGCCATGGCTAAAAGGGGCCAAGGTTCAGCTCAGGCCATTGGTTCACAGGGTGCAAGCCCTAAGCCTTGGTGGCTTGCAAATGTTGTTGGACCAGTGGGTGCACAGAAGGCAAAGATTGAGATTTGGGAGTCTCCACCTGTATTTCAGAGTATATATGAAATGCCTAAATGCCCAGGAAGAAGTCTGCTTCAGAACAGAGCCCTCATGGAGAACATCTACTAGGGCAAAGCAAAGGGGAAATGTGAGGTTGGAGCCTTCACACGGAGTCCCCACTGGGGCACTGCCTAGTGGAGCTGTGAGAAGAAGGCCACCATATTCCAGATCCCAGAATGTTATATCTACCGTCAACTTGTTCTATGTACCCGGAAAAGCCGCAGTCACTCAACACCAGCCCACGAAAGCAGCCTTGGGGGCTGAACCCTGCAGAGCCACAGGGGTGGAGCTGCCCAAGACCTTGGCAGTCCATCTCTTGCATCAGCGTTCCCTGGATGTGAGACGTGGAGTCAAAGGAGATTATTTTGGAGCTTTAAGATTTATTGACTGCCACGCTAAGTTTTGGACTTGCATAGGGCCTGTTGCCCCTTTGTTTTGGCAACTTTCTTACATTTAGAATGGGAACGTTTACCCAATGCCTGTACCGTCATTGTATCATGGAAGTAACTAACTTGGTTTTAATTTTACAGGCTCAGAGGCAGAAAGAAGTTGCTTTGTCTTGCATGAGACTTTGGACTTAAGACTTTTGAGTTAATGTCAACATGACTTAAGTATTTGGGTCACTGTTGGAAAGGCATGATTGTGTTCTGAAATGTGAGAACATGAGGTTTGAGAGGGGCTGGTGTGGAATATGGTTTGGCTCTGTGTCCTGACCCAAATCTCTTGTTGAATTGTAATCCCCAGTGTTGAGGGGGGTACCTGGTAGGAGTGACTGGATCATGGCGGCAGACTTCCCCCTTGCTGTTCTCATCACAGTGAGTGAGTTCTCATGAGATCTGGCTGGTAGTGTGTAGCACTACCCCCTTCAGTTTCTGTCTCTCCTGCCACCATACGAAGACATGTTTGCTTCCTCTTTGCCCTTCTACCATGATTGTAAGTTTCTTGAGGAATCCCCAGCCATGTCTTCTGTACAGCCTGCAGAACTGTGAGTTGATTAAAACTCTATTTTTATAAATTACCCAGTCTCAGGTAGTCCTTTATAGTGGTATGAGAATGAACTATTAATAATATATCATCTGACAAGTAATTAATAACCAGAATATAAAAAGAACTTTAGTAACTCATTTGTAAACATCTAATAATCCAATTTTAAAATGGCCATTGAGATCTGAATTTACACTTCTCAAAAGAAGTCATACAAATAACAAACGGGTATATGAAAAGGTGTACATCATCATTGATCATCAGAGAAATGCAAATCAAATCTATATGGAGGTTGGGCACGGTGGCTCGTGCCTGTAATCCCAGCACTTTGGGAAGCTGTTGAGAGCAGATCAATCACCTAAGGTCAGGAATTCAAGACCAGCCTGGCCAACATGGTGAAACTCCATCTCTACTAAAAATA
This sequence comes from Trachypithecus francoisi, assembly GCF_009764315.1. Taxonomy (NCBI): domain Eukaryota; kingdom Metazoa; phylum Chordata; class Mammalia; order Primates; family Cercopithecidae; genus Trachypithecus; species Trachypithecus francoisi. The sequence continues at coordinate 32,231,388 of NW_022681463.1, forward strand.
CAAAATTAGCTGGTTGTGGTGGTGCACACCTGTAATCCCAGCTTCTTGGGAGGCTGAGACAGGAGAATCACTTGAATCTGGGAGACAGAGGTTGCAGTGAGCGGAGATCACACCATTGCACTCCAACCTGGGCAAAAAGAGTAAAACTTCATGTGAAAAGCAAATTACAGGCAATAACAAATGCCAGTAAGGATGTGGAGAAAAAGTAACTGTCTTACACTATTGTTGGGAATGTAAATTAGTGCATCCATTATGGAGAACACTGTAGATTTTCCTTGAACTACTAAAAATAGAACTACCATATGATCCAGCAATTCCTCTGCTAAGTATATGCCTAAAGAAACGAGATCAGAATATCAAAAAGATATCTGCATGCTCACTACTCAACAATAGCTGAGATTTGGAAGCCACCTTAATGTCCATCAACAGATGAACAGGTTAAGAAAATGTGAGGGAATTCAAGTCAGCCATAAAAAATTAATGCAAATCTGTCATTTGCAGCAACATGGTTGGAACTGGAGAACATTATATTAGATAAAATAAGTTAGGCACTAAAACACAAAAGTCGTATGTTCTCACTTATTTGTGAGAGTTAAAAATTAAAACCATTGGCCGGGCGCGGTGGCTCAAGCCTGTAATCCCAGCACTTTGGGAGGCCGAGGCGGGCGGATCACGAGGTCAGGAGATCGAGACCATCCTGGCTAACACTGTGAAACCCCGTCTCTACTAAAAAATACAAAAAACTAGCCGGGCGAGGTGGCGGGCGCCTGTAGTCCCAGCTACGTGGAGGCTGAGGCAGGAGAATGGCCTGTAATCCCAGCACTTTGGGAGGCCGAGACGGGCGGATCACGAGGTCAGGAGATTGAGACCATCCTGGCTAACACGGTGAAACTCCGTCTCTACTAAAAAATACAAAAAAAACTAGCTGGGTGAGGTGGCGGGCGCCTGTAGTCCCAGCTACTCGGGAGGCTGAGGCAGGAGAATGGCGTAAACCCGGGAGGCGGAGCTTGCAGTGAGCTGAGATCCGGCCACTGCACTCCAGTCCGGGCGACAGAGCGAGACTCCGCCTCAAAAAAAAAAAAAAAAATTAAAACCATTGAGTTCATGAACAGAGAGAGTAAACTGATGGTTGTTAGAGTCTGGGAAGGGTACTGAGACATTGGAGAGGAAAGTATGGATGATCAATGAATATAAACACATAATTATATAGGAGGAATAAGAACTAATATTTTATAGCATACCAGGGTGACTATAGTCAACAATAACATTGTACATTTTAAAACAACTTAAAGAATGTAATTGGCATGTTTGTAACACTGCAAAATGATAAATGCTGGAGACCATGAATATCCCATTTATCCTGATGTGATTATTATGAATTGCATCTAGTATCAAAATATCTCCTGTACCCCATAACTATATATACCTACTATGGACACATAAAAATATAAATTAAAAATGTTGAACCAACAAATAAAGATTGACCAAGTAGGTTAAAAAACATGTCAATTAACTATTTTATACCAAGAACTCATTTCAAATACAATGACATAGTTTCAAACCAGATATGTGGAAACTGATACACTTTTCAAGCATAGTTTAAAACAAATTAAAAAAGCAAAGGCAAAAATGGCTATATATTGTCAGACATATTCGATTTCAGAACAATGTAAATTATGAGACATAAAGAATGACATTATGTATTGATAAAAGTATCAATTCATCAGTACAGTCTAATCATCCTAAATGTGTATGCACCAAATGACAGTCTCAAAATATATTACATAAAAACTGATAGAGCTGAGAAACAGAAAAATCTACAACTATATTTGTGAATGTACTCCTGTAATTTTAATGTTTCCTTCGAAAGTTTATGTGTCATAAACTTAATTCTGCTGCCTTAATGAATGGATTAATGTTGCTATCATAGAAATGGATTTGTTATTATGGGAATGACTTTTTAATACAAGTGTGCTGTCTCTATCTCTGTTGTGCTTGCTCTCTTGCCATGGTATTTCCTCCATCATGGTATGACACAGCAAGAAGAATCTCATCAGATGCCAGCACCATTGTTTTTGGACTTCTTAGCCTCTAGAATCATATGCTAAATAAATGCATTTCCCTTATAAATTACCCAGTCTGTGATATTTCATTATAGCAACAAAAAACAAACTAAATAGAAAACTAGTTCTGAGAAATGAGGCCATTGCTATTAACAATTCCCTAAAATTGTGGGAGCCATTTTGAAAAGGAGTGATGGGTAGAAGTCATATGAATTTGGAGGAACAGACTAGAAAAATTCTGTATTGTGGTGAATGAAGTGTTAACAGTGATTCTGGTGAGGGCATGGTAGGAGAGATTAGGGAAAATCTTGAACTTCCTAGAGATAATTTAAGTGGTTGTGAACAGAATGTGGATAGAAATACGGACATCAAATACCACTTTGATGGTTTGCAAGTAGAACTGAAGAACAAGGTTTTGGAAACCATAGCAAGGACCAACCTTGCATAAAGTAGAAATGAATTTGACTGAACTGTTTTTGTACCTGAAGGCTTTATGGAATGCAGAATATAATAGGAACAAACTTGAACATCTGGCTGAAGAAATATTTAAGCATCAAAATATTTAGGCTACTGCTCTAAAACTACGAACTAAATACACTTATCTTATTTCAAATTACTTTGTGTGTGGTATTCTCTTATAGCAACAGAAAATGGACTAAGGCAATAACTCTCTCAATGAATGGTAGAAATACTTAACTTATCAGCAAAGATATAGAATAACTGAACAACATCATTTGTACCAGCAACCACTTTCTTATTTGAGAAAAATATGTTGAGATTGAAAACATAATTTATCAGTGTAAGTTCATTAGGATGGACTTTGAAAACACAAAGAATTATCCTAGAAAGAACACACGAGATAGAAGGGCAAGGATGGGAAAAATAAACAAATACACAAGCCAATAATCTTTAAACATGTGGATAAATGTAAATAAAATAAGCTCTATCTTTACAAAATGATAATGATGATATTGATAATACTGTCTATTATATATGAGGAAAAAGTACAATATGAAGTACTATAAACAAACAACATGCAAGTAAGTTGAGGATGATTGGTATAAACCTTTCTGATAACCCTGTGGTTTTACAATGATAGTTAATATAAGTTTGCATTTTGTTGCATATCATGGTAACATTTTTAGAAAGCCTATGGATAAATTGAAGGAGACCAAATTAGCATCCAAACCAGTAAAGGGAAAAAGAATGTATTTTCAAAGAAAAAATAAATAGCATACAGAAAGGTAGATTAATTAGAAGTTAAAAAATAGTGTAAAATATGAAAACATTGTATCTAATCACAACAAACATAAGGACTAACCTCACCAATTAAAAACAAAGTTAAACGTAAAAAAGTTAAAAAAAAAATTAATTTACAAGGGCACTACTAAAACACAAGTTTGTAAAGTACATTAAAGTAAAGTAGTGAGGATTGAAATGGGTATTTTAGTTTGGGAGTTTGTGTGCATGTATATGCAAAAGTAGACTTTGATAGATATGTAACACCAGTTACCAACTGTCCAATTCTCATAATACTAAGCTTTAAATAAACGTTTCTAAATTTATGATAGGTGAAGCAGACAAAAATTTAGGAATATGAAAGTTTCAACGTGTAAACAACAAACTTACTAACATTACATGGAATACCACAATTGATTATTTAAATGGTGCCTCTAATTATATATATTTTGTTCTTTCTTGAATACATTATTTGTTAAAAATTGACTGTAGAAATAGCTACACAGAAAATCAAAGAATTTTGAATATCTGCTGTTACCTAGATATTTTATATATTATGTTTAAGTTCAAGTTCCATTTAAAGACTAAAAGTAATAATCGTATGTTGTCAGTTGAAGGGTGTCCATTTAAAAAAAAAAGTTGAAATCTGACACCAGGTGCCTGTGAATGTGACCACATTTAAAAATAGGATCAAGCTGCTATAATCAAGTTAAGAAGGGGTCATACTGGATTATGATGAGCACTAATTCAATGACTGTTGTCCTCATAAGAGAAAAATTTGAACACAGACAACCACAAAATAAGATAATGTGAAGACACAGTCACACAGCAGAAAAATCATGTGAAGACAGACATAAACATGAAAGTGACAGTTCTACAAGGCAAGAAACACCAAGCATTGCCAGCAAACAGTAGGAACTAGGGAAGAGGCATGAAATAGTTTCTTCCTCAAAACTTTCAGAATGAGCCAACTTGTCTGACACTTGGATTTTGGACTTCCAGTTTTCAGGACTGTGAGATAACATTTTTTATTGTTTTAAACCACCCAGTTTGTGATAATTTGTTATGGTAGCCCTAAGAAAGTAATACATAGTACTTTTGACTATTAAAACACTGATAAACAAGTGATAGCTTGGAGAAAAAAAATTGAAATGAAAGTTTAAAAACATGCAACCAACAACTGTTTTAATACAATTTAATTGCACATGGAAAATGCACCAAAGAAGACAATATAGTAGTAAATGAACAGATTTTCAATAAATTGTAAAGGCTCTTAAAGATCAGCATATATTATTTGACCACAACTAAATTAAATTAATATATGTAATAAGATATCTATGAAAACCCCAATTTTTGAAAATTAAGTCTTTTCTAAAGACTACATCAATTATAGAATAAATAACATGGACCACTTACTGAGTTATATTAAATATGCAGTATATCTGAATTTGTGCTCCATCTTATAATTCTGTAGAAGAAAATCTATGAACTTTTACAAATAGAAAAACTTAAAACTGGTTATCTAAACTTCACTTTTAAACATTAGATTAAGAATAATAAAGCAAGTAGTAAGCAGCAAATGGGAAACAATAAAATAAGGGCAAAAAACTGACAAGCATTAGAGAATGCCAAGTAAGCAAAAAGTTGGTTATTTGCAAAAAGAAAGAAAAACCAAATTAACAATATAATAAAAAAGGAAATAGCACTACATATCTTACAGGTATTAAAAGGACAATAAGAAAAATTTGTATGTTTACAACCAATAAATTTAAAATGAACAAATCATGTAAAATTCTAATTTACCAAAATTAACATAATAAAAAATGAAAGATCTGAATGGTCCTTATTGATTCAATAAAGTAAATTTTTTATTATAAGTTTTCCCAGAAACTAAACAACTGGCTCAAGTACTTTCTCTTCCTCCAGTGAATGCAATCAAATATTTTATGAAGAAGATTTAGATTTTGACATTTTCAAAAAGTTTATGAAAGATGCTGTTATATTTAAATGCAATACTTTTGTGAGAATAATAACAGATAAGAAAAAAGGCGAACGTGCTTTTTCTCAGGAATATCTGGATGGACACAGAAAACAAGGAATGCTTCAATCCAACCATGTTGTGAAGAATATACATCTTCTACCCCACTTGTTTAAGAATCAGGACAAACCAATAGATTAAGGGAAAAATGAATTTAAATAATATGACATTAAACAGAAAATAATATAAATAGCTACCATATGATCAAACTCAAGTTTAAAAGTAACATTTGCTTTATATTCTCATGCCAGAAAATGTTGCATTTTTTTTTTCTAAAATACAATTTAGCCTTAAGCTGTGAGGCAGTGCAGTAAGATAAAAGAGAAAGTGTTTGGCAAAATCTAATGTTACATCCCATAACAAAGGTTTTGAACTTTAATTTTCTCATTTTTGATACTGATTTTTTCCTGGGATTTGGTGATTAAAATTAAATAGTATATAAAATGCAAAGTGCTTAACATGTTACATGGTAGGTTTCTAAAATATATTTTTAAGTAGCTCCATCTAAGAGTTTGTCAAAAGAAAAATATGTATTCTATACAAATTCTAAATCACCATCCTATGATAACTGGTTTTCCAACTATATTACATTTTTTGACTATTATTTTATTTTTGCATAAATAGTATTTTGTTGATTCTTCCCATCTCATCTGATCCAAACACTTTTTCTGTCTCTGTTTATATTCCATCAGTATTTCTCTGACTTAAAGAAATATGCTCCAGATAATCTGTTATTAGTAACACAATCACACACACAATTTTTTCCTTATTATATGACACATACTATTACCTCAGATAAGTATATTTCAATATATACTTTCAAAGGACAAGTAAGTTCTCACAGTTCCACATCCGTGAAATGTTATTTTTGTGTTTCTGAAGGATTTTTGTAATTTTAAAGTAGTATTTTTTTCTTTAGATTTTCATCATGATATTTAACATGCTAGTGTAATTTGTGACTTATCAGGAGAAAGAATACAGATTTCAAGGTTTCCAAAAATCATTTAAGCTTTAAACATATTGTATGGAACACTCATTATTGTATGATAGAACATTAACATTCTTTACATTGGAAATAAAGATTGCAATTGCTCAGCTTTTATTTTCTATCATAAGATCATGCTATTTTTAATACATAAATGTTAATATTTTTGGCAAAAAAAAGATTTCTGCTTGTAAGTTATTCTGCCATATATTTTTGCTCCCCCTTTCAAGCTATTTGAGCCCTAACTGCTCATAGCAAGCCCTCGAGGATGTCCTTTTAACTTGCCTTCTGGAAACCCACCCACTAATGCATATATGACTTTGCCATCTTCTTTTACCCCTTCCTCTGAATACTGACTATGAACATCTTGGGAGGAGCTCTCTAAAGTGCATGTAGAACTGTTCTTTGTATAGAGATGGCATTGAACTAAGAGAACTGTATCCCTTCTGGGTTCACAGAAAGAGAAATTAAAATTGATGCAACTCAGAACAGGTGTCCAGAGCTGAGAGAAAGATTGGTTCTGAAAGCACATCTCAAAGGATATGAAGCCAGAAAGAAGTTACTGAAACTGTACCAATCTTTTCACATTAATTAAAAAATATATATATCTGCAGTACACCACTAAAATCCAAAGAAACTATAGACAAGATAATGGTTACTGTGACACTTTATAGTCTATTGTTTTTTGTTTACATCAAATATTTAGTCAAATATTGATTTTAAAAAATATATTCTGAGAGTTATTTAATAAAAGATAAATAATAATACAGGCATTTTGGAAATTACACCAAAATATATACTGAAAACATTACTGCTGATTTAATCTTTTGTGAATACCTTTAAACTGTTCATGAGTGAATACATCATCTGTAGGAAGGTTGCATTATTTATAGCTACCAGAAATTCTATATAATGTACAGTGCCGAATGCTGGTAGATATTTAATAACTTCAACGGCCTTAGAAGAAGGAATCTGTTCAGCAGGATGTCTTAAGAAAAATTACTTCCTTCTCCTCCATTTCTCTGATCTACTGCCAGAGCTTCTTGTGACTAAAATAAATGAGAGCCAGAAAGCATTGAATAACTCTCAGTCCATGCTTCTTAAAACCCTGGGAGATAACAGGCAGATATTCAGTACAGTATTATATAAACTTTCAGGGTCCTCTTGGATATCTTTTCTAGATTAAAAGTTTGTGTTCCTGACTCAAAGGATGACCAAAACCACATTAATGTATGATGATATTTGCTTAGCCATATCTCCACTTGAAAATTAAATGTTAGCCACACGTAATGGTTTTTATATAAGATCATGGAGTAAAACAGAGATGAAAATAGTGAGTAACAAAGAATAACAATATAGTTCCCATATTGTTTCTACTCTTGATAATGTAAAATTATTTGTGCCCTGTACGTTTACAAGTTCACTTTTTTCCTTGGCATCTTCTTACACTTTGACTGTGAAATCTAATTGATCGTGTGACCTAAATCCTTATTCCCACAGCATCATATTTCTTGCAATTTTGTCTCCATTGGATTTCTGAAGTTTTCCTTTGACTAATATTAATGAGCAAGAGTATAATAGTAGGAACCCCAGTTAATCATTGGTCACAACCACTGTCATTCATATCAAAGTATAAAAATGTTGAAAATCATCCATTTCTTCCCACAAGCAGACAACTTTGCATGGTAATGTTGTTGCTCCTTCTGTGAACATTTTGAGTCTTTTTCTTTATCCCTTGACTATGGGATAGCCTCTGGATTTGCTTTGACAATAAAACACATTGGAATTGGCCTTGTGTGTGGTTTGAATCCAGACCTCAATATTGGTATGTTTCTGTCCTCATTTAAGAAATTTTGTTGAGCTGTCATTTGCAAGGCACTGAACGACTGAATATCTAAGTCACAGATAATATACCTTAACTAGTGGACTGTTCACTGGCCAAATAGATGAGTTAAAGAGAGATATGGTGGAAATTAGCAAGCATGTATCTCCAAAGATTCTAAAAGGATGAGATCAGGCACATGGATTGGGTTCAGTGTATACTGCTCAGGCAATGGGTGCACCAAAATCTCCTAAATCACTGCTAAAGTACTTAGTCATGTAATCAAATGCCACCTGTTCCCCCAAACCTATGGGTAAAAACATTTAAATTTAAAAAGTAAAATAAAAATAAAGAATTTAATTGGCATTGATCTCTGCAATTCCTGCACACATGTGGCATTACTTTTGGTTTACTATCTTGGCTAAAGGAAAGAGAGACTCAAACATGGAACTTGCATTTGGGCATGTTTGCCATAACGTCCCTCACTCCATGGGTTAAGAAATCAAAGTGAGGATTCTGCTTTGCATTAAACATATAGGTTCCAACTATTCATTTCAGAATTGAGGAAATAATTCAAGGAAGCAATCGCCTCACTAAACCCACTTTAGAATCAGGCCAATAATTAATTTACCAGATAACTGCTATAAATCTTTACTCTGGGTGAAAAACTATAGTAGTAACCAAAAATCAGCTCCCATTTGGAGTCTGTATCTAACAACCCCTACCCTTGCTAGTAGACTAGCCATTGCTATAGTCAAGTTAGTTTTCTGCCGAGTAGATCTCAGCAGACATAGAACAATTGTTGCTACATAAGTCAAGCAGTACTTTTGGAAGCTGAAATTCTATTTAATGTTTAGCAATCCTGAGATCATTTAGTTATTGTCACAAATCATTGAGCTTAAAAAACATCTAATTTAATTTATGCTAATGTAACTTTATTATGGTAATTGTAACCATGCTGTCCATGATGGTTAATTATTGCCAACTTGCCTCTACATCTTTAGATCTTATTAGGCCAATGACATCAGGTTATGTGTGTCCAGTGTATTATCACTCTCAGTCATCTCCGATATACAGAGCTCTTCAAGGTCAAAATGCTCTTCTTAATATTTGGTAATAGAAGGTCCTGTTGGGAGACATTCTTAGGAACAGCTGAGCAACATGCACATAAAAGACTAGCTTTAACATTTCAATATCAACTCTTCAGACTCCACTCTCTTCAACATACAAGGAAATTCCAGCATTTTCATGTTATTCATTACTGTTATTTTTAGTATAGTTATCAAGAGCACAACTAGATTATTGCTCTCTGACAATCCAGTCAATACTTTAATGCTCAAATGCTGTACTCTATTTTTAATACATTTGACCAAATCAAGTTTCTATTATGTCTTCTTTGATGTGTCATACTAGAATCACTTCCATAAACGCTTCTCAGGCTTGTAAGTCTTTCAATGTCAATGCGATTTTCTCATGGCTCAAGACTTGCATTTCTCCATCATAGATTTGTTGTGTTTGACTCTCATTAGGAACCTGAAGGAATGAAAGGCAATGTGGGCCCATCTAAGTATATTTGACCTCCGTTTCTGAGAAAACTTTCTGAGTGTTGCAATTAAAATGTTTATAGTCAGAGATCATATCCCGCATAGGGGTAGGAGCAAAGGATATTCAGGAAAATGTAGTTTCAAGGTTCTTAAACTTATCAATATCTTTCCCCAAATTCTCATCCCTTCTCTTAGTGGGGGATCCTGCTTTTGACCCCACGAGAGTAAAGTAAGTACTTTAGCACAAAATGTCTAAAATAAGAGAGCATTCAATTTTGTGCTGCAGCTCTGCAAGGTGTATATTGTTTCTCATTTTAAAGGTCCTTCCCTGTTATTACAGAAGCTGTGAGAACTTTTTTAAAGCTTCCTTTCTAGATGCATGCTTCATTGGATATTGATAACCCCTTTCTTTTCTCTATGTTCTCTAGAGCTGTACAAAGAAAGGTGATTATACAATCTTTATAATCACTCTAGTTGCTATGGTAACTAAATACCACAACCACTTTCTCTCTGAATATTAAACTTTCTACCTGTAATTCATCCTATGTTACTACTGGTAGCAATATGAGAAATTGTTATACCCCTTATGCTATGGATTAATCCTGTGTGTCAAGAATTGGGCTTGAACATGCTTTGACTTGAATATTTGAGCCAACCAACCCTAGAATCCCATTATAAGTTCATATTTTCTGGGATAATTCTAAAGTAAATTATTACCAAAGCCAAAACTAGATAAATATAATATAATCAAGTTAGGATAATTAGAACAATTACAAATAACTATTTTATGAAGGCATAGGTTAGATAAAACGAACCATAATGATTAGCACAGGAACCCTAAGCTGGAAGAGGTAGATTATCACTGCCTGCAAGTCTGAAGGAACAAGGGGAAGGGGAGGTTACTAGAATTCATAGCAAGTCAGTAAAATGAAGTAAGCCACCTTGAGAGAAGCAATGACCTTTTGTCCAAGTGACACAATAAATCCAAGTTAACCTCACAAGAGGGAAGTTAAGGAAATAAAAAATGGTACAAAAAAGAAAGAAGGCACAGGAGCCCTCTGATATTACTAATCATAATGGTCTCCTTCTGAGGCAGAAAGCAAGCATGATAAAGTTGGATGGTGGATCCAGAAGACAGAAGGGATTCAGGATGCCTTTATAATACATTTATTCAAAATAAAATAAATATGAACGTATCTATCGGCAGAATAATTAAGATCCTATGTGAAAATTTAAGGAGCTAGAGTTAATTGTGCTTGAGATAAGAGGGAATGATCATATTTTCCATAGACCCTATGCGATATCATTACACACACACCCCCCATACATATATATGTAAAAATAAACATGTATGTATGTATGTGTACATATATTATTTATTCATAAAGTTAAGAAAAGACATATTTTCAGCACCCAGTGCCTAGGATTAGGGCCCAGAGAGGTAACATTTGTTCTACCCAGGGGGCCAAACTTATTGCAACACTGAAGGTAAGATCACAATGTTTCTCTAAACCTATTTCCACAGAATGAGCAACAATGATCAGAGGCAGACAGTTAGCTAAAAACATGTTCTTTATGAGACAAATACCAGAAATTTAGGGAATGTGGGAAATGTTTAAGTGAACATGCATTCTACTTTTACAGCTTCTATACCCCTTCCCTATGGAGTATCATTCTCTTATTCTCTCTCAGGACTCCACTCTTTTAAAGCATTTTTAGTTATCAGAGTCTGTTAAATACTACTGGTTTGTGTGTTGAGACAAACATTTAAAAGACTGGCAATCATTTAAAATCATTGTACTCTTTAGGCTTAGTACTATGAGTCCAGGTTTACATTTTCAGGCAGAGAGACTCTTATCCATTCAAAATATTTAATGAACAGTCATGAACTGTTCATTTGTAACTCTTGTTTAGAGTTTAAAAATAATTAGATCTGTCTCAATATAGTAACAAAGTATGTATTTATTCATTCTGGTTACTGTCTTATTAATTAACTTAAAATATTATCACACACTCTTCTTGACAATGATGAGATAATAGGGGCAAAAACAATAAAAACCATTGCCTTTGAGAAGCACACATTTTCATGGGTACCTGTATTCTACTGAAATGCGAGAGAATCTAATATTAAAATAGCTACACATACATTGTCAGCTGGGATACTTCACATGATGAAAGTATGCAAAGAAAGTACTGGGCAATGGAGAGTAATGGAGAGGAGGCACAATGGTGTAATGTGAGATTAAGCTTCTACCAAAAAGCACATAGAAATTATAGAAGCAACATTTAATAATAGAAAATCATTAGAAAATTACAGTAAAATATGGTTTTAAAATCTTCTACTTGTCCACACTCAAATATTAACCTTTTATTATTTACATTTTAAATTTCTATGTATCTATATTATATATTTTTATAAACATATGTTTATTTCCTTAATTTCCCTCTTGTGAGTATCACTTGGATATGTTTTGTCACTTGGACAGAAAGTTAGTCTTACTCTCAAGGTATCTCACTTCACACACACATATACATATATATGGATATATTAGATAGATAGATACCAATTTATCCAATTATATGTGCAATAAAGATACATACTTTGTCAACAAATGGCAAATAGATATCAGGATATGAACAAAAGATACACAAATAGCAATATCAAAATTTCCTCCTCAGGCCTTTACTTTCAAAATCAAACTGAAAGAATTCCTTTTTAATTAATTCTCACTCTTATCCTGAATATTTTATAGCTATTGTAGGTGCTTCCATTTGTAGCACTGAATTTTCTGGGGGGATCACTGAATATCCTCAGAACATTATGTTTATTTAAATAACAACAAAATGCTGGAAAAGCACATAAATTTGTCTTTTCATTGAGATGATAATTTATTTTATTTTTTATTTTTTTATTATACTTTAAGTTCTAGGGTACATGTGCATAACGTGCAGGTTTGTTACATATGTATACTTGTGCCATGTTGGTGTGCTGCACCCATCAACTCGTCAGCACCCATTAATTCATCATTTATATCAGGTATAACTCCCAATGCAATCCCTCCCCCTCCCCCCTCCCCATGATAGGCCCCGGTGTGTGATGTTCCCCTTCCCGAGTCCAAGTGATCTCATTGTTCAGTTGCCACCTATGAGTGAGAACATGCGGTGTTTGGTTTTCTGTTCTTGTGATAGTTTGCTAAGAATGATGGTTTCCAGCTGCATCCATGTCCCTACAAAGGATGCAAACTCATCCTTTTTTATGACTGCATAGTATTCCATGGTGTATATGTGCCACATTTTCTTAATCCAGTCTGTCACAGATGGACATTTGGGTTGATTCCAAGTCTTTGCTATTGTGAATAGTGCCGCAATAAACATATGTGTGCATGTGTCTTTATGGCAGCATGATTTATAATCCTTTGGGTATATACCCAGTAATGGGATGGCTGGGTCATATGGTACATCTAGTTTTAGATCCTTGAGGAATTGCCATACTGTTTTCCATAATGGTTGAACTAGTTTACAATCCCACCAACAGTGTAAAAGTGTTCCTATTTCTCCACATCCTCTCCAGCATCTGTTGTTTCCTGACTTTTTAATGATTGCCATTCTAACTGGTGTGCGATGGCATCTCATTGTGGTTTCGATTTGCATTTCTCTGATGGCCAGTGATGATGAGCATTTTTTCATGTGTCTGTTGGCTGTATGCCTGTCTTCTTTTGAGAAATGTCTGTTCATATCCTTTGCCCACTTTTTGATGGAGTTGTTTGTTTTTTTCTTGTATATTTGTTTGAGTTCTTTGTAGATTCTGGATATTAGCCTTTTGTCGGATGAGTAGATTGCAAAAATTTTCTCCCATTCTGTAGGTTGCCTGTTCACTCTGATGGTAGTTTCTTTTGCTGTGCAGAAACTCTTTAGTTTAATTAGATCCCATTTGTCAATTTTGGCTTTTGCTGCCGTTGCTTTTGGTGTTTTAGACATGAAGTCCTTGCTCATGCCTATGTCCTGAATGGTATTACCTAGGTTTTCTTCTAGGGTTTTTATGGTATTAGGTCTAACATTTAAGTCTCTAATCCATCTTGAATTAATCTTCGTAAAAGGAGTAAGGAAAGGATCCATTTTCAGCTTTCTACTTATGGCTAGCCAATTTTCCCAGCACCATTTATTAAATAGGGAATCCTTTCCCCATTGGCAAGAGCAAACACATTCAAAAGCTAGCAGAAGGCAAGAAATAACTAAGATCAGAGCAGAACTGAAGGAGATAGAGACACAAAAACCCTCCAAAAAATCAATGAATCCAGGAGTTGGTTTTTTGAAAAGATCAACAAAATTGACAGACCGCTAGCAAGACTAATAAAGAAGAAAAGAGAGAGGAATCAAATAGATGTAATAAAAAATGATAAAGGGGATATCACCACCGACCCCACAGAAATACAAACTACCATCAGAGAATACTATAAACACCTCTACACAAATCAACTAGAAAATCTAGAAGAAATGGATAATTCCTGGACACTTACACTCTCCCAAGACTAAACCAGGAAGAAGTCGAATCCCTGAATAGACCAATAGCAGGCTCTGAAATTGAGGCAATAATTAATAGCCTACCAACCAAAAAAAGTCCAGGACCAGATGGATTCACAGCTGAATTCTACCAGAGGTACAAGGAGGAGCTGGTACCATTCCTTCTGAAACTATTCCAATCAATAGAAAAAGAGGGAATCCTCCCTAACTCATTTTATGAGGCCAACATCATTCTGATACCAAAGCCTGGCAGAGACACAACAAAAAAAGAGAATTTTAGACCAATATCCCTGATGAACACCGATGCAAAAATCCTCAATAAAATATTGGCAAACCGGATTCAGCAGCACATCAAAAAGCTTATCCACCTTGATCAAGTGGGCTTCATCCCTGGGATGCAAGGCTGGTTCAACATTCGCAAATCAATAAACGTAATCCAGCATATAAACAGAACCAAAGACAAGAACCACATGATTATCTCAATAGATGCAGAAAAGGCTTTTGACAAAATTCAACAGCCCTTCATGCTAAATATGCTCAATAAATTCGGTATTGATGGAACGTACCTCAAAATAATAAGAGCTATTTATGACAGACCCACAGCCAATCTCATACTGAATGGGCAAAAACTGGAAAAATTCCCTTTGAAAACTGGCACAAGACAGGGATGACCTCTCTCACCACTCCTATTCAACATAGTGTTGGAAGTTCTGGCTAGGGCAATCAGGCAAGAGAAAGAAATCAAGGGTATCCAGTTAGGAAAAGAAGAAGTCAAATTGTCCCTGTTTGCAGATGACATGATTGTATATTTAGAAAACCCCATTGTCTCAGCCCAAAATCTCCTTAAGCTGATAAACAATTTCAGCAAAGTCTCAGGATACAAAATTAATATGCAAAAATCACAAGCATTCTTATACACCAGTAGCAGAGAAACAGAGAGCCAAATCAGGAATGATACTTCCATTCACAATTGCTTCAAAGAGAATCAAATACCTAGGAATCCAACTTACAAGGGATGTCAAGGACCTCTTCAAGGAGAACTACAAACCACTGCTCAGTGAAATCAAAGAGGACACAAACAAATGGAAGAACACACCATGCTCATGGATAGGAAGAATCAATATCGTGAAAATGGCCATACTGCCCAAGGTTATTTATCGATTCAATGCCATCCCCATCAAACTACCAATGAGTTTCTTCACAGAATTGGAAAAAACTGCTTTAAAGTTCATATGGAACCAAAAAAGAGCCCACATTGCCAAGACAATCCTAAGTCAAAAGGACAAAGCTGGAGGCGTCACGCTACCTGACTTCAAACTATACTACAAGGCTACAGTAACCAAAACAGCATGGTACTGGTACCAAAACAGAGATATAGACCAATGGAACAAAACAGAGTCCTCAGAAATAATACCACACATCTACAGCCATCTGATCTTTGACAAACCTGAGAGAAACGAGATGATAATTTAAAGGTAGCAAATATTAATTGCATACTTACTTCTGAGAAGCATTCTAAGTTATATTTTCAGGGCATTAGTTTTTTCCTTGCTAAAATAATTCATGACAGTAAAGAAAATGAGACTCTGAGATTTAAGTAACTTACTCAAAATCTGACTTTCATTAAAGAGAGATGGAAGACTGACTTAATTTTGATTCTGGTGCCTGTGCTCAGTCTTCTCAATTCCATCCATGTTTAGTGATATGTTTTTTAAGGAAGCAAAAAAAAAAAAAAAAAAAAAGAAAAGAAAATTGTATATGATACTACCACTATTAGTTTACACCTCACAAGACTGTACACTAAATGACAAGAGAAATGACTACTGAATTCACAAAGCTTTGAACAGTACTTTATATGTATTACTGAGCAATTTAAATCAAAGCTATTTATTGAAGTGACACTCCTATACACATTGCAGGGTTATACCAATGTAAATAATACAAAGTTATAAAGTTATATTTAGAATGAAAGTGAGTTTGTGTGTACATGTAAATGATACACAATTGCACTCAGAAGACCTGAGTTGAAAAAACAGCCCTTATAACCTTCAAATTACATGAACTTAGTTGAATAATAATGCTTTTTACCTTAACAATAAAATAATAGCAATAAATCATTTAAGAGTGTAGTTGAGAAGAGCAAAATGGGATAATGGGAACAAAAGTGGTTGATAAAATGTTATTCTATATTTTTTGGTCTAATTATTGCTGTATCTGTTTTAAAAATTAAAAAAAAAAAAATGTGTAGCCAGAGAATCATCCCAAAGGTGACAAGAGTTGTAATTGTTAGGAAGAAAGGACAGTTGAAAAGGGAGTTGGAAGAGTCTCTCTGTAGGGAATTTTCAGCAGTGCTACAAGATAACATCTGTCTAATATTCAGAAGAGTCATACAGCCTGGCAGAGAACAGCAAAATGAATGAGTTTGCCAATTAGCACTAATTAACCTGTTTGGGTGGAAAATTTGGTTTAATTCAGCGGTTCTACCACATGCTGGTATCAGGCTGAATTTTAACACTAAATACGACTTCTGCTAATTTAATTGATCAAAGTTTGAATCTCTTAAGCATTTATTTGTTCATATTTATACAGATTCAATAACTAGCTATAGCTCTAAAAAATCAGGAAAAATAATGTTATTGTTGCTGTGTATTGTCAACACACATTGTAAAAACATTTATTTTTTACAATTTATAGGGACTACTAAGATGCAATTCAAATAATTTCCTGGAAAAATGAAAGTTGTTGGTAATTCTATCCTCACAGATATAAACTGTACTAGCAATTAAATACATGTATCCAGGTGTATTAATTTTATACACTTAAGGCAATGCAACTGTGTTACAAAGTGAATCATCTACTTAGCTCTGTAAGTTTTTTTTAATGATACAATATACACTGAATTGTAGTTTTAATGTACTCATAATTCAATATCTTAATATAAAATGTACATTAAGAGCTTGTCTCAGTTCATGTGGGCAGCTACAATAAAGCTATAATACCTTGGACTAGGTACCATACAAATAATAGAAATTTCTTTATCACAGACCTGGATGCTGGCGAGTCCATGATCAAGGCACCAGTAGATCTAGGGAAGCCTCACTGTCTGCATCTTAGGTAGTGTTTTGTTGCTGTGTCCTCAAGTGGTGGAAGGACAAAAAGGAACCAAACACATTTCCTCAACCCCTTTTATAAAAACAGTGCCTCACGACTTTATCATCTCCTCAAAGTGCTACTTTGTAATACTACTGCATTGGGGATTAAATTCCTGCATGAATTTTGGAGGAACCCAACTATTCAAACTATTGCACTACTACTGCAGGTAAGTACAAGCAGGGATTATTATATTAGTATGTCCTTCCTCAGTTTTCTCTAAATGTATGACAATCTACACCGATTGGTTTAAAACCAGAAGCATCTGTACTTCAAAAGTTTTAATTTGATCTTGTGCAAATATATGTGAGAATATTACCATATATCTCCTAGAAAAATATATTTTATTTTCCTTTTTAAAACTTTTAAATTCAGGGGTACATGTGCAGGTTTTTTATATAGGTAAACCTGTGTCATGGGGGTTTGTTGTACAGATGTATTTCATCACTCCAGGTATTAAACCTAGTACTCATTGGTTATTTTTCCTGATCCTCTTCCTCCTCCCACCCTTCACCCTCCAAAAGACCCCAGTGTGTGTTGTTCCCCTCTATGTGTTTGTGTGTTCTCATCACTTAGCTCCCACTTGTGAGAATGTGCAGTATTTGGTTTTTCGTTCCCGTGTTTGTTTTCTGAGGATAATGACCTCCAGTTCCATCCATGTTCCCACAAAAGACATGATCTCACTTTTTTATGGCTGCATAGTATTCCATGGTGTATATGTACCACATTTTTCTTATCCTCTACTATCAATGGGCATTTAGGTTGCTTCCATCTTCTTGATATTGTAAATAGTGCTGCAGTGAACATTTGTGTGTATGTATCTTTATGGTAGAATGATTTATATTCCTCTGGGTATATACCCAGTAATGGGGTTGCTGGGTTGAATGGTAGTTCTGGTTTTAGGTCTTTGAGGAATTCCCACACTGTCTCCCGCAATGATTCAACTAATTTACAATCCCACCAATAGTGTATAAGTGTTCCCTTTTCTACACAACCTCACCAGCATCTGATATTTTTTGACTTTTTAATAATAGCCATTCTGACTGGTGTAGATGGTATCTCATTGTGCTTTTGACTGGCATTTCTTTAAGGATCTGTGATGTCGAGATTTTTTTCATATGCTTGTTGGCCTTAACCCTTATTCAGCAAGGGAGGTATAACTCAAATTCATTGTTTAGCGCTTTTATCGTTTGTTATTCCTCAGGATTATAAACTTGTCAGGGACGCAAGCACACTCTTTGTTTATAAAGCCACCAAGTATCCTTCCTTTCATTCTTTGGGTTTGGAATTTTTTTTTTCTATTTTGATAGAAATAGGGTGCATAGAAAACATTGTGTAGCTGACATGTCAATCTGTGACAAAAGAAAATTTAAATTGCTGACCGTCTTAGGGTATAGCAAAAAAAAAAAATTTATTTTTTTTTTTACATCTTGCTGCAATGCCAAGATGGTATGAGGAAACTGAGTTTTAGGTCCCCTCTGTTTGTAGTATTTTCTTACTTTAATTCTCAGCAAGTCACATCAGCTGTAAGAGAGAACTTTCTGTAATTGGGAAGAAGAGTTAATTTAGGGAAACTAAGCTAGTGACCTTAAGAACAGAGGAAAGTAGGCTTGCTCCTTCCTCCCTCCTTTCCTTCCTTCTTTCTCTCCTTCCTTTCTTGTTTCAAAACATTTACTGTGACATAAAAGATTAAGGTAATATGATTGAGAAGGATAGTCACCCCTACTTAATATCTTTTACTCCAAGTTGTGAAAAACTCGCTCTGTCTTTGAGAAGACAGTTATTTTAAAATTCTGAGAAAGTCAAGAGAGGATGGATATCTTCTGATCCCAGGTATGGATTGTTTATCTTTTGTTCTCTGATTTATATTCCCGAGAGATTAATAGTGGAAAAAAGGTCCTCTAATACTTTAGATCAACATCACAGTTTTCCAAAGGGAAGGCATAAACAAGAATGTTAATAACTAGTTTCCTATACTTGCCTCTCTGATGCCACAAATCTACGTCAAATGTTTGTCTTATTTCATAGTTAATGACATAGAATACTCTAAAGTACAGTTATCAATAATTAATATGTTGTAGAATTCCACAACATTTTCACAATATTATATCTAAATGTTCTTCATTTGTATAACTAAAATATAGTAGGGTCTCCACTTTTGTTTTGTATTTTATGACAACCACAAACTGCAGCATTTTGAGTCCATTCTTCTCTTTATTTATGTTTTTTTTTCCCTTCACTGGACAAACTCCCACTTAATTTCAAAATTACAGATGTCTTTGGGTAGAAGGTATAGTTGACTAAGAAATAAAAATCGGCAGAAATGATTAAGTGCATTCCTAAACTTAAACTATAATTTATTGCCTTTGAGCTATACAAACATATTTAAATTAGAACCTGATAAAGTGATTAATCTCTACTCTGTCAAACTCCCAAATAATAAATAATAGTGCTACTATATTTTCCCGGGGGGGTACAAGGAGCCATTTAATTCCCTGTGTGAACTTTCTAGATGTCCAGGAGCGAAATCAAGAATTTTTTAACCTAGAAGCTGGAGCCAGTTAAATAAATTTGAATTTCTCAGGAGCTCACTCAAACTCCATCATGTGGTATGAATCACATCCAGCTAAATTTCATCTTACGTCTACACTTATTCCCTAAGCAGTGACTTTATTCCAGTCCCACAGATTTCTTTTCCTGCAATACATATTTTGAAAACTCGAAATAGGTATTGTAAATTTGTATCTGTTTTTAAGTGTTTTGTTTTTTAACCATACTCATCATCTCAGTAGCTAATTTCCTGTGGCTTTTTCTATGATATTTGATGATATTGCTGTTTTTGCTCTTTGTTTTGCCATTTACTGGGAGGAATTGTGACTATGCTAGACACACCAAAATTTGTGTTTCCAGTATTCTCATACACTTCAGCATGAATAGTGTGCTTTCTTTTTGTCTTTTATGTATCATATTTTTCAATAATGTCTTGATTTATTCATATATTATGGAATAGAATGCTCATGTGTATATTTTGACATGTGTGTCTTAAATTGACAAAACACTTTAAGTCTACGCAATTTAAAGAATACAGTATACATTTCAATTCAAAAATGTAATTCAGAAAAAAGTTTCTATACTGTAATTATAGAACTATTTACACTTCAATAACACTTTCTTTGTATGGATCTACTTAATATTTCAGGAAGCCACAATATGTCAATTTTATGACTTAAATTTCAGTACCTGGTAATGTGTCCGAACTGGTGTGTTGGGTTCTTGGTCTCACTGAGCTCAAGAATGAAGCCGCCGGCCCTCCCAATGAGTTTTACAGTTCTTAAACATGTTGTGTCCGGAGTTTGTTCTGTTCCTTCAGAGATTCAGATGCGTGCGTCTGCAGTTTTTTCCTTCTGGTGGGTTCGTGTTCTCACCGGCTTCAGAGGTGAAGCTGCAGACCTTCGCAGTGAATGTTACACCTCTTGATGGCTGGGCAGAGCCAAACAGTGAGCAGCAACAAAATTTTTCCGAGAAGTGAAAGAACAATGCTTCCACATGGACAGAAGAAAAAAAGAAAAAAAGAAAAAAAAAAAGACACCTGAGGGTGTTGCCCCTGCCAGTTCCAGCAGCCTGCTTTTATTCCCTTATCTGACCCCACCCACATCCTGCTGATCGGTCCATTTTGCCGAGAGCTGATTGGTCCATTTTACAGAGAGCTGATTGGTCTATTTTGACAGGATGCTGATTGGTGCATTTACAAACCTTGAGCTAGATACAGACTGCTGATTGGTGCATTTATAATCCTTTAGCTAGACATAAAAGTTCTCCAAGTCCCCACCAGACTCAAGAGCCCAGCTGATATCCACTAGTGGATCGTGTACCAGCTCCGCGGAGCTGCTTGCCAGTTCCCCGCGGCAGGCTTGCCCTCCTCAGCCCTTGGGCGGTCGATGGGACTGGACGCCACGGCGTAGGTGATGGCACCTGTTGGGGAGGCTGCGGCGTGGCGGACTGCAGATCCCAATCCCTGCTCAGTCAAGAGGCGGCTGAGGCCCGGTGAGAATTCGAGTGCGGCGCCGGTGTGCCGCCAGTGCTGGGCAACCCGGCACATCCTCCGCAGCTGCTGGCCCTAGTGCTAAGGCCTTCACTGACCCGGCCTGTGGCACCGGCCTCTGGGAGTGCGGGCCCTCCTGGCCTGCACCCACCCGGAACTCGCGCTGGCCCGTGAGGGCCGCGTGCAGCCGCGGTTTCCGCCCGCGCCTCTCCCTCCACACCTCCCCGCAAGCAGAGGGAGCCGGCTCCTGGCGTCCTCCAGTCCAGAGTGGGGTTCCCACAGTGCAGCGGCTGAATGAAGGGCTCCGCAAGCACGAACAGAGTGGACGCGGAGGCCGAGGAGGCGCCGAGAGGGAGCGAGGGCTGCTAGCACGTTGTCACCTCCAAGTAAAAGTAGGTATATAAAAAAATGATTTTTAAATAAATATGTATGCATGTACGTTTTTACTACAATTTTACATTTACGTTTCAGTAATTGTTTTTGTTTAAAAACGTCAGTTTTTTTATTTTTTATTTTTTGATGGAGTTTCGCTCTTTTGCTCAGGCTGAAGTGCAGTGGTGTGAGCTCGGCTCACTGCAACCTCCGCCTTCTGGTTTCAAGCAATTCTCCTGCCTCAGCTTTCGTAGTAGCTGGGATTACAGGCACCAGCCACCAGGCCCAGCTAATTTTTGTATTTATAATAGATACGGGGTTTCACCATGTTGGCCAGGCTGGTCTCGAACTCCTAACCTCGTGATCCGCCTGCCTCAGCCTCCCAAAGTGCTGGGATTACAGCCGTAGGCCACCTCGCCTGGCCTGTTTCTCTTAATACCATGTTACTTGTTGACGTTAGACAACTAAAGAAAATAATTTTTCCTCATTTCAACATTCCAGGAGTAATTAACATTTTTTAATATAATTATTTTAGATGTTTAAAAAAAACCTTCACAAGGTGGTTTTCTCTTACAATTGCTGCCATGTTTCCAATTTACAAGAAGCATAATTTGTTTCTTACAGTATTTTTCACAATTCCTAAATAAAGTAAGTACATTATATACTTACCCTTTGTTTTAAAAAAATGGAGTTCTGTAAAACAAGCAGAATTTGTTGTCACCTTTTCTTGGGTCTCCACGATAATAACCTTTTATTTGTTAAGTAGTAATATATGCAGATTTTAGAATTTATGAGGAACTTTGGTTGCTCCTCTGCTGAGAAACTTTGTAACTACCCACCTTAGTTACATTTTAAATATTCTGTATTTGACATGTCTGACTTAATCTCTTTTTTGTCTTGGTTTGTAGATGGCATTTTGATTGGTTATTTTAATAAATTCTTATGTTATTCTATAGCAAACACTCCTATTTCCACTTGTATCCACCACCTAGATCGATAAATGGCATGTACCATCCACTTTAGAATCTATTTTGATTTTTTTCTTATCTCTTCCTTCCCTCATAAACAAACTTGTTATTTGTATTTGTATAGTTTTAAATTTCTCAGATATTACAATTAGACTCTATAGTTTTGCCTCTTTTGTTTTTTGAGATAGGTATTTTAAGTTCCTTTTAATCTGTAGCACTCCAGTCTCCTTTTTTTTTTTTTTAAATCTATTTGCAAATGATTTTAGGACATTTGAATTATAGTATTCTCTACACTCTGAGTTTTGCTGATTGTATTTATTGGTGCAGTTCAACATATTTCTTATTTTTCTGTATTTCCTGGCAAACTGACACCTGCATCCAGAGAATGAATCAATTTTAAGTTTAGTATCCTTTGCAAGACTCAAACTTTGACTATAGTCATGTGATAAATAGTATATGCATATGTACATACATCACATATAAATGTGATGTATATGCATATATATATGGATCACATACACATATGATGTATGTGGATCACATACATATGTGAATCATAGTAGGGCAACAAAAGGCACATGATGTCTAATTTAATCTGTGACGTTAGGAGCCCTTGATGCTTAATACTTATTTCAGTTTATTAATATGTAGTTTATATGTATTTAATGTATTCACTGTGGTGGTGGTATGATTTTATTTCTTTTTTTATGCATTTATTAGTTAAGATTTTGCAATAAAGGGATGCGTCCCTCATATATAATTTGGTTTCGGATATTACTTGGTACCGTTTATGCAGGAAAGTCAAGAGAAATGCTTGCCGTTTATTCTATTTATTAGTTTCCAAGACACAGATTTGCTATCATTTCCCGAAGGTGACTACATAATTTTAAATATTTTTACAAACTCATTATTTAAATATGTTATTTCCAATCCATTATAACTATTGTCAAAATTAAAGCTCAAAACTTTGCATCTCTACCTATTGGAAACCTCAGTACCTTCAGCATATCCCTAGATGCCTGGAAAATATCTCTTGAGATATGATACAACATCATCTTTTATGTTATCTTCTTAATACCTGAAATAAGCTATTTCCCCAAGATGCCTGAAATCATCTAGCGAGGAAGGTCACTGCAAGACTACGGTCTTGAGCATGGATGCTCATTTTTGGTGGGCGATCATTTCTAGGACTTTTTGAGACAACTCATTGACGTTGAATTCAAGTTGAACACAAGACTTTCATTAAAACATATTCTTGAAAAATCTGTGTCTCTTTTCTTTCATACCAACATTCCTGATCCTTAGGGTTACAGGGGATAGTAAAAGTTGATCATTCTATGATTACATACTATTTTTTTCTACCTTTCAATGCTCATTTCCACAGCAGGCAAAGGAACTGTGTGAAAGTTTCTCTAATTCATTTTTATTGTTTAAATTTTATTCATAAGTAGATTCCTCCAGAAGGGCCCATGCATAAAATCAAAGTTTCTGCTTTTTGATTGAATTAGTTGAAAGTAAGTTTTGCTGGATATATAATCATCGCCTTATACAGTTGTTCTACCATAAAGTATTCCTATGGATAGTTTTGAAATATAATTTTTATTTCTCATAAATATCATGCTCTTAATTTTATTTTATTTTTTGATGCCCAAATAATATCTTTTTCTTTAAACTACTGAAATATCCTGAATTGGTATTCTCAGTTGTGTGGTGTGCCATTTCTGTAATATTTTCAAAATTTTCAGGGAGTTTCCTTGAATTATTGTGTTTAGTGTATTTTCTATTTCCTTCAATTTTCTTCTTTGGAGAATTCCATTATCTCTAAGTTACAGGTTAACTATATGATATTGTTACCTTTAATATTTGGCACTTTCTCTTAACTAATTTTTATCTTGCACATTTTCTTTTTTTAAAGGAAGTATTTCTTCTTTTGTCTTTCAAATTTAAGGTCTATTATCAGTTTAGAATATATTTTATGTATAGTTTGTGTGCAGTGTTATGTAGAGCTCAAGGTTACTTTTTCCTACATAAAATGGAATACTAAACAGCAATGAGAAAGAATGATCTAAAACATGAATGAATTTCAACCACAAAAAAATTAAGTAACGGAAGGCAGACACAAAACACATTCTGTAGGATTCCACCCAGAAAACATAAAAATATGCAAAACTACTTTATACTGTTAAAAGTAGAGACAATGATTATTCTTGAGAGTTAGTTACCAAGGGTTAATAAGGGGCCCTTATGGGTACTTTTATAGTCATTTCTGGTCTAGTGATGCTTATATGGGTCTGTTAATTAGTGAAAATAAAACAAGTTTAAGTGTATGACTTGTGCACTTTAATGCATAAGTATTATAGTATGTCTATGCAATTTTACACCTTAACATTGTGCATAGTGCAAAATCTACATCTTAAGTAGCCTTTGCATTGAATGCCTGATAGTAGTGTATCTATGCAATTTTATTTTGATTAGTGTCAAATTTCAGTACGTTTTCCTATATTTTTACTTTCACCTTTTTAATGTTTATATTTAAAATGTGTCTCTTATGAGCATATTGTTCTTATGCCAGTATCATAGAATGTTTTAGGATTTCTCTTTAAAGTACTCAATTGATATATAACATGTTCATTAAATTGATGTTGGCTTGTATATACTGATTTAATATTTGTGTTCTAATTATTTCACCTGTTTTATGTTCCTCCTACGTCATTTCTTTCCTTCTTTTAAGAATTTTAATTACCCCTTTCTTAAAATGGTTGAATGATTCTTCCCAATCTGTAACTTCTAAATGAATATGATAATCAAACATAATGATAATGTTCTTCTTGAACATAGAAACTGTTCCTTGCGTTTGCAGGAGGGATTTAGATGAACAACATTTTTTTCTGAGCAAAAACAACAACTCTATCCCATCCAGTAATTTTCTCCCCTTAAGCTACATTTTAAATCTGATTGCAATGAATTCTTTCTGATATTTATTTTCCTTTTTCAACTCATTTTCTGTTATAACATCTTCTGTTGTATTAGTTAATTTTTGTCTTTTCCCTTGTTTCTGTAATGTTTTAATTATTTGTTAAGAAAATATTATAGATTCAGGGAGTACATAAGTAGGTTTGTTTTAGGGATATATTGCGTTAAGGGTAAGGTTTGGGCTTCCAGCTTTATCCATGTTGCTACAAAATATATCATGTCATTCTTTCATGGCTGTGTGGTATTCTGTGATGTATGTATGCCACATTTTCTTTATTCAGTCCTCTGTTGATGAGCATTCAGGTTGATTTCATGATTTTGCTATTGTGCATAGTGTGGCAATCAATAATATACAGGCGCAGACTTTTTAATATAATGATTTATTTTCTTCTGGTAGATAGCTGGTTGTGGGATTGCTTGGTCAAGTGGTAGTTCTGTGTTTTGTTCTTTGAGAAATCCCCATTTTTTTTTTCTGTAAAGGTTGTACTACTTTAAATTCCCACCAACAGTGAATAAACATTCCCTTTTCTCCACAACCTGCTAACATCTGTTGTTTTTTGACTTTTTAATATTAGCCATTCTGACTAGTATGAGAGGTGATGTTTTTAAAATGTTTAATATTTGTGGCTATATAGATATATATATTTATGAGGTCCATGAGATAATTTGATACAGGCAGACAGTGAGTAATAATCATATCAGGGTAAATGGGGTTTCCATCACCTTAAGTGTTCATCCTTTGTGTTACAAACACTCTAGTCATACTCTTTTAGTTGAAAAGATACAATTCAGTTGTTAATTGACTACAGTCACTCTGTTGTGCTATCAAATACTAGATCTTATTCATTCTTTCTGTTTTTTCTACCCATTAACAATCCTCACTTCCCCCCATCCTCTCCAGTGCATTTCTCTGATGATTAGTGATGTTGAACATTTTTTCGTATGTTTACTGGACACTTGTATTATGTCTCCTTTGAGAAATATCTGTTCATATATTTTGCAAAATTTTAATGAAGTTGTTTTTTTTCTTATCGACTTGAATTTCTTATAAATTCTGAATATTAGTCTTTCATCAGATGCATTTTTTGAAAATATTTTCTTCCATTCGGTAGTCTGTTTACTCTGTTGATTATTTCTTTTGCTCTGCAGAAGCTTTTTACTTTAATCTGTTCCCACTTGTTTAATTTTTGTTGCATTTGCTTTCCTCATGTCCTCACATTTCAAAACCAGTCATGCCTTCCCAACAGTACCCCAACATCTTAACTCATTTCAGTATTAACTCAAAAGTCCACAGTCCAAAGTGTCGTCTTAGACAAGGCGAGTCCCTTCCACCTATGAGCTTGTAAAATCAAACACAAGTTAGTTACTTTCTAGATATAATGGGGGTACAGACATCGGGTAAATACAACCATTCCAAATGGGAGAAATTGGCCAAAACAAAGGGGCTACAGGCCCCATGCAAGTCCAAAATCCAGTGGGGCAATCAAATCTTAAATCTCCAAAATGATCTCCTTTGACTCTATGTCTCACATCCAGGTCACACTGATGCAAAAGGTGGGTTCCCATGATCTTGAGCAACTCCATCCCAGTGGCTTTGCAGGGTACAGCCTCCCTCCTGGCTGCTTTCAGGGACTGGCATTGAGTTTCTGCTACTTTTTCAGGTGCACAGTGCAAGCTATTGGTGGATCTACCATTCTGGGGTCTGGAGGACAGTGGCACTCTTCTCAGAGCTCCACTAGGCAGTGTCCCAATAGGGACTCTATGTGAGGACTCACATTCCACACTTCCATTCTGCACTGCCCTAGTAGAGTTTCTCTATGAGGGCCCTGCCCCTGCAGCAAACTTCTGCCTGGGCATCCAGGTGTTTCTGTACATACTGTGAAATCTAGGCAGAGGTTCCCAAACCTCAATTCTTGACTTCTGTGCACTCATAGACTCAACACATATGGAAGCTGCTTAGGCTTGGTACTTGCACCCTCTGAAACCACAGCCTGAGCTCTATGTTGGGGCCTTTGAGCCACAGCTGGAACAGCTGGGATGCAGGGCACTAAGTCCCTACATTACACACAGCAAGGGACTGGGCCTGGCCCATGAAACAGTTTTTTCCTCCTAGGCCTCTGATCTTGTGATGGGAGGGTCTGCCATGAAAACCTCTGACATGTCCTGGAGACACTTTCCCCATTGTCTTGGGGTTTAACATTCAGCTTCTCATTACTTATGCAAATTTCTGAAGCCAGCTTGAATTTCTCCTCAGAAAATGGGATTTTATTTTCTGTAAAATTGTCGAGCTGCAAATTTTCCAAACTTTTATGTTCTGCTTCCCTTATAAAATGAAATGCCTTTAGCAGCACCCGAGTCACCTCTTGAATGCTTTGCTACCTAGAAATTTATCCTGCCAGAGACCCCAAGTAATCTCTCTCAAGTTCAAAGTTGCACAGATCTCTAAGGCAGGGACAAAATGCTGCCAGTCTCTTTGCTAAAACACAAGAGTCACCTTTGCCCCAGTTCCCAACAAGTTCCTCATCTCCATCTGAGACCACTTGAGCGTGGATTTCATTGTCCATATCACTATCAACATTTTGGTCAAAGTCATTCAACAAGTCTCTAAAGTTCCAAACTTTCCCACATTTTCGTATCATGAGAACAGCACAGGAAAGATCCGCCCCCATGATTCAGTTATCTCCCACTGGGTCCTTCCCACGACATACGGGAATTCAAGGTGAGATTTGGGTGGGGACGCAGCCAAACCGTATCAATCATTTTAACAATATTGACTCTCGCAATCGATCAGCATGGCATGTTATTTTATTTGTTCGTGTCATCTATTACTGAATAATATTTTGCAGTTCTCCTTGTACAGATCACACCTCCTAGGTTGAAGATGTTCCCAGGTATTTTATTTCTTTAATGGCTATTGTAAATTGGACTGCATTCTAAATTTTTTCTATTCTTTCTCCAAATATCTGAGTTATTGCGGCTCTGATTCAAGCTTTTTTTTTTTTTTCCTCTTCTTTTCCTTCATTCTCTTAAAGTCTATTAGGTGTTTTAAAATACTAGGTTATGGTTGTGTTACTTTAATGGACACAATTTTCTGAGTTAATACCTGCAGAGATACTATTCTGTTCTCTATTCTTTCTGGTGTTTTAATACTAACTCTGGAATTTGAACTCAATAATATTCTCTTTTCTGACTTCATGTGAAATTTTCCTAAACTTGAAAATGAAGGAGTTTTCAGGAGAGCTTTTTAACTTCCTAGAGTTCTATCTTCTGCTGTTTCCAATAAGTGTCCAGACATATGGCACCTTTTGTTTAATTTTTGTGATTTCCTGGTGTTATTATCCTGTGCTGTTTTGGTCAAGAGCCTTCTCTTTTCTCTGTCTTTATTGTCCTTTTCCTACTCAATTTGATTGCATTTTCAGGGGTATTTTGTCCATACTTAGTGTTGTCTTAGAGTGGAGCACTGAGAGGAAAGGGATGGTAGTTTATCAGGATTAGTTAGCTAAAGCCACATCAGTCATCTTACCATAGGCCCCTTGTACTAACTCACAACTGGAAAAGGTAAAACTTATCCCTGTTTCAGCTGCTGTTCTCCAACATACTTTTCTCATAAATACCTGTTGGTTATTTTGAATTGTTTTGCAAAATCTGTCAGGTGCTATTTTCTCCTGTATAGGTTTACAGCTTTTGACACCAGGGCTAGTATAATTTATGAGGCCTAGTGCAAAAATGAAAACATGAAAACATTTTTTCAAAAATAAGAATTAAAGATAGTGATGGCAGAGCATTAAACCAATTATGGGGCAAGAAAAAGTAACATGTCCTTGAAGCAACCTCTGTCTGATGACATGTAGGTCTTATGTCTCTTGGTGGTTTATCCTCACTCACTGGTGTTCTATCTTTCATAGGAACATCATCAGTAAATTTTCTTTTAAGTTTGCCTGTAGAATTTAGTTTTGTTATGTTTTGTCTTTCATAATGTAAAAATTATTCTGGATTTAAAAATTATGCTCTGGTCCCTGTCATCTTCTCACACACCTTCTATTTAAAATAAATAAAATAAAGAACCCTGTTAAACAGATTTATTTAGTATTAAAGTCCTATTTACGCTAAATTAAAATTGTCTATAAGATTTAAATGAATATTGGAATGTTGTTCTTTTTATATTACCAAGTTTGCATTTTACTTTATGAAAAAAATTTGTCCACCATTTTAAGAATTATTAGTGCATCTAACAATAGAAGGGTTTTAGTTTGGACTAATATACTACACATCTGTGTAACTGCTCTTTAATAGTTCATATCTTTGGCAAAAAAAAAAAAAAAATCAAATTTTTAGTAGCAGAACAAAATCGAACCTTACTTTTTCCTAAGATAACAGTTGAATGCAGTTAGTTTGCTCAGCAGTTTAAGTGGCTACAGTTAATAGAAACTGTGAGGGGCCTAGGCTGATAGAGGACCTGCCTTCTCCAGTAAATGTTTCACCAGATTGCCCTGGAAGGCTGTAGAGGCAGAACAGGAAAGAACATAAAAAATTGAGTAATGAGTGTCACCTAGTGATGAGTGACACTTAGTAATGAGTGACATCTAGTGTCACCAAGACAGTCTGATAATTTCTGTCCAACTGCATGCCCCCACACCCCCACCAATTACATGGATTTAATGAAAATGTGTTATTTCTCTAGGGCTGCCAGAACATACTACCA
Organism: Trachypithecus francoisi; assembly: GCF_009764315.1. NCBI lineage: Eukaryota > Metazoa > Chordata > Mammalia > Primates > Cercopithecidae > Trachypithecus > Trachypithecus francoisi. Next base: position 32,261,807 of record NW_022681463.1, read on the forward strand.
CAAACAGAGTGGCTTAAAAACATAAATTTATTCTCTCACAATTCTGGAGGCTAGAAGTTTGAAATCAAGGGGTCACCAGGGTCATGTTCATGCCACAGGCTCTAGGGAAAATCCTTCCTTGCTTCTAGCTGCTGATGGTTGCCTGTGATTTTTGGCATTCCTTGGTTTATGAAAGAGTAACTCCAAACTTTGCCTCTGTCCTTACAAGGCCTTTATTGTGAAACTCTCTGTGTCCCTGTGTCTCCAAATCTCTCTTTCTTAGGGACACTAGTCATTGGAATCAGGGTCCAACCTAATCCAGTATGATTCATCTTTATTAAATCTGCAAAGTCTCTATTTATAAATAAAGTACCATTCAGAGGTACTGGGGATTAGGAACTAAACATTATCATTTGTGGAGGACACAGTTCAACCCACACCAGTCAGATAATCTCTGCTACATTCAGTTGTGACTTCAACTTGAAGGTCTTTTCTCATGAATAACATAAACTATTTTCAATTTAAAAAGAGAAAGCAAAGATATTACTTGAATAATACCCTAAAACATTTTTAGTTGTAGATATTATCATCAACATACTGAAATTGTGGTTTTATCTTTTTATAAAGACCATGTTGGCACATTTTATAATCTTGTGATTTCTGAAGAGTATGTGATAAGCTGTTTTCCCTGTCCATTAATATCCTGACAACAGAATATGAATATTACAAGAGTTGAAAATTAAAAGAGAAATTGATAGAAGCCGTATTTGTTCACTGATAAAATGATATCGCCAAATGACATCTTGAAGTCTAGTATCACACTTTTGAGTTGAGTACTCTGAGTCTGAAAAAAAAATAGTTTAAAATTTTTGGTAGACAGTATCCAAGTATTATGCTGGATATTTGAGGAATGACGTTACTGGAAATGATACCACTTGGTGGCTGCTCACCAGATAATGCCTTTTTCTTTTGGTCTTTGAATATAAACCCTTAATAACATGACACCATACTTACAATATGTAGGCTTTACTTACTGGGTTAATCTTTTGTCATTGCTTTTTAAACAAAATATATTATCTCTTTCTTGCTAGTTATAGAGCAATTACCAGATGAAAAATAAAAAAGCAGTTATTAGTATGGGTTTTTAGGAATACTTCTGAAGTGGCCTATAAACAGACATAGTAACATTTAAATAAAACAATTTCTAAAATCTCAATTTCTGTATACTTTATATATTATATATTATATGTTAAAATGGATATGCCAGAGAATTAATTTGTATTTAAGGCTCTATATGGCCTCTTTTCCCACTGTGTACAAATAAGCATCTGCCATTTTCCAAAACAAAATTATCAGCTATTTTGAATCTCAATGAAATACATTGTACCTAGTGGAGGACAAGTAACATTTTGCTACTGGTTGTAATATTTAGAAAGTTACACATTAATTGACTGGGTAAACCCACCTGTTCGTACTTCATGTGTTTTCCAGTTACTTGCTCTTGAAAATCCTGAAGAAGGATATAATTAAGTTGTAAAATAATTAGTTATTTTAAAAATATATTGATTGTATGATTTTTGCCCAGAATTTGAAAGTTTGAGGAAACAACTGTCACTGTTATAACAAAGCACCTTCTATTCTTATGATCTTATTTATTTGAGCAAATGTTTTCAGAGTTTGTACTTATTAATACTGAAAATGAAGAATTAAGTGTGTCCTAAAAAACTGTTACATTCTAAAATTTAAAGACATAGAGTCTGAAATGGACAAAATGTAAAAATGAATAAAGCAAACCTCAAATTTCCACCCCATGTGGATGTGGGTTGCAAATAAGAAACAGGAATATCCATTTTTATGTTGATTTTACAGTCTGCATCAATATAATCTGGTCTGGATTTGTCTTCTGTAAAGGCGAGATCATACCAATATTACTGGACATCCATGAAAATGATGGAGTACAAACTCCACCACTCCATAAAAGCAATTTAAAAACAGGCAAAAATCAGTTAGAATCAAGTTTTTAGAGCACTAGAAACTAACCAAGAGTATGGACTCAAGAGTAGGAACACTTTTTCAAGAAAAGGGTTGAATTTCGGTTTGAAAAAACAGCCAGTGTTATGGTATTTTAGTTTACCAGAGTCCCATTTTCACTCTCCAACTGAGTAGTAGCTGTGAAGAAACAGCCTGCGCTTCTGGCAGCAGTATCAGAGGAAACATAATGGACTTCATTTTTAAAGAATTGCAACTTTTGTTTTCACCTGTCTGGTAGACTCCTTGGAAGTCACATCATGGAATGTGGAAGTCACAACCATGGAGGTCACAACTTCCTTGGAAGCAGTTCATGGTGATGAAGCTGCTACCCAGTGGGTATTTGAAGAAAACATAGGTAGGCAAATGCTTTAGTCAGAGCTGTCTAATGCAAAGGATTACAGTTGTGGCAAACAATAGAATAAACAAAAAGCTTAAGAGGAGAGGTTGAAGAATGAGATGCTTTAGGGAAATAAGGGCTTTGAGAAGATCTGACGTATTCTAGAGAATTTGTAAGGCCAAGTGCATGCCCAGAATTCTGCACATGCTCGGAAGAGACTAGATGAAGCATTAATGTCTAACTCCTCCTCCTCTTCCTCTTCCCTCTTCTTCCTCCTCCTCTTCTCCTCCTCCTCCTCTTCTTCCTCCTCCTCCTCTTCTTCCTGTTCTTTACCTTGAGGCTATGTGAAAGGGGTAAATGAGGATAACATGAGGCTATAAATGATGTAGCTTCATGCTGCGCATTTCTAACATACCACAGTCACTCTGCAGAAGTGGGGAGATTTTACTGTTGTGCCAAACACTAAAGGAAATTTCTGTCCAATCATTAGATGTCCAGTAAGGTGATGGAAAAAAAGGTATCTGTAACCACATGCAACACAGAATATATCCCAGGCCAGTAGACAGTGGGATTAAATATTCAATTTTCATAAAGAAAAATACCCACAAAATTTCAACGAATAATTCTAAATATGGCAAAAACTTCTTTTCAAAAATGGAGGAGATAACCCTCATCCCTTTGAATATGGGTGGAACCTGTGAATATAATGAGATATTACTCATGTGATTAGGTTACATTGTGAAATACAGTTGATTTTAAAAAAGGGAAATTATTGAGGTATGCCTATCCTAATCACCAACAACACAGCTAATATAATGCCACAACTACAAGGAACTGAATTCTCCCAACATGCCAAATGATCTTAAGAGTGATCTTGCCAGTGTAGAACCTCCAGATAATGGCACAGTCAGTCAACATCTTGATTTCAGTATTATGAATTTCTGAACAGAGAACCCAGTTAAAACATGCTAGACTCCTGACACAAGGGAAATGTGAGATAATAAACGTGTGTTGTCTTGAGCTGCTAAGTTTGTGTTTTGTTGTTGTTGTTGTTGTTACACAGCAATAGAAAACTAAAACACCTTATTTTATGCCTTCTTGTGATTAGATCATTAGAACTGATAGAGCCTTTAGTCCACTGAACTCCAAGGCATTTATTCCTCATGTGACACTTTGACCCAAGCATGGACAGAAGACCATGCTTGGTTCATTCATGTTGAGACTATTTGGAATATATTTCTTTCCTTGTTTATGTTTTTATCTTTAGGGAGGGTATTTTAAAATCTATTTAAGTTTGCAAATAGCGAATTTAGTTGAGCCTAGGTATCCTTGGGATTTGGTTCCAGGACCCCCTGTGGTAACCAAATCCATGGATGCTTAAGTGCCTTACATAAAATGGTGTTGTATTTGCTTATAACCTATATACATCCTCCCCTACACTTTATCTCCAGATTACTTACAATACTTAATTATACTGTATTATTTAGGGAATAATGACAATGAAAAAAAATGTTGGTACATGTTTAGTGCAGACACAGTCATCCTTTTATTTAACTTTCTTGAATATATTTGACATGTAGTTGGTCGAATCCATGGATGAAGAACCCAAAATACAGAAGGTTGATTATGTATACATATGGGTCAGAAATAAAAAAATTTGACAACATTTATAGTGAGAACTTTCCCAGGCTTTCTTACCCTCATCTGCACTGTTTTAATCTGTCTCCTCTTCAAATAACCAATGCTTTTAGTTTCTCGTTATTCTTCTAGAGTTATTTTAAAATGCATGCCTGTGAAAAAGACTATTATTACCAATATTCATTCTCCTCTTCTTAAAAAATACTAGAATTTTTTATTGGGCACATGACTCTAAGGAGTAAAAACTACAGTCTTAAAGCTCCGTCATAGCTAGATGTGGCCAGGTCAAATATAAGCAGAAGCATATGTGGCAGCTTCCAAGTATGTTCCTTGATATGCAACCTTTGCCTCTTCTGTTTCTCCATCCTGCTTTCTGGAAAGTAGATGGTAGCTTGGACCAGAGGACAAGGCCATAATCTAAGGATGGCCTGGTGAGTTTGAAGTAAACTGGCTCCAGGAAGTCTCATAGAACAGAGCTAAAAATGCTGTCATCTTCTACCTGCCCCCAGGCATTTACGGAGAAAAACAAACCTATGATTAAAAAAAGAGAAATTAAGACCTCCCTAGATAAGCAAAAATTGAGATACTTTATCACTGAAAGACCTGTACTTCAAGATAATCTAAATTGAATTATTTAGGCTGAAATTTAACTTTATGCTACATAAAAACTGCCATATACAAAAGGTCATAGATTGTGTGATTCCATTTATATAAAATTTTTAAAATAGGCAAATTCATAGGGAAAGAGAGTATATTAGTGCTTTCCAGAGGATGAGATGAGAGGGAAATTAGGAGAGCAGGATTTCTTTTGGAGTGATGAAATTGTTATAGAATTAGCAATGATGGGTGTGCAAGATTATATGAATATGGTATAAAAATACTGAGTTACATATTTTTTTAATGTTTTAAATGGTAAATTTTATGATATGTAAATTGTTTAGTAAATTATAAACTGGAACTGTTAACTTCCTTATCTATGTCCAATGCCTATACATGATGTGTATATGAAGATAATACACACAAATCACTAATAACAGAATCAATAATGTTCAAAATAACATATCTTTAACCATTGTAAATCTGGTAACTAGAATTTTCTGTAATGTGGGAATACTTATAGTAGAGATATTTCCTTACTCTCAGCAACTGTTTCTTTCTTAAGAAAATTCATGGAAGGATAGAAAAAAATGAAAAAACATTTCATGTCATCAGATTCTTCATTCATTGAGAACAAATTGTCTATTGATTTTTATGAGTCAAGAAATATTTCAGGACATTGGAATACATCAATAAGCAGATGTAGACCCTTATCTTCAATAATAATATAAAGAACACAAGAAACAATAAGTGATGATAATATGAGACAGCATGTAAGATGTAGAATGGAATAAAATGATAATTGCTCTGATATAAAAGGGAAAAAAATGGTTATGGATATTGGGAAAACTGGGTTGATAGATAAATTAGGCATGAGAGAAGCATGAAATTTTGGACGTTTCTTAGTTTCTGTGTGGTGTGGTGACTCACATAAGCCTCAAAAGTGTCCTCTTCTGGCACACTTTATGTTCTCTTCCCCCAGGTCCTTGCTCAAGGATATTGACACCAATAACTAAGTTCTAGTATATTAAGTTTGATACATTGATGTCAGAATTGATTCTTTATTGTCTCTCTGCAGCCAAGTGTTTAGTATATCCTTTATTTTATGCGTATAAATACCTGTTTCCTTTTATCTTATTCGAGTATCCGAAGTTGTGCAAGAGCATCCTAAAATGTCTTCCTGCCTCCAGGCACAATGCTTGTTTTGTTTCTCGTCTATATCTTGTAGTCAGATTGAATAAAAAAAGACAACTTTTATCGGGCTGTGTCTATTCAGTTAAAAAGTATACAGCTTTTTTTTTTTTTTTTAAATATTTGAAGAGGTTTATTCTGAGCCAAATGTGAGTGACCATGGCCCATGACACAGCGCTCAGGAAGTCCTAAGAACATGTGCCCAAGATGGTCAAGGCACAGCTTGGTTTTATACATTTTAGGGAGGTATAAGACATCAATCAAATACATTTAAGAAATACATGGGTTTGGTCCAGAAAGGTGGCACAGCTCAAAGCTTTTGGGTGGGAGGTGGTAGTTTCCAGGCTATAGGTAAATTTAAACATTTTCTGATTGATGATTGAGTTTGTCTAAAGTTTGTCTGGGATCCATAGAAAGGAAATGTTCAAGTTAAGATCAAATATTGTGGAGACCAAGGTTCTTTTTGAGATCTTATATTGGCTGCCCTTAGAGACAATAGATGACAAATGCTTCCTATTCAGATCTTTAAAAAGTGCTGGACTTTTAGTTAAACTCCTTAGCACTGGGAAGACCTGGAAGAAAAAGATCTACCTATGTTAATAGAAATTCTTTACAGATGCAAATTTGTCACCAGGAAGGACAGCTTTGCAGGGACATTTCAAGATACGGCAAAGAAACATGTTTTGGGGTAAAATCTTTTGATTTTCTTATTTATTTATTTATTTGTTTTTATTATACTTTAAGTTCTAGGGTACATGTGCATAACGTGCAGGTTTGTTACATATGTATACTTGTGCCATGTTGGTGTGCTGCACCCATCAACTCGTCAGCACCCATCAATTCATCATTTATATCATGTATAACTCCCCAATGCAATCCCTCCCTCCTCCCCCCTCCCCATGATAGGCCCCAGTGTGTGATGTTCCCCTTCCCGAGTCCAAGTGATCTCATTGTTCAGTTCCCACCTATGAGTGAGAACATGCGGTGTTTGGTTTTCTGTTCTTGTGATAGTTTGCTAAGAATGATGGTTTCCAGCTGCATCCATGTCCCTACAAAGGACGCAAACTCATCCTTTTTTATGGCTGCATAGTATTCCATGGTGTACATGTGCCACATTTTCTTAATCCAGTCTGTCACAGATGGACATTTGGGTTGATTCCAAGTCTTTGCTATTGTGAATAGTGCCGCAATAAACATACATGTGCATGTGTCTTTGTAGTAGAGTAATTTATAATCCTTTGGGTATATACCCAGTAGTGGGATGGCTGGGTCATATGGTACATCTAGTTCTAGATCCTTGAGGAATCGCCATACTGTTTTCCATAATGGTTGAACTAGTTTACAATCCCACCAACAGTGTAAAAGTGTTCCTATTTCTCCACATCCTCTCCAACACCTGTTGTTTCCTGATTTTTTAATGATTGCTGTTCTAACTGGTGTGAGATGGTATCTCATTGTGATTTTGATTTGCATTTCTTTGATGGTGAGTGATGATGAGCATTTTTTCATGTGTCTGTTGGCTGTATGAATGTCTTCTTTTGAGAAATGTCTGTTCATATCCTTTCCAGAATCTACTAAGAACTCAAACAAATATACAAGAAAAAAAAACCCCATCAAAAAGTGGGCATCCAGCTTTTTAAATCACCCAGGTTAAGTTTTAAGTTGCTCCACACAGCACCTGTGGCTCTACTTTATTTCTTGTAACAACATGTTTCAAACTCTCTCTCTTCCATTTACCTCGTGCTACAACCACATCAAATCCTGTTCTTTAATCTGTAACAAAGTCTCTCTGTCACGTTTTAATGCCAGGATGTGTAGTTTCTCTTATACTTACTATGATTTATATTTTTCTCTGCTTTTGCTTAGTGATTGTAACTAAGGTCACATTCATTCATATGGAAAGGTCACCTTAAATATAAGTTGTAGCTGAACCATTATATATTCCCATCGCAGTTCAAGAAGTAAAATGTAAAAAAATAAATAATTCTCTGAAGTTCTCAGTGTTTGATTCCCTTGTCACAAACTTTCAACTCTCTCACTCAGGTAAAAACCATTTAAATGTTTTAAATAGTCTTGATACATATGTAACATTCCTATAAAGTCTGACTTGATGTTGCTTATTGTTGACTAGTGTATAAATAAAAATCATATTGTATGTATCATTTTACAAAATGTCATTCTCACCTAATTATATGTTTGTGGGAGTCATCTGTGTTTTTACATGTAATTGCTGTTCCTTTATTTTGTTATCTAATATTGAATCAGTAGGAATATGTCCACATTTATTCGTCTATTTAACCTTGATGAACAATTGAATTGCTTCTCTTTTGTGCTTATTATGAACTGTGTTGATATCAATTTCTTTATTAAATATATTGTTGAATCCTAGAGATATTTGCATATGTTTCTCTAGGTTGTATACCTAGGAGTGGAGTTGCTGGGTTATAAAGTTTGTGTATAATTAAGGGTTTTCCAAAGTGGATGGACATGTCTACATTACAGACCACAATGAATAAAAGATCTCATTGTTTTTGCATTCCAACCAGAGTTGGTAGCAGTCGCTGAACTTTCTACAGTCTGGATTTGTGATCGTGTTACACTATGATTTTTTAGCTGCTTTATTGATATATAATTTACATACTATACTATTAGATTATTTATACTATACAATTAAATGGTCTCTATTACAGATAGGTGGAACCATCTCCACAGCTTAGAACATTTACATCACCTCAAAATAAATGTAGTACCTCTTAGCTATCACACTCCTAATCCCCCAATAACCCTAAATTCACCCCTAAGCAGCTACTAATCTATTTTCTGCCTTTATAGTTTTCCCTATTCTGGACATAAAGGATTTATGTGAATGCAAACATAGAATATGTGAGCTTTTGCAGCTTTTTCTAAAACCTAGAATAATCTTAAAGTTTCTCCACATTTAAAGCATAGTTTAGAACTTTTTTTTATTTTTTATGGCTAAATATTCTGTATGACGGAGGTATCTCATTCATGCATTCGTGGGCATTTGGACCATTTCCACCTTGTAACTATTATGGATAATGCTGCTATCAATATTGATTTACAAGTTCTTGTAAGTATAAATGATTTTATTTCTCTTGGGTATATCTAGAAGTGAAATTTCTGGGTCATAAATGACTCTTTATTTGATGAACTGCTAGAGCTTTTCTCCACGTGGCTGCAACTTTTTCATTCTCACCAACACCATATAGGAGCTCCAATTTTTCCACAATTACAGTAGTGGAAATGGTACCAAAACTAGTTATTATCATTCATTTTAATTCTAATTATGATACAAGGTGTAAAGTGGTATCTCATTGGGATTTGAATTTTCATTTCTCTGATAACTATGATGTTGAACATCTTTTCATGTACATATTGGCAATTTATCTTCCTTGGAGGAATTTTTATTCAGAACTCTAATTTTCACTTGAGATATTTCTCATTTTATTCTGAATTGAAAGATCTAAAGATCTTAGATCTGCATAGTCTACATACAAGTCATTCATCAGATACATAATATGCAAACATTTTTCAATCCTGTGTACTTTTACCTTTCATTTTTATTGATCCATAATAATTGTACATATTTAATAGGGGTATATATAATATTTTGAAACATGCATAAAACATGTAATGATCAAATCAGGGTATTTTGCATATTTGTCATTTTTGTTACAAACATTTTAAATCTCCTCTAGCTATTTTGAAATAGAAATTATTCGTAACTCTCGTCATCCTTATTGCTATTGTATGCTAGAACTTACTATTTCAATCTAACTTTATTTCTGTACCCTTAAACAATCTTTCTTCATCCTCTCATCTTTCCTAGTAGTCTCTAGTGTCCATCATTCTACTCCACCTTCATGGAATCTACTTGTTTAGCTCCAACATATGAGTTAGAACATGCAATATTTGTCTTTCTGGGTCTAGCTTATTCCGCTTAAGCTGAACACCTCCAGTTCCATTCATATTGCTGCAAATGAAGAGATTTCATTTTTATATACAGCAGAATAGTATTCCATTGAGTATATCTAATTCATTTTCTTTATCCATTCATTCATTTGATGGACACTTAGGTTCCGTATCTTGTTCATTGTTAACAGTGTTGCAATAAATATGGAAGTGGAAGTATCCCTTCGATATCCTGATTTCCTTTCCTTTGGATGAATTCCCAGTAGTTACATTGCTGGATCATATGGTAGTTCTATTTTTAGATTGGTGAGAAACCTCCATACTGTTTTCCATCCTGGCTGTACTAATTTACTTTCTCACCAACAGTGTAGTACAGATCCCTTTCCTCTGAATCCTCACCAGCATTTGTTTGTTTTTGTCTTTTTAATAACAGCCGTTCTAAGTTGGGTGAGATGGTATCTTATTGTGGTTTAGATTTGCACTTTCTTGATGATTAGGGATTTTGAGAATTTTTTTTTGTATATCTGTGGGCCATTTGTATTCTTTTGAGAAATGTCTGTTTGTATTATTTGACCACATCTTAATGCAATAATTTATTTACTTTTTGCTGTTGCTTTGTTTGAGTTCCCTGTGTATTCTGGACATTAGTTTCTTATTGGATGAATAGATAAAAAATATTTCCCCCCATTATATTGGTTGTCTTTTCATTCTGTGAACTGTTTCCTTTCCTGTGCAGAAGGTTTTTAGCTTGATATAGTCCCACTTGTCTATTTTTTTAAAATTTAAATTTAGAAACATAATCTCTCCTAGTTGCTCAGGCTGGAGTTCAGTGGCACAATGATACCTAACCACAGGCTTGAACTCACGGGCTCAAGTGGTTTTCATGTCTCAGTCTTTCAATTAGTGAGGACTACAGGCATGTGCCACCATGCCAGACAAATTTTCCAATTATTTTGTAGAGATGATTTTGCTGCGTTGCCCAGGATGGTCTCAAACTCCTGGCCTCAATCCATACCCCCTCCTTGGCCTCCCAAGACATTGAGATTACATGTGTGAACCACCATGCATGACCCCCATTTGTCTGTTTTTTTTTGTTGTTGTTGTTGCCCGTGTTGTGTTTTTTTTGTGTGTGAGTGTTTTTGTGCCTGAGAAGTCTTAGCTGCAAAATCTTTGCCTAGACTAATGTCCTGGATAATTCATTCTATGTTTTTTTCTGGGAATTTTGTTGTTCCAGGTCTTAAGTGTGAGCCTTTATTTTTCATTGATGTTTATATATGATTAGAGATAAGAGTCTAGTTTCAAGTTTTTATTTATAAATATCTAGTTTTCTCAGCACCATTTATTGAAAAGAGTGTCTTTTCTCCATTGTATGTTCTTGATAACTTGATCTAGAATTAGTTGATGTAGATGTATTTTTGAGTTACCTGTTCTGTTCCATTGGCCGTTGGTATTTGTTTTTAATTTCAATACTATACTATTTTGGTTACTATAGCTTTGTAGCATATTTTGAAGTCAGGTAGCTTGATGCTTTGTTCTTTTTGCTCAGGATTTCTTTAATGACTTGGGTATTTTTGTGGATCCATGTAATTTTAGATTTTTTTCTATTTTTGTGGAAAACGGCTTTAGTATTTTAATAGGGCTTGCACTAAATCAAATGACCTTAGGTAATTGTAAATTATTAATTATTATTAAATGAGTAATTGTAAATTACCTTGAGTAGCATATTCAGTATTAATTTTTTCAATCTGTGAGCATGGGATGTCCTTACACTTGTTTGTATCCTCTTCTATTTCTTTCATAAGTGTTTCATAGTTTCATCATAAAGGTCTTTCACTACCTTGGTTAGATTTATTACTGGGTACTTTATTTTTTGGAGCTGTTGTACATGGGTTTGCTTTCTTGAATTTTTTTCAGCTAGTTTGTTATTGGTATACACAAATGCTATTGCTCTTTGTATGTTGGATTTGTGTCCTAAAACTTAACTGAATTCATATATTAGTTCTAAGACCTTTTTGGTAGAGTCTTTAGATTTTTCTCAATAAAAGATTTTTATGTGCAAAGTGAGACTATTTGCCATTCTGTTTTCATATTTGGAAGACATGTATCTATTTAAATCTGCCCTGTTGCTCTGTCTAGGACTTCCAGTACATCGTTGAATGGTAGTTAAAGTGCACATCCTTGTCTTGTTCCAGTTCTTAAAAAAAAAAAAGGCTCTCAGTATTTCCCTATTCAGCACAGTGTAAATTGTAGGTCTGCCATACATGGCCTTTTTTATTTTAATATGCTTCTTCTGTGACTAGTTCGTTTTGTTAAGGGATGTTAAATGGTATTAAATGCTTTTTCAGTATGTCTTGAAAAACGTCACATGTTTTTTGTCTTTCATTTTGTTGATGTGATTATTATATTTATTGATTTGCATAAACATCATTGCATCCTTGGAAAAAATCGCAGCAATGGGATTTGATTGTGAGAACAATGGGCTTTCATACTTGGTCATGGTGAATTATCTTTTTGATGTGTGGTTGAATTTGGTTTGCAAGTAAAATTTTGAATATTTTTGCATCTCTGTATATCAGAGATATTGGCCTGTAGTGTTCTCTTTTTTGGTTGTTGTGTCCTTGTCTGATTTTACCATTAGGTTAATTCTGTCTTCATAATGTGAATTAGTACGAATTCCTTCCTCTTCAATTTTTGACAGTAGTTTAGAAGAATTTGTATTGCCTCTGCTTTGTAAGTTTGGTAGGATTCACTAGTAGATGCATCCAGTCCTGGACTTTTTTTGGGGGGATGCTTTTTATACTTTTTATTACTGAATCAATCACATTACTTTTATTGGTTTATTCAGGTTTTATGTTTCTTTCTGGTTTAATTGTGCTAGGTTGTTGATTTACAAAAATCTGTCCATTTTCTCTTGGTTTTCTAATTTGTTAGCAAATAATAGTCTTTAATGATTCTTTGTACTTTGTCGTATAATTTGTAATGTCCCTTTTTTTCTTTCGTATATTATTTATTTGAGTCTTCACTTTTTTTCTTGGTTCATCCAGCTGCTGTCATAATGCTGCAGCCATCTGAGTGGGCATGAGAAAAAGTAATTGGGGATCCAGAGATGCAGAGATCCAGAGATGCTGTTGGGACCCAGAGCAGGGTGTATTCTGGTGGGGGCCAGGTTCTCATAATGATGTTATGCTTCAGCTGCTTGGGTCTTAAGAGGGTGTGTGGGCCTCAGTGTGAACACTCTCTCTGGAACAATGCTGTCACTTGAACTCTAGGCAGCACTCTGTATTAGTCACGGGGCTCCAAGGGTCAAGGGACTCTCCCATGGCTAGGAGTGCAGAAGTCTACGGTGATAATGTAGACTGCTGACAATCTCCCACTTACCTTTTTACTGCAATGGGGAGTGCTGCCTCGCTCCAAGCCATTCCTGGCTCAACTGAATGCTTCCCTCTCCTGTTCATCAGGGGTTCCTTGTTACTTCCATGCTGAATGCCAGTGTTCTGTCTTAGAAGCTCTATACAATGACTAGTTATCTCCTCATTGGTTTGGTCCTTTATGGAGGAGGCAAGTGTCAGGTGCCTCTAGTCTGCCATCTTAAATGGCTTTTACTATTCTTAATAGTGTCCTTTGAAGCACAAGCCTTTGTAATTTTGATGAAGTCCTATTTATTCCATTTTTCTTTTGTTTCTCATGCTTTTGAAGTTATATCTAACAATCCATCTTTTTAGGAGACATGTGTAAAGTTATCTAAGTATTGTCTATAAAATAATTAGTGGTCACAGACATGCATTCGATATTTTATAGTTTACTGTTACTTAAACTGTAAAATTAATGTTATTTCCGTTTTTATTTTTACTTTGTGAAACAAGGTCTGACCCTATCCCCCAGGTTGCAGTGTGGTAGCACAATCTCAGCTTACTGAAACCTCTGACTTTCTAGCTCAAGTCATGCTCCTACCTCAGCCTCCAGAGTAGCTGGGACTACAGGTGGACAACACCATGCCCAACTAGTTTTTGTAATTGTTGTAGAGATGTGGTTTTGCCATGTTGCCCAGGCCGGTCTCAAATTCGTGAGTTTGGCCTGCCAAAGTGCTGGGATTATAGGCATGAACCACTGTGCCCAGCCTTGAATTTTAATGATGTAATAAAAACATATGTTCCTTTTCTTCTTTGCTTGTCATTGTATAATGTCCATGAAACTATAATTACCATGATAGTCACATCCCCTCCAGGCAGTCAGACTAGAGCAGTGATTGAAAACTTACCTGACATCATTCCAAGATTTAAAAGTTTCATATGCTGATTCTCCCTCTTAAGAGATCTTGGGCAAACAACTTAATCCAAGTCTCAATTTTTCCACATATGAAATGGAGATAAGAATATTAAATAGCATAATAAAAGTCAAAAACTCAGGGAGGTCTTGCCAAAGTAATACCTGCTCAACAAATCATCATCATCATCATCATTATAAACATCACCATCACCCTAATCCAGCTTTTCAGGAATTAACAATTAACACCAAGAAGTAACAATGACATTTTATTCCATTTTTATAATGGACATTCTAGAGAAATAGTTAACTTTTTCAGTAGCATTCTTAGTGTTGGCTTTCTTTCAATAAGATAAATACTAATAAATGGCCCACATATGTAATGTCACAGGTCTATTTCTGTATCTACTTCTCTAAGACTTTGCTGCCATACTTTCTTTACTGCTATTCTATGTGACTGTCTGTAATAGTATTCCATATAATTGAGAAACAGAGTCATCCTTTAAGCATGCATTTATAATCTTTATATATTTTTGAATTAGATATATTTCTTGCAGGTCATGCCCTTCCCACAGTGTCTTGGCTAACTTTTTTTACTGTCTCAAATCTTATCAAGGTAATTTTGTTAAATTATTTATGTTAATAAAATATATTACTTTTAAGTTATAATTTTGCTATTAATATTATAATTTTGTATTAACTTTCTGATTCTTTTTACCTGCCTTATACTCTCTTCTTTTCTCCTGATGAATTTTGTGTTTTCCATCACACAGAAGAATGTCATGTTTTTTCCTCTATAGTGCAGTTTTCAATAAAACAAAAGGTTACATCCAGACTATCTTCTTTATACTATTGTTTGCATATTATATGGGTTACATATCTATTACAGATTACCTTGTAGCAGGATGAAGTAATTTTTACCCTCTATTTTATGTAGGAAAATTAAAACAAGTCTTGTACTTAGCAATTGTATACAAATGTCAAATCCACAGAAGTAAATTTGGACTAAGCATCAAGACAATGTGATTCTAAGTTACTAAGGTTCAGTGGAATCTATTTTATTCCCTGGTATAATTAAAGTAACATGAATTCAAATTTTGAGTTGATTTTCTTCAGAAAAATATGGAGCATTCAGTGATTATGTAAATAATGATTCTCTTCTGACCAGAAGATAGTAACTCACTCCTCTATGGAGAAATATAGTTAAAAGCATGACTGTGTATAACTGGACATTATCATAATATTGATTTAATTTTTTTGGATATTAAGATTTATTCTTATAAAGCTCTACTTTCTTTTACATAATGTATGAACACTATCATGTCTCATATTATCAATGACAAAGTATGCAAAATAGAATTGGAAAATAAGATATAGTTTTAGGCGACATCTTAAGCAAACATATAGAACATTTTTTTGAAATTTATGATCCCTTAAGAAACTTATCCTTTGAGTATTAGGAAAACATTGAAAATGTATTATTTGATTTCCTTGAATACTTCCTTTCATGGGACATTACTACACATCTGTTAAAATGACTAAAATACGGAAGTTGGCAATTCCTATTGCTGCCAGTGATGCTAGCCACAGAAACTCTTGCTCATAGCTGGTGGTAAGGAAAAATGATGCATCCACTTTACAAGATACTTTGATAGTTTGTAACACAGCTTAGCAATTTTGCCACAGAATCCAACAATCACACTCTTAGGTGATTTGTCTGCTTGGAAAACTTATTTCTACATGAAAACCTGAAAATAAATGTTTATTGCAGCTTTAATCATAATCACTCAAAATTGTAAGTAACCAGTATGTCCTTTAAAAAGTGAATGTGTTAAAAAGTCATGGTACATTCACACAATAGAATAACATTCAGCACTAAAATGAAATGAGCTATGTAGTTATGCAAATACCTGCATAAATGCATACATATTGCCAAATAAAAGGAATCGTGAAAAAGCTACATATTGTGTGATTCCAATCATATAGCATTCTATAAAAGGCCAAACTATAAATATAACAAACACATTGGATGTTGCCATGGGACATGTTCGTGTGTATGTGACGAGGGAGTTTGAGAAGGTAAAAAAGTGTGAATTTTAGGTTAGATTAAGCTATTCCATATCTTTCTGTAGTGGTGATACATTTCACTGCGTTTGTCAAAACCATTGTATTTTATAGCAAAAGGGTGAACCTTAAAGAGTGTGTGTATATATATACACACACACTCATCTAAGTATGTAATATATAATATACATATGTAACATATAATACATATGCTACATATCCATATATGTATATACATATATGGGTAACATGGGTATGTATGTATATGCACATGTATTTATATGTATGTATATATTTGAGTATATGTGTATATACATATATACATGTATATTCATATATTTTTAAACTTGTGCTTTAAGTACAGGGGTACATGTGCAGTTTTGTTACACTGGTAAACATGTGTCAGGGACATTTGTTGTGCAGATTATTTATCACCTAGGTATTAGGCCTAGTACCCATTAGTTATTTTTCCTAATACTCTTCCTCCTCCCAACCCCCACTCTCCAAAAGTTCCCAGTGTGTGTTGTTCCTCTGTTTCCATATGTTTTCATCATTTAGCTCCCACTTATAAGTGAAAATATATGGTATTTGGTTTTCTCTTCCTGTGTTAGTTTGCTAAGAATAATGCCCTCCAGCTCCATCCATGTCTCTGCAAAGTACATATTCTTGTTCTTTTTTACAGCTCCATAATATTTCATCTTGTGTATGTACCACATTTTTTTATCCAGTCTATCGTTGATGGGCAGCTGATACTGCATCTTTGCTGTTGTGAATAATGCTGCAGTGAATATATGTGTGCATGTCTGGTGTGTTTTTAATAGAACATTTTATATTTGTCTGGGTATATATCTAGTAATGGAATTGCTGGGTCAAATGACATTTCTGTCTTTAGGTCTTTGATGAATGACCACACTCTCTTCCACAATAGTTGAACTAATTTGCACTCCCACCAACAGTGAATAAACACACCTTTTTCTCTACAACCTCACCAGCATCTGTTATTTTTTGACTTTTTAATTATAACCATTCTGACTGATGTGAGATGGTATCTCATTGTGGTTTTGATTTGCATTTCTTTAATGATCAGTGACATTGAGCTTTTTCTCATATGATCGTTGGCCACATTTATATCATCTTTGGAGAAGTGTCATGTCCTTTGCTCACTTTTTAATGGAGTTTAAGAGATCACGGGATCCTAGGGTAGAATGCAGAGTATGACAAGATAATGTAACTGCATTCTAAATGTATGAAACAATCTCACTGAGGAAATATGGCAAGGAGCAGTGCTGACCTAAGTTATGTTCTAAATGGATACTATAACACTAAATATCAAACAAACTGTACAAATTATCATAATTTAATTGATAGCGTTGTTTCCCATAGGAGTACAGTGGGAACTATAATACTGTTCTACATATATTCTACTACTACTACTGTTCTACAAAACTAACTAAATGGATCGCGAATGTTGAGAAACAATTTCTTGAATTTACAGTAGGATATTAAAGATCATCAATGAGAGGATGGATAATCCATGCTATGGATTAGAGTAGGGGAACATCATTATGAACTCGTGTTCTGCTTAATGTCAATATGGATAATTACATATAGACATATTTTAGATGTGTTCATACACAGTTTAGTATACACACATATATTTATTTTCTGTGAGTTAAAGTGGTCTAGAAGTGATGGCACTTATTGCGATTAGGCTTTGTGTCCAAACTCAAATCTTATCTTGAATTATAATCCCCATAATCACCATGTGTCCCGGGAGAGACCAGGTAATTAATTCTTGGAGGGCAGTTTCCCCCATGCTGTTCTTGTGATAGTAAGTTCTCATGAGATCTGACTGTTTTATAAAGGACTTTCTCCCTTCACTTGGCACTTCTCCTTCCTGCTGCCTTTGTTGAAGAAGGTGCCTTGCTTCCTCTTCACCTTCTCCCACGATTGTAAGGTTTCTGAAGCCTGCCCAGCCATGCTGAACTGTGAGTCAATTAAATCTTCCCTTTAGAAACTACGCAGGCTCAGACAGTTCTTTATAGCAGTATGAAAACAGACTAATACAGTACATTGGACCAAGATAGTGAGGCACTGCTATAAGGATTCCTGAAAATGCAGAAGTGACTTTGAAACTGGGTTACAGGCAGAGGTTGAAACAGTTTGGAAGGCTCAGAAGAGACACAAAGATGTGGGAATGTTTGAAACTTCCTAGAGGCTGGTTGAATGGCTTTGACAGAGATGCCGATAGTGATAGGGACAATAAAGTCCGGGTGAGGGTGGTCTTAGATGGAGATGAGAAACTTGTTGGGAACTGGAATAAAGGTGATACTTGCTATGCTTTAGCAAAAAGACTGGCAGCATTTTGCCCTTTCCCTAGAGATCTGTGAAACTTTGAACTAGAGAGAGATGTTTTAGGGTATCTGGCAGATGAAATTTCTAAGCAGCAAAGCATTTAAAAGGTGACTTGAGTGCTGTCAACAGCATTCAGTTTTATGCATTCACAAAGAGATGGTTTGGAATTAAAACCTATGTTTGAAAGGGAAGCAGAGCATAAAATTTTGGAAAATTTGCTGTCTCACTATGTGATAGAAAAGAAAAAAAAAAAAACATTTTCTAAGAATTTCAAGCCTGCTGCAGAAATTTACCTAAGTATCCAGGAGTCAAATGTTAATCACCAAGACAATGGGGAAAATGTCTCAAGGAAATGTTGGAGGTCTTCATGGCAGCCCCTCCCATCATAGGCATCGAGGCCAAGAAAAGATAAATGGTTTCCTAGGCTGGGCCCAGAGCCTTGCTGCTTTGTTCATTCTCAGGATTTGTTGCCCTGTCTCTCAGCCATGGCTAAAAGGGGCCAAAGTACAGCTCAGGTCATTGCTTCAAAGGGTGCAAACCCCAAGCCTTGGTGGCTTACACATGGTGTTGGGCCTGTGGGTGCACAGAAGCCAATAATTGATATTTGGGAACCTACACCTAGATTTCAGAGGATGTATGGAAATGACTGGATGTCCATAAAGAAGTTTGTTTGAAGGGTGGAGCCCTCATGGAGAACCTCTGCTAGGATACTGCAGAAGGTAAATGTGGAATTGGAGCCCCCACACTGAGTCCCCATTGGGGCACTGCCTAGTGAAGCTGTGAGAAGAGGGCCATTGTCCTCCAGACCCCGCAATGGTAGATCCACAGACAGCTTGCACTGTGTGCCTGGAAAAGCTGCAGACAACTCCAGCCCAGGAAAACAGCTGGGATGGAGGCTGTACTCTACAAAGCCACAGGGGTGGAGCTGCCCAAGATATAGGAACCCACATCTTACATCAGTGTGAACTGGATATGAGACATAGAATCAAAGGAGATCCTTTCAGAGCTTTAAGACTTGAGTGCCCGCTTGATTTTGGACTTGCACGAGGCTTGTAGCCCTTTTATTTTGGCACATTTCTCCCATTTGGAACAGATGTATTTACCCAATGCCTGTACTCTAATTGTATCTAGGAAATAACTAACTTGCTTTTGATTTTAGAGGCTCATAGGTGGAAGGAACTTGTCTTGCCTCAGATGAAACTTTGGACTTGGACTTTTGGGTCAATGCTGGAATGAATTAAGACCTTGGGAACTATTGGGAAGGCATGAATGGTTTTGAAGTGTGGCGGTGACATGAGATATTGGAGGGGACAGGGGTAGAATGATATGCTTGGGGTTTTTGTGCCCACCCAAATCTCATATTGAATTGAAATCTCCACAATCACCACACATCAATGCAGAGACTGGGTAATTGAATCATGAATTTCCCCCATGCTTTTCTCATGATAGTGAGTTCTCATGAGATCTCATGGGTTTATAAGGTGTTCTCCCTGCTTTGCTTGACAGCTCTCCTTCCTGCTACATTGTGAAGAAAGTGCCTTTCTTTCCCTTTGCCTTCCACCATGATTGTACATTTCCTGAGACCTCCCAAGCCATACTGAACTTTGAGTCAATTAAACCTCTTTCCTTTATAAATTACCCAGTCTCAGTGAGTTCTTTCTAGTGGTATGAAAACGGGCTAATAATGCTCATTGGTAATGAGAATATCTAGCAGCCAGATTTTGGTTTTTAATACTATTATTCAATAAAAGAAACCAAGGTTCTTTGAATAAATGGCTAAATCTATCACAGGGGAAGGAATCTATAGCATTAGCCTGGAGCATCTTATAGTTGTAGAAGTTAGTAAAGTGCGCAAAACACACACACAGACTGTCTCTCTGTATCTCTCTTTCTTCCTTTCTGTCTCTCTCCTCCTTCTCCTCCTCCTCTCTCTCTCTCTCTCTCACACACACACACACACCCCCCTTGGGAATATGTCAAAAGGACATCTTTCACTCGAAAGATTTTTCAGTAACAAAAGCTGGACCAAATTGAGCAGAAAATGCATAATATACTATTGGATTATCTCTCTGCATATGAAATAAATACCCCAAGCCCACACAGATATAAATAAATAAATGACTGAAAAATAAGTAAATAGAGAGAATGGTCAAATCTCATGTCCAGAAGAATTCCAAATAATTTATGTAGATTCTCCTTCTTCAAATCAGCAGAGCATATCCCTGTCCTTAAGTGTGATTGCTACTGTAATGACATACTACTGAAGACCTTTGCGGTTTCCTTTGCGGTTAGTGATTGTGTGTGTAATGGTGTACTTTGAAAATAACAGAATTACATAAATTTTAAATAGAAACAATTCCCCAAAATATATGGACTTTATTTTTTTATTGGAATCACACATTACCTTCCATTTCTTTTGTCACTAAGGAATTTCCTGGCAATTTAAAAGAACATTCTTGCCTACATGGTGGACATAGTGTGAAAGTTTGAATTATATAATCGTTCTTCCAATTTATATTTAAATTCTATGTTCTAGGGTGTTCAAAAAATATTTTAAATGTGCCACTTTGTCAAGTGATTATTGAACAAATAAACAAAAACAACTGACAACAGGCATAATGTTACTTGCCAGTCTTTGGTTTTTTTCTTACTCTGTTTTGTCTTTATTATTCTGAAAGGTAAGAGATGGAAGGAAGGAAGGAAGGAAGGAATAATTAAAGATTTTTCTCACTCATGTCTTCCAAATTCTGCCATTCCTTTTACATCTGTTGAATTATTATAAAAATATTTCCATGAATTCTTTATGTATGACATAAAGAAAATTAGCATTGACACAAGGTGATGTTCATTGAATCATTTGACACACATTTTTCCCCATAGAGAGTTAAGGAGTTAAATGGTGCTAACTTATGTATAAATATATCTTATGGTTAGAGACAGCAGTACAATGCTGAACATTCAGACAAAACAAAGCAAATACATCACATGCTTTTAATACCTCCGTGGTATGCAGTGTCTTCATGATAGTTCATAGCAAATTAAAGGATACTCAGTCTCTAGCTTTCTTTATTGCCTGAGTTACTCAAGTTCCTGTCACAAATTTTAAGACTTATGAAGTCTCTTGACTTTAAGTGTACCTGTGATCTTTTCACAGGCAGAAGTAAAATGAAATCCAAGGACTTTTTTCCCTTGCATGATCTATTAAAGACCAGTAATAACTGCCAAAAATTAATTCACATTATTCAGATCTAATCTTTGTGTAATTAATTGCTTCTAAATCATTGAATACATTCATTCTCCTTACTCATCATTAAAATAGACATTTTGTAATAGAAAAAACATTGACCTCTCCTTTCACATCTGAATTAAAAATTCTAGTATATTTTGAAGAATGTATCAAATGTTATGGGTGGCAGGAATAAGAGCCTATATGAATTTCTAAAACATAAATGATTAAGTCATTTTGTTCTGTGGAATGATATGACTGTATCACAAATATTCTACAGAGTCACATAATTGATGTCCTTGCTCATGCAAAAATTCAAGTTTCTGGATTGCTAGTCTAATGTTCTATCCACTGTATTAAACTGTCAGTGTATTATTTACATTAGTATACCTGTATCAGATTTATTCATACTACATTTTCTGATTGTATGTTCTTAGGGAAAAAACAAACACCCATATAGGTAATTTGTCTAGACAGCCAAATGCTTAGTTATGTGTCTTTGTAAGAAATGACAAATTCAGGGTACTTCTAGTATGAAGAAAAAAATATCTAAAATCAAAATTAGGTCTGTTGACTTATGTTATATTGATGGAATTTGGAAATAAAATAATTGTGTTAATTGGTATACATAAACTTTCATTTTAACAAAATCATAAGATTATTCCCATGCTTTTAGTAGAATGTATTTGTATCCTTGTCATCCTGCGTGTGATCAGAATCTAAGCACTTTACATTGGTGTCCCCTTCTGTCATTTTTCTGTAATGTGTCCCTTTTATCTCTGCTATAGTGGTTAAGTTTTCTCTCACACATGCTGCTTTTCTTGGTTTCTGACATGAGTCTTAACTTTGCATGTCTACAGCGCACTGAAAGCCATTTTTAAATATTATGTATAAAAAAGTTTAACTCCAATGCTTGTCTTTACCCACCAAAGCTGTAGACATACTACTGGTTCCAAAAAATTATATTCATAAAAGATGGCTTTTATTTTATCCAAGTGTTCCTTCAAGCTAGAAGAAATACGTTAATATTGGTTTAATATTTTAAGAAAGAGGGATTTGAATAAGGTTTAATATCTGGGGAATATTAAAAGATAAGAAGCTAATAAGGTCCTCCAAAGGTTCTATATATTTGTAAGTGAATTTCAAAGTAAAAAATGTCATAGAGACAGGATAATTTCTGCAATTATTTTTTCCAGTAACAGAAAATGTGGTACTTCAGTTAAAAATAAAAATGAAATTGATACTTTTTTCTTTCTGTCCTGTGATTTTTTTTCTTGTTTTCTTTCTACTAATATTGCACAGAATCAATAAATTGATTTGTTTAACCCTTGACAAAAGGAAAATAAGATACAAGTACAAATGAAACAGCCTATTATCAAAATAATTTTAAAATTCATACATTTTATAATATTTTGAATACTTCTAAAATAATTGTATGTTTTCTAGTGGTATTTATAGAATCAAAAGCATAAAGTCTAAAGAAGAATTCATCCTTAGGTAGCAAGCGTATAGAGGACTAAAACTTCTTATCATATGTATACATTTATATGACAAAACTCTCATCCTGTGATTCAAATAAATAATATGTATTCATTCTATTTATTACTGGGGCTAGCACCATGAATAGTTCCAAATATATTGAAACAATATTTCTGAAGTCATATTCTATTAATGTTTTCAATACCCTAAACTTAGTGTTAAATTATTTATGGCAATCCTTCAGCCAGGTTCAATAGATATGTGTGCTCAAATTAGTTTGAATATTAATAGCACAGTTTTACTGGCAACAGGAAATCACACAATACTATATATTTCATAAGATTTCTAAAAGCAAACAAAGTTGATTTTGTAGCACAATTGGAAATGCAGTTTCTGTTAATTTCATGGCTGGAGGAGTGGTGGTGGTTTGTAACATTAGTATTGATTCAAGATAACACATTCTTGACAGACATATATCCTAAATCCATGTCACTTGCATATTGATTGTTTTGGCTATAACTTTGTATTGGTTTAATCCATGAATACGTTATATTTGGCAAGAATTGGTGCAGGTTTGAATGGATAATTTTTGGTATTAATGAGATTATGGTAAAAACAAATAAATACTTGATTTTTTTTATAGTCTGAAATTGTGCACATGAAAATTCATTTTATGAGACAGTAATAGTTAAAAGGTTGTTCTCATAATAAAATAGATGCTTTTTTGCAATAGTACATTCATAAAAACTTTGTCTTGATATTTCATGAAATGAGAAGATAAATTTTAGTTTCAAATATAGTAATGGGCTTTGGGTAATGTATTAGCATCTATTTTGTCTTATCTTTTATCATGAATTTTATGCTTATATTTCCTTAATTTTGGAATAAAAATAAAAGCCTCCCATTGTATTCTAAATTTATGACATTTTCATATAAGGAAGTAGACACATTAGTAATTTATAATTATGGTGTTATTAATATAAATTACATTAATGGAGATGAAAACTATTATTTCCATCTCAGAGCTGACTTAGAGACATAAGTGCAATCACTTATTTGGGAATGCCTAATCGTAGAAAGATTGGTATATAATATTATACACTAATTTTTGACAATCAATGTCTGCTTAATACAATATATATTAAAAGTTCTAACTGTATGTCAGGTCCATGAAAGTCCTAAAGTCCACACAGTTTACTTTAGGCTTTGTGGCCATTTAATATTATCATTTTCTTTCTGCTAATTTTGGTCTAAATGAGTTAAATTATTCAATTAATTGAAAATGTATTAACCTGTTGCCAAAGTTTTTGACAAGTCAGCTTAATCCAATAAATCTAACAATTTGCAACTAGTTTCTGATTAGTCACTTGGTAAAAAATTAGTTTTTGTATTGACTAAGAATTTGTATTTTTCCAGAAACTAAACTGGAATAAATAAATGACCTAAACTAAAATACTTACGTGTGTACTCTAACAATGTAAATAGGGAGAATCAAGGTGCTGTGGTTTGAATGTGCCTCCCAAA
The DNA here is from genome assembly GCF_009764315.1 of Trachypithecus francoisi. Lineage (NCBI taxonomy): Eukaryota > Metazoa > Chordata > Mammalia > Primates > Cercopithecidae > Trachypithecus > Trachypithecus francoisi. The sequence goes on from NW_022681463.1 coordinate 32,286,424, forward strand.
TTCCATTTGTTAAAAACTTAATTGCCATTGTAACAGTGTTAAGTAGTGAGGACCCAATGAGAAGTGATTGAGTAATGAAAATGAAGCCCTCATAAATGGATTATTGTTATCACGAGAGTGGATGATTTACTGTGAGAGTGTGCTGTAAAGCAGGTTTGGCCACTGGTATCTCTCTCTGTGGCTTATGCTCGCTTCGGCCTTCTGCCTTTCCAACATGGAAGGCTCCTTACTGAATGCCACTGCCATGCTCTTGAACTTCTCAACCTTCAGAACCTTGAGCAATATAAGCTTCCCTTCTTTATAAATTACCTAGTCTGCTACATTCTATTACAGTGACAGGAAACAGAAAATGGCACAAGGTTTATTTATTCTCATTAAAGTTTTGACTTTAGTAAGTTTGGGACTGCAAAAGTTTCTTCCATTATTCACTTTAAAAATATACAAACCATCAGGTTTCCAAAACAACCAAATGTTATTTCTGGGCACTCATGATACCTTACAGAAGTAAATAGTAATTTGTATGGTGCATGGAATTTTTAAAAAGCAAGGGAAGAAAATAATGTAGTGTAGAATAGACTAACATCAACTTTCTCCTTCTGCATTCACTCTTTCATATCAGGAATGAAATCAATATTGGAAGTTTTAACTGTGTTCTTTTGTATCACTTGCTGAGCCCATTCATTAAATTTTTATGTGTTTAGAGGTAAACATAAAGGTGCATTTCTTTGATATTATTATTTCCAAAAAGATAATTTACTACACACTTTTCTAAATCCTGCTTTTCTCATCCAGCAATGCATTGTAAAAATAACCCCAACTGTAGTAGTGATAATAATGGCTAAAAACAGTCTATTTAATGACCATAATATTTCATGACAAAGGAGTAGCATACTTTTATCAGCTTTATTCATTTTGATTTCTTTTTTTGCCTTTTTATAAAAATATTTCAATAAATTACCCAATGTGTCTATTCTGGTAACATTTGTTTGCTGCATAATATATAATATGTAATCTTAGAATGTAACAACTGAATAATAATGATAGGTTGTTGAAATATTTTTAGTTTTAACATCAGTTTGCTCATTGCTTTCTGAAATTGTTACTAACTCTTGTCACTTCATTCAATAATGTATAAGATCACCCTTTTTCCTTCAGTGCTGCCAAAAAGTATGTACTACATAGAGGTATATTATAATTTGATACTTGTGCTATTCTAAAATTATATATTATTGTTGCTCTAATTCCCATCCCTCATAAGTAAATTTGACCATGTCTCCATGTTTGTATTGACTATTTGGATTTGCTTCACAGTAAAAGTCCTCTTCATATATTTTCCCTATTTTTCTATTGGATTTGGCTGTTTTCTTCCTGTCAATATTGAAATACTTTGAATATTGTCAATATTGAAATACTATACTTTGTGATCTCTATTAGAATACAAAGTTAAAAATTTATCTCTTTACATTTTATATATAAACTGAGTTTTAAATAACATGTGTTACCTGTTTATAGTTGACATCCTAAGGGGTAAATATAATGCCTATTTTAATGTTTCACCCACTCTTTTTACATATTTCAAAAAGAACAGAGAAAACATCTCTTCTTCCAATGTCATTTGCACCCAGGATTGCCACATATTCTGCAATGTTGGCTATTTATTTACTCTAAGAATATATCTTAAAGTCAAACAGATGTTGACTCTAATTGAACTTGTCATTAGATAGATTAGGCCATTCTCTGCATCAGAGATTAGAATGTATTTTTAATATATACTTCTGGTAATTGTTCTGTCCGTTAATCACAGAAAATGTCTTAGTTACCTGATATACTTTATCCTTAATCTGGGCAATAACTTTCAGGGTCTCATATTAGCATGTGAAATTCAGGTCCCCTTAATTGATGTGCTGCTTTATTTTGAAAAGATCAGTTGAATGATCTCAAAAGTGACACAAATCTGTTAAAAGAATTTTAATTAGCATAACGTTTTTAAAAGTGTGTTTAAATTACATTTTAGTCTCCATAAACATAAATTTGCTTAAATATGCATGAGTATCATTTCTTACAGAAAAACCCATGTTAAAAATATTTATTTTCTACACTTACATAATATAAATTTTTGAATATGCTTTTTATAGATCTTTGCAGACAGTTATTTGGGCAAATATACTTGAGTTCATAGTAGTGTTTCAATAAAGAAATATTGGCTCAATATAAAAATATACCAGTGTATCCCACCATGTGTAAAATGTCAGAATTAAGATAGAACTGTGCAAGAAAAAAACTATTTTGTCATACACAGAAACCTAATATACTGAGAATTATGAAATATGTTAATTTGTTTAAGTTTGGAAGTATTGAACTCCATGGACAACATAATAGGTATGCAACTTTAACCTATAAAATATATTTAAACATGATATGATATAATGTGTCATATTGGAGATGACAAGCCACATTGTATGTATGAAGTAAGACTATCTCAGGGGCGGCTCCAAGATAGCTCAGTAGGAACAGCTCCAGTCTACAGCTCCCACCATGAGCAATGCAGAAGAGGGGTGATTTCTGCATTTCCAACTGAGGTACCTGGTTCATCTCACTGGGTCTTGTCAGACAGTGGGTGCAGGACAATGGGAGCAGCCCACCAAGGGAGAGCCAAAGCAGGGCGAGGCATCGCCTCAACCAGAAAGCACAAGTGGTCAGGGAATTCCCTTTTCTAGTCCAGGGAAGCCATGACAGCACGTGGAAAATTAGGTCACTCCCACCCTAATACTGCGCTCTTCCAAGGGTCTTATCAAATGGCACACTAGGAGATTACATCCCGTGCCTAGCTTGGAGGATCCCACTCCCAGTGAGCCTCGTTGCCTGCTAGCACAGCAGTCTGAGATCTAACTGCAAGGCAGCAGCGAGGCTAGGGTAGGGGCGTCCACCATTGCTGCGGCTTGAGTAGGTAAACAAAGCAGCCTGGAAGCTCAAACTGGGAGGAGTCCACCACAGCTCAAGGAGGCCTACCTACCTCTGTAGACTCCACCTCTGAGGGCAGGGCAGAGCAGAACAAAAGGCAGCAGAAATCTCTGCAGATTTAAATGTCTGTGTCTGATAGCTTTGAAGAGAGTAGTGGTTTCCCCAGCACAGAGTGTGAGATCTGAGAATGGGCAGACTGCCTCCTCAAGTGGGTCCCTACCCCTGAGAAGCCTAATTGGAAGGCACCCCCAGTAGGGGCAGACTGACACCTCACATGGCCAGGTACCCCTCTGAAACGAAGCTTCTAGAGGAACAATCAGGCAGCAACATTTGCCATTCAGCAGTATTCGCTGTTCTGCAGCCACCGCTGCTGATACCCAGGCAAACAGGGTCTGGAGTGGACCTCCAGCAAACTCCAACACACCTGCAGCTGAGGGGCCTGACCGTTAGAAGGAAAACTAACAAACAGAAAGGACATCCACACCAAAACCCCATCTGTACGTCACCATCATCAAAGATAGATAAAACCACAAAGATAGGGAAAAAACAGAGCAGAAAAGCTGAAAATTCTAAAAATCAGACCACCTGTCCCCCTTCAAAGGAACACAGCTCCTTGCCAGCAATGGAACAAAGCTGGGCAGAGAATGACTTTGTCGATTTGAGAGAAGGCTTCAGACGATCAGAGTTCTCCAAGCTAAAGGAGGAAGTTTGAACTGATCACAAGCTAAAAACCTTGAAAAAAGATTAGACGAATGGCTAACTAGAATAACCAGTGTAGAGAAGCCCTTAAATGGCTTGATGTAGCTGAAAACCATGGCACGAGAACTACATGATGCATGCACAAGCTTCAGTAACTGATTCGATCAACTGGAGGAAAGGGTATCAGTGATTGAAGATCAAATGAATGAAATGAAGTGAGAAGAGAAGTTTAGAGAAAAAAGAGAAAAAGAAATGAACAGAACCTTCAAGACATATGGGACTATGTGAAAAGACCAAATCTATGTCTGATTGGTGGACCTGAAAGTGACGGGGAGAATGGAACCAAATTGGAAAATACTCTGCAGGGTATAATCCAGGAGAACTTCCCCAACCTAGCAAGGCAGGCCAACATTCAAGTTCAGGAAATACAGAGAATGCCACAAAGATACTGCTTGAGAAGAGCAACTCCAAGACACATAATTGTCAGATTCACCAAAGCTGAAATGAAGGAAAAAATGTTAAGGGCAGCCAGAGAGAGATGTTGGGTTACCAACAATGGGAAGCCCATCAGACTAACAGAGGATCTTTCGGCAGAAACTCTACAAGCCAGAAGAGAATGGGGGCCAATATTCAACATTCTTAAAGAAAAGAATTTTCAACCCAGATTTCATATGCAGCCAAACTAAGTTTCATCAGTGAAGGAGAAATAAAATCCTTTACAGACAAGCAAATGCTGAGAGATTTTGTCACCACCAGGCCTGCCTTACAAGAGCTCCTGAAGGAAGCACTAAATATGGAAAGGAACAACTGGTACCAGTCACTGCAAAAACATGCCAAAGTGTAAAGACCATCAATGCTAGGAAGAAACTGCATCAGCAAACGAGCTGCTAACGAGCAAAATAACCAGCTAGCATCATAATGACAGGATCAGATTAACACATAACAATATTAACTTTAAATGCAAATGGGCTAAATGCTCCAATTAAAAGAAACAGAATGGCAAATTGGATAAAGAGTCAAGACCCATCAGTTTGCTGTATTCAGGAGACCCATCTCACATGCAGAGACACACATAGGCTCAAAGCAAAGGCATGGAGGAAGATCTACCAAGCAAATGGAAAACAAAAAAAGGCAGGGGTTGCAATCCTAGTCTCTGATAAAACAGACTTTAAACCATCAAATGTCAAAAGAGACAAAGAAGGCCATTACATAAAGGCATCAATTCAACAAGAAGAGCTAACTATCCTAAATATATATATGCACCCAATACAGGAGTACCCAGATTCATAAAGCCAGTCCTTAAGAGACTTATAAAGAGACTTAGACTCCCACACAATAACAATGGGAGACTTTAACACCCCACTGTCAACATAAGATCAGTTAGACAGAAGGTTAACAAGGATATCCAGGAATTGAACTCAGCTCTGCAGAAAGCAGACCTAATAGACATCTACAGAACTCTCCACCCCAAATCAACAGAATATGCATTCTTCTCAGCACGACATCGCACTTATTCCAAAATTGACCACACAGTTGGAAGTAAAACACTCCTCAGCAAATGTAAAAGAACAGAAATTATAACAAACTTTCAGATGACAATGCAATCAAACTAGAACTCAAGATTAAGAAACTCACTCAAAACCACTCAACTACATGGAAACTAAACAATCTGCTCCTGAATGACTACTGGGTACATAACGAAATGAAAGCAGAAATAATGATATTCTTTGAAACCAATCAGAACAAAGACACAACAACCATAATCTCTGGGACACATTTACAGCAATGTGCAGAGGGAAATTTATAGTACTAAATGCCCACAAGAGAAAGCAGGAAAGATCTAAAATTGACACCCTAACATCACAGTTAAAAGAACTAGAGAAACAAGAGCAAACACATTCAAAAGCTAGCTGAAGGCAAGAAATGACTAAGATCAGAGCAGAACTGAAGGAGACAGAGACACAAAACACCCTTCAAAAAATCAGTGAATCCAGGAGCTGGATTTTAGAAAAGATCAACAAAATTGATAGACTGCTAGCAAGACTAATGAAGAAGAGAAAAGAGAAGAATCAAATAGATGCAATAAAAATGATAAAGGGGATATCACCACCGATCCCACAGAAATACAAACTACCAACAGAATACTAGAAACACCTCTGTACAAATAAACTGGAAAATCTAGAAGAAATGGTTAAATTCCTGGACACATACACCCTCGCAAGACTAAACCAGGAAGAATTTGAATCCCTGAATAGACCAATAACCGGCTCTGAAATTGAGACAATACTTAATAGCCTAACAAACAAAAAAAGTCCAGGACCAGACGGATTCACAACCAGATTCTACTATATTAGGCCATTCTCTGCATCAGAGATTAGAATGTATTTTTAATATATACTTCTGATAATTGTTCTGTCCATTAATCACAGAAAATATCTTAGTTACCTGATATACTTTATCCTTAATCTGGGCAATAACTTTCAGGGTCTCATATTAGCATGTGAAATTCAGATTCTACTAGAGGTACAAGGAGGAGCTGTTACCATTCCTTCTGAAATTATTCCAATCAATAGAAAAAGAGGGAATCCTCCCTAACTCATTTTATGAGGCCACTGTTATCCTGATACCACAGCCTGGCAGAGACACAACAACAAAAAAGAGAATTTTAGGCCAATATCCCTGATGAACATCGATGCAGAAATCCTCAATAAAATACTGAGAAACTGAATCCAGCAGCGTATCAAAAAGCTTATCCACCATGATCAAGTGGGCTTCATCCTTGGGATGCAAGGCTGGTTCAACATATGCAAATCAATAAACGTAATCCAGCATATAAACAGAACCAAAGACAAAAACCACATGATTATCTCAATAGATGCAGAAAAGGCCTTTGACAAAATTCCACAGCTATTCATGCTAAAAACACTCAATACATGCGGTATTGATGGGACGTATCTCAAAATAATAAGAGCTATTTATGACAAACCCACAGCCAATATACAGAATGGGCAAAAGCTGGAAGCATTCCCTTTGAAAACTGGCGCAAGACAGGGATGCCCTCTCTTACCCCTCCTATTCAACATAGTGTTGGAAGTACTGGCCAGGGCAATTAGGGAAGAGAAAGAAATAAAGGGTATTCTATTAGGAAAAGAGGAAGTCAAATTGTCCCTGTTTGCAGATGACATGATTGTATATTTAGAAAACCCCATTGTCTCAGCCGAAAATCACCTTAAGCTGATAAGCAACTTCAGCTTAAGGTGAATCAGCCAACAAAATCAATGTGCAAAAATCACAAGCATGCTTATACACCAATAACAGACAAACAGCCAAATCATGACTGAACTTCCATTCACAATTGCTTCAAAGAGAATAAAATACCTAGGAATCCAACTTATAAGGGATGTGAAGGACCTCTTCAAGGAGAACTATAAACCACTGCTCAGTGAAATAAAAGAGGACACAAACAAATGGAAAAGTATTCCATGCTCATGGATAGGAAGAATCAATATCGTGAAAATGGCCATACTGCCCAAGGTCATTTATAGGTTCAGTGTCATCCCCATTAAGCAACCATTGAATTTCTTCACAGAATTGGAAAAAAACTACTTTAAAGTTCTTTTTTTTTTTTTTTTTTTGAGGCGGAGTCTCGCTCTGTCGCCCGGACTGGAGTGCAGTGGCCGGATCTCAGCTCACTGCAAGCTCCGCCTCCCGGGTTTACGCCATTCTCCTGCCTCAGCCTCCCGAGTAGCTGGGACTACAGGTGCCCGCCACCTCGCCCGGCTAGTTTTTTTGTATTTTTTTAGTAGAGACGGGGTTTCACCGTGTTAGCCAGGATGGTCTCGATCTCCTGACCTCGTGATCCGCCCGTCTCGGCCTCCCAAAGTGCTGGGATTACAGGCTTGAGCCACCGCGCCCGGCCACTTTAAAGTTCTTATGGAACCAAAAAAGAGCCCGCATTGCCAAGACAATCCTAAGCCAAAAGAACAAAGCTGCAGGCATCATGCTACCTGAATTCAAACTGTGCTACAAGGCTACAGTAACTAAAACAGTATGGTACTGGTACCAAAACAGAGATATAGACCAATGGAACAGAACAGAACCCTCAGAAATAATACCACACATCTACAACCATCTTATCTTTGTAAACCTGACGAAAACAAGAAATGGGGAAAGGATACCCTGTTTAATAAATGGTGCTGGGAAAACTGGCTAGCCATAAGTAGAAAGCTGAAACTGGATCCCTTCCTTACACCTTATACAAAAATTAATTCAAGATGGATTAAGCACTTAAATGTTAGACCTAAAATCGTAAAAACCCTAGAAGAAAACCTAGACAATACCATTCAGGACATAGGCATGGGCAAGGACTTCATATAAACACCCAAAAGCAGTGGCAACAAAAGCCAAAATTGACAAATGGGATCTAATTAAACTAAAGAGCTTCTGTACAGCAAGAGAAACTAACATCAGAGTGAACAGGCAAACTACAGAATGGGAGAAAATTTTTGCAATCTACTCATCTGACAAAGGGCTACTATCCAGAATCTACAAAGAACTCAAACAAATTTACAAGAAAAAAGCAAACCACCCCATCAAAAAGTGGGCAAAGGATATGAACAGACACTTCTCAAAAGAAGACATTTATGCAGCCAACAGACACATGAAAAAATGCTCATCATCACTAGCCATCACAGAAATGCAAATCAAAACCACAATGAGATACCATCTCACCCCAGTTAAAATGGTGATCATTAAAAAGTCAGGAAGTAACAGGTGCTGGAGAGGATGTGGAGAAATGGGAACAGTTTTACACTGTTGGTGGGACTGTAAATTCGTTCAACCATTGTGGAAGACAGTGTGAGGATTCCTCAAGGATCTAGAAGTAGAAGTACCATGTGACCCAGCCATCCCATTAGTGGGTATACACCCAAAGAATTATAAATCATGCTGCTATAAAGACAGATGCACACGCATGTTTATTGCAGCACTATTTACAATAGCAGTGACTTGGAATCAACCCAAATGTCCCATCAATGATAGACTGGATTAAGAAAAGTTGGCACATATACACCATAGAATACTATGCAGCCATACAAAAGGATGAGTTCATGTCGTTTTTAGGGACATGGATGAAGCTGGAAGCCATCATTCTCAGCAAACTATCACAAGGACAAAAAACCAAACACCACATGTTCTCACTCATAGATAGGAACTGAACTTTGAGAACACTTTGACACAGGAAGGGGAACATCACACACCAGGGCCTATTGTGGGTGGGGGGATGGGGAAGAGATAGCATTAGGAAATATGCCTAATGTAAATGACTAATTAATGGGTGCAGCACACCAGCATGACACATGTATACATATGTAACAAACTTGCACGTTGTGCACATGTACCCTAGAACTTAAAGTATAATTAAAAATATAGTATATCTCAAATACAATTATATAGGTGTTTTTCTACAGAACTTTAATCCAACAGATTAGTCATGAAAATTAATTCAAGTGAAAAAATGAAAATTAGTGATTAATTTTTTTATTTTGAAAATGCTTCCTTTAAACTATAAAGTAATAAAAATACATTCTGATTTTTAAACATCTAAAATTTAAAATAACCATTATTTCAGGAAATTTAAATAAATTATGGATAATTATGTAGAATATATAGATACCTATATATAGTTATATAGAAATAGCTATATAATTACTTCAGAGATAATTATGAATAATTATATAGTTCAGAAATATTAAATTGTTTATGTAGCTTAATATCTATAGAATTACCTATGTAGATAATTTTTTTATATAGATAATTGTGGATAATTATTTAGGTCAAAAAGTCATTTTCAAAGAAAATGTACAATATACATATTGTGTCCAGTGTTCTTCTAATTATTTAATCACTGTATAAATGGAAATTTAAACTCCTTTATAATTAGCTATAATATTAATAAGTTATTATATAAATAATATATAAAATTTGAAATTATGTTCTACCTTTCCGTAAAACCAGAGCTTTTAATAAGAACAACAAAATAATCGAAGAATTAAAGGTAGCAATATATTTCTATATTTCTCTTAGATCTCTGGACTAGAAATAAAGTAGAGGACCCAGGTGTCACCTTGGGAACAATTCTGTCAATGGGAGAGTGAAAGTAGCTAATGCCAGTGCCAGTCAAGTTTAATCTAATGTGAGCAGAATGTAATCAGATCCACACACTGTGTTTCAAAAGTCATCTGTCAGGTAAATTCCTTAAATTAAAATTAAATGGAGACACTGAAACAGACTTCTGGTAATGGCAATTAAAATGTATAGTTGTGTTTTGCTTTTAATCCGTAGATATATTTTTCATGAAATATAAATGCTCTTATATATCATTTATTTTGAAACAGTTTTTGAAAGTAAAAGCCTCTGAGAACCAAGATATGCTAAATACACACATATTGGAACTGTACTTTGGAGTATACACACTTAAATTTCATGAGCATCTATTACTGCCATTGTGCTGTCTGTATTGTATGTGTGTGTTTGTATATTTGTGTATATAAATTTATCACAGCTGTTACACAATATACCAATGTATTACATTTAGCTTATTGGAAAAGATGAGGAATCCTTGGCTCAGCGATTTGAAGTAAATTCTACAAGATTACATAGCTTGTAAGACCTAGGGTGAGAGTTTAAACTCTTCTTCCCACCTGCAGTGACTGCTTTTTTTGCGTTGCCAAAAATCACAAAGTAAATGGAAAATGAAATATGAGAAAAGTGACTAAAAGGGGATCTGACAATCTTAAATGCAATTTCCCCCCACTTTCCAAAATAGAAAAACTTGCACACGCTTATTTATGTATCTTAGAAATAAATCCAGAAATACCAGACTATTCCTCATGGGTGATGATATGCCTATATCATGATAATTTACTATTTAAGCAAATGTTTTATTTATTTTTCTCTCAATTCCCATCTAAAATACATTGCTATGTTTTCATATACATTTCTGATCTTCTGTCTCTCAAATCTTGAAGAGAGATAAATTCTTTCCTATTATAGCACAGTAGCTTACATATCTGCATTCCTTACATGTTGGGTCACTTCAATCTGTCACTATTCCCATTGCAGGCATCTCCTTCATGGGGAATACATTTAAATAACACTATACAGTATATATAAGTATATAAATGATTAACTTATTTGAAAATTTACCAAACAAAACAATGATTACATTTTTATATATTTTATTACATTCATTTATATTCTGTATTATTTTAAATGGTGTCTTTTCTGGAAATTCTCTATTATATACATATCTTAAAATCTCTAACCTAGAAACCACAGCTAAGAACTCAAAGAATAAATCAGCTTGTGCATACATCACTTCAAATATAAATTTTATCAGGAAAAATTATCTTTCATTTATGGAACCCTCCAGCTCACTATGTGTGGCATTCTCAAATACCTACATCTTGAAATGACTGGCAAAGAAAAACCTGAAGATTTAATATAGAGCACTGGCAAATTTGCATAAGAGAGAAAATTACGTGCTTATGTAGCATTAGTATGAGGATCGAGTGGCTTTATAGAGAGGTGGAAAAATCTGCTCTGATTTCCCATCATTGGGAGATTACACAGTAACTTGGTTAATTCTGATGTCTCTCTGGGAATTTGCAATATCTTTGTCCTCCATGAAATTAAAAAAAAAAATCTGCTTTAACTAAATATACTCAAAACACACTATTTACATTCCTTAATTTCCAAACTTTTTCTAACAAGCAAGGATGAATGGTAAATAAAAGAGATAAATGTACTTCTTGTGACTTGTTGAAACCATGTTTTGTTTTCTTGACTATAACTCATGACAACTAGATTATAAATTGTTCTGTTTCATAACGATTCATCTTCCATTGTCAGAGCTGAGGGCACAATATTAAATAGCATAGTTATAGAAAAGTAATACCTAGAAGCTAATAAAATCAAAATTCTAAAATGTAAACCTGAAAGAAATCTTGGAGATATCTGTTTTATTATTCATTTTAAAAATAAATAAGTCAACGTAGGACCTGCTTAGTATATCTCACAATAGAACACATACTTGTTTATATCAATGGCCTTGTTCTTTCATCTTATTTCGTCTAACTGCTGAAGTGTTAATATTATTTTAGAAGTGATTTGGGAATTTTTTTTCTATGACTTTGGGAAAATAGAAGCTATTAATAGGAATATTAATATTATTATTCAGCAAACACATTACCTTAAATTTTTCTCGGAAATGGGAGTAAGACTATTATTTAGGGATTCTTATGATAATATAGTCCTTCAAGAAAATAAATTTGCAAAGTACACTAACAATATTTCTGAATGACATCAACTTGAGTAAACGAATTAATATGTACGTGATTGTGAAACATTATTTGAAACAAAGTTCTACCATTATTAGAATTATAAGAGAAAATAGAATGTGGTTATGCCGTTTTTTTCTGGTGAAATCTTTTGCTTCTCTGAAAATCACTGTCTCCAAGAGTTTTATGAGAGTTAGATTAGATGATACATGCCCTATGTGGTAGAAACTCAGTGCCTTGTGGGCTCTACTAGAGAGATAATTCAAGAGGCTGCTGAATCAACATAGAGCATTTCAATTCTACTTGTCATTTGAGGATTTATTTGCAGGCTTAGATTACTTCATATTTCACTTCTCTGGCTTTCCATATTATGGTAGGAAAAAAATCAAGAACTACATCTTATTGTATTGTTGAAATATATTACCAAGAGAATATATATATCTCTCTTATATAAATCAATTACATAAAACCGAGAGAAAAAGTCATTCAAATAAAAAATGAGAATGCATTTGCAAAAGCTATCAACTAACATAAAATACTAATATCTTTGAGATTATAGTATTGGATTAAATCAATAATACATTTCTTCCATGAATCTATGGACATATTTGCATAAGTAAAATCATTGATAATTGACATAGTCCACATGATTCTGCCAATACAATGTGAGGAATTCTGGTAACAGTTATTAATGGACAATGAGCATTTGTATACAGTCTCAGGCAATTATGGAGTAAAAAATTTCATAATTCTATCCTGGGAGTATTCTGACTCAATATATCGATATATTGATATATATGTCAATATATATCAATATATATCAATATAATATTTTGCCACCAGTGTAGATGAAAAATTAAAATTTTAACACTAACGTTACTCAGATTTATTTATTTTTAATCTAGTTAATTCTGGAAAACAAAAAATAACTCAGTCACTTTCAATAAGAATAGGTATTTCCACTAAATAAGTTCAACTTTAATAGACATTAATTGTACTACTTGAGAGGAAATGTAATTGTTAAATATAAACCGAAAACTGATACTTTTGGGAATACCCAAAACATCATTACAATCCCCAGGGAAAATCTCTGAAAGAACCAAAGTGGGATGACAGCTTGCTTAACCCAACCTGATATTTTCTTCTCTGAGAAAAGATTGCAAAGTGAGTGAGGTGGCAGTGAGTGAAGCACAGCAAAATGAAGCTATTAAGCCCTGTGTTAGCAATAGACTTCTGATACTATTAAAGGAAAACATTTCTTGGCTCATGTGGTCAATAATTATGGTCTCTGGGGCCGGGCATGATGACTCACACTTGTAATCCCAGCACTTTGGGAGGCTGAGGCAGGTGGATCACCTGAGGTCAGGAGTTCAAGACCAGCCTGACCAACATGGGGAAACTGCATCTCTACTAAAAATACAAAATTAGACTGGCGTGGTGGCGCATGCCTGTAGTCCCAGATACTTGGGAGGCTGAGGCAGGACAAGTGCTTGAACCAGGGAGGGGGAGGTTGCAGTGAGCTGAGATAGCACTACTGAACTCGAGCCTGGGCAATGAAAGCAAAACTCTGCCTCAAAATAATAATAACAACAACAACAACAACAATAATAATAGCTTCTGGAGTGGTAATATTTCTTCTGTAGAGAAGAATGTATCAAGATTTTTTTTTTTAAATTACTATTATACTTTAAGTTCTAGGGTACATGTGCATAACGTGCAGGTTTGTTACATGTGTATACTTGTGCCATGTTGGTGTGCTGCACCCATCAACTCATCAGCACCCATCAACTTGTCATTTACATCAGGTATAACTCTCAGTGCAATCCCTCCCCTCTCCCCACGATAGGCCCCAGTGTGTGATGTTCCCCTTCCCGAGTCCAAGTGATCTCATTGTTCAATTCCCACCTATGATTGAGAACATGCAGTGTTTGGTTTTCTGTTCTTGCGATAGTTTGCTGAGAATGATGTCTTCCAGCTGCATCCATGTCCCTAAAAAAGGACACAAACTCATCCTTTTTTATGGCTGCATAGTATTCCATGGTGTATATGTGCCACATTTTCTTAATCCAGTCTGTCACAGATGGACATTTGGGTTGATTCCAAGTCTTTGCTATTGTGAATAGTGCCACAATAAACATACGTGTGCATGTGTCTTTATAGCAGCATGATTTATAATCCTTTGGGTATATACCCAGTAATGGGATGGCTGGGTCATATGGTACTTCTAGTTCTAGATCCTTGAGGAATTGCCATACTGTTTTCCATAATGGTTGAACTAGTTTACGGTCCCACCAACAGTGCAAAAGTGTTTCTATTTCTCCACATCCTCTCCAGTACCTGTTGTTTCCTGACTTTTTAATGATTGCCATTCTAACTGGTGTGAGATGGTATCTCATTGTGGTTTTGATTTGCATTTCTCTGATGGCCTGTGATGATAAGCATTTTTTCATGTGTCTGTTGGCTTTATAAATATCTTCTTTTGGGAAATGTCTGTTCATATCCTTTGCCCACTTTTTGATGGGGTTGTTTGTTTTTTTCTTGTAAATTTGAGTTCTTTGTAGGTTCTGGATATTAGCCCTCTGTCAGATGAGTAGACTGCAAAAATTTTTTACCATTCTGTAGGTTGCCTGTTCACTCTGATGGTAGTTTCTTTTGCTGTGCAGAAGCTCTTTAGTTTATTTAGATCGCATTTGTCAATTTTGGCTTTTGCTGCCGTTGCTTTTGGTGTTTTAGACATGAAGTCCTTGCCCATGCCTATGTCCTGAATGGTATTACCTAGGTTTTCTTCTAGGGTTTTTATGGTATTAGGCCGAACATTTAAGTCTCTAATCCATCTTGAATTTATTTTCATATAAGGAGTAAGGAAAGGATCCAATTTCAGCTTTCTACTTATGGCTAGCCAGTTTTCCCAGCACCATTTATTAAATAGGGAATCCCTTCCCCATTTCTTGTTTTTGTCAGGTTTGTCAAAGGTCCGATGGCTGTAGATGTGTGGTATTATTTCTGAGGACTCCGTTCTGTTCCATTGGTCTATATCTCTGTTTTGGTACCAGTACCATGCTGTTTTGGTTACTGTAGATTTGTAGTATAGTTTGAAGTCAGGTAGCGTGATGCCTCCGGCTTTGTTCTTTTGACTTCGTATTGTCTTGGCAATGTGGGCTC
Organism: Trachypithecus francoisi; assembly: GCF_009764315.1. Lineage (NCBI taxonomy): Eukaryota > Metazoa > Chordata > Mammalia > Primates > Cercopithecidae > Trachypithecus > Trachypithecus francoisi. Next base: position 32,301,585 of record NW_022681463.1, read on the forward strand.
TTATTTGGTTCCATATGAACTTTAAAGCAGTTTTTTCCAATTCTGTGAAGAAACTCATTGGTAGCTTGATGGGGATGGCATTGAATCTATAAATGACCTTGGGCAGTATGGCCATTTTCACGATATTGATTCTTCCTATCCATGAGCATGGTATGTTCTTCCATTTGTTTGTGTCCTCTTTGATTTCACTGAGCAGTGGTTTGTAGTTCTCCTTGAAGAGGTCCTTTACATCCCTTGTAAGTTGGATTCCTAGGTATTTTATTCTCTTTGAAGCAATTGTGAATGGAAGTTCATTCCTGATTTGGCTCTCTGTTTGTCTGTTACTGGTGTATAAGAATGCTTGTGATTTTTGCACATTGATTTTGTATCCTGAGACTTTGCTGAAGTTGCTTATCAGCTTAAGGAGATTTTGGGCTGAGACAATGGGGTTTTCTAAATATACAATCATGTCATCTGCAAACAGGGACAATTTGACTTCTTCTTTTCCTAACTGAATACCCTTGATTTCTTTCTCTTGCCTGATTGCCCTAGCCAGAACTTCCAACACTATGTTGAATAGGAGTGGTGATCATCCCTGTCTTGTGCCAGTTTTCAAAGGGAATTTTTCCAGTTTTTGCCCATTCAGTATGATATTGGCTGTGGGTCTGTCATAAATAGCTCTTATTATTTTGAGATATGTTCCATCAATACCGAATTTATTGAACATTTTTAGCATGAAGGGCTGCTGAATTTTGTCAAAGGCCTTTTCTGCATCTATTGAGGTAATCATGTGGTTTTAGACTTTGGTTCTGTTTATATGCTGGATTACATTTATTGATTTGTGTATGTTGAAGCAGCCTTGCATCCCAGGGATGAAGCCCACTTGATCATGGTGGATAAGCTTTTTGATGTGCTCCTGTATCCGGTTTGCCAGTATTTTATTGAGGATTTTTGCATGGATGTTCATCAGGGATATTGGTCTAAAATTCTCTTTTTTTGTTGTGTCTCTGCCAGGGTTTGGTATCAGGATGATGTTGGCCTCATAAAGTGAGTTAGGGAGGATTCCCTCTTTTTCTATTGATTGGAATAGTTTCAGAAGGAATGGTACCAGTTCCTCCTTGTACCTCTGGTAGAATTCAGCCGCGAATCCATCTGGTCCTGGACTTTTTTTGGTGGGTAAGCTATTAATTATTGCCTCAATTTCAGAGCCTGCTATTGGTCTATTCAGGGATTCAGCTTCTTCCTGTTTTAGTCTTGGGAGAGTGTAAGTGTCCAGAAAATTATCCATTTCTTCTAGATTTTCTAGTTTATTTGCATAGAGGTGTTTATAGTATTCTCCGATGGTAGTTTGTATTTCTGTGGGGTCGGTGGTGATATCCCCTTTATCATTTTTTATTGCATCTATTTGATTCTTCTCTCTTTTCTTCTTTATTAGTCTTGCTAGCAGTCTATCAATTTTGTTGATCTTTTCAGAAAACCAACTCCTGGATTCATTGATTTTTTGGAGGGTTTTTGTGTCTCTATCTCCTTCAGTTCTGCTCTGATCTTAGTCATTTCTTGCCTTCTGCTAGCTTTTGAAAGTGTGTGCTCTTGCTTCTCTAGTTCTTTTAATTGTGATGTTAGAGTGTCAATTTTAGATCTTTCCAGCTTTCTCTTGTGGGCATTTAGTGCTATAAATTTCCCTCTACACACTGCTTTAAATGTGTCCCAGAGATTCTGGTGTGTTGTATCTTTGTTCTCCTTGGTTTCAAACAACGTCTTTATTTCTGACTTCATTTCATTATGTACCCAGTAGTCATTCAGGAGCAGGTTGTTCAGTTTCCATATAGTTGAGCGGTTTTGATTGAGTTTCTTAGTCCTGAGTTCTAGTTTGATTGCACTGTGGTCTGAGAGACAGTTTGTTATAATTTCTGTTCTTGTATATTTGCTGAGGAGTGCTTTACTTCCAATTATGTCGTCAGTTTTGGAATAAGTGTGATGTGGTGCTGAGAAGAATGTATATTCTGTTGATTTGGGGTGGAGAGTTCTGTAGATGTCTATTAAGTCTGCTTTCTGCAGAGATGAGTTCAATTCCTGGATATCCTTGTTAACTTTCTGTCTCGATGATCTATCTAATGTTGACAGTGGGGTGTTGAAGTCTCCCATTATTATTGTATGGGAGTCTAAGTCTCTTTGTAAGTCTCTAAGGACTTGCTTTATGAATCTGGGTGCTCCTGTATTGGGCGCATATATATTTAGGATAGTTAGCTCTTCCTGTTGAATTGATCCCTTTACCATTATGTAATGGCCTTCTTTGTCTCTTTTGATCTTTGCTGGTTTAAAGTCTGTTTTATCAGAGACTAGGATTGCAGCCCCTGCTTTTTTTTGTTCTCCATTTGCTTGGTAGATCTTCCTCCATCCCTTTATTTTGAGCCTATGTGTGTCTCTGCATGTGAGATGGGTCTCCTGAATACAGCAGACTGATGGGTCTTGACTGTTTATCCAGTTTGCCAGTCTATGTCTTTTAATTGCACCATTTAGTCCATTTACATTTAAGGTTAATATTATTATGTGTGAACGTGATCCTGCCTTTATGATATTAACTGGTTATTTTGCTTGTTAGATGATGCAGTTTCTTCCTAGCCTCGATGGTTTTTACATTTTGGCATGTTTTTGCAGTGGCTGGTACCGGTTGTTCCATTCCATGTTTAGTGCTTCCTTCAGGGTCTCTTGTAAGGCAGGCCTGGTTATGACAAAATCTGTAAGCATTTGCTTATCTGTAAAGGATTTTATTTCTCCTTCACTTATGAAACTTAGTTTGGCTGGACATGAAATTCTTGATTGAAAATTCTTTTCTTTAAGAATGTTGAATATTGGCCCCCATTCTCTTCTCGCTTGTAGAGTTTCTGCTGAGCGATCTGCTGTTAGTCTGATGGGCTTCCCTTCGTGGTTAACCCGAACTTTCTCCCTGTCTGCCCTTAAGATTTTTTCCTTCATTTCAACTTTGGTGAATCTGGTAATTATGTGTCTTGGAGTTGCTCTTCTCAAAGAGTAACTTTGTGGCGTTCTCTGTATTTCCTGAATTTGAATGTTGGCCTGTCCTACTAGGTTGGGGAAGTTCTCCTGGATGATATCCTGAAGAGTGTTTTACATCTTGGTTCCATTTTCCCCCTCACTTTGAGGTACTGCAATCATACGTAGATTTGGTCTTTTTACATAATAGCATACTTCTTGCAGGCTTTGTTTATTTCTTTTTCTTCTTTTTTCTTTAGATTTCTCTTCTCGCTTCATTTCATTCATTTGATCCTCAATCGCTGATACTGTTTCTTCCAGTTGATCGAGTGGGTTACTGAAGCTTGTGCATTTGTCATGTATTTCTTGTGTCATGGTTTTCATCTCTGTCATTTCGTTTATGGTCTTCTCTGCATTAATTATTCTAGTTATTAATTCTTCCCCTCTTTTTTCAAGATTTTTAGTTTCTTTGCGCTGGGTATGTAATTCCTCCTTTAGCTCTGAGAAGTTTGATGGACTGAAGCCTTCTTCTCTCATCTCGTCAAAGTCATTCTCCGTCCAGTTTTGATCTGTTGCTGGCAATGAGCTGCGTTCCTTTGGAGGGGGAGATGTGCTCTTATTTTTTGAATTTCCAGCTTTTTGCCCTGCTTTTCTCCCATCTTTATGGTTTTATCTGCCTTTGGTCCTTGATAATGGTGACGTACTGATGGGTTTTGGTGTGGGTGTCCTTCCTGTTTGTTAGTTTTCCTTCTAACAGTCAGGACCCTCAGCTGTAGGTCTGTTGGAGATTGCTTGAGGTCCACTCCAGACCCTGTTTGCCTGGGTATCAGCAGCAGAGGCTGCAGAAGATGGAATATTGCTGAACAGCGAGTGTACTTGTCTGATTCTTGATTTGGAAGCTTCCTCTCAGGGGTGTACTCCACCGTGTGAGGTGTGGGGTGTTGGTCTGCCCCTAGTAGGGGATGTCTCCCAGTTAGGCTACTCAGAGGTCAGGGACCCACTTGAGCAGGCAGTCTGTCCGTTCTCAGGTCTCAACCTTCATATTGGGAGATCCACTGCTCTCTTCAAAGCTGTCAGACAGATTCATTTGCGTCTGCAGAGGTTTCTGCTGCTTTTTGTTGTTGTTGTTGTTGTTGTTGTTGTTTAGCTGTGCCCTGTCCCCAGAGGTGTAGTCTACAGAGACAGGCAGGCCTCCTTGAGCTGCTGTGAGCTCCACCCAGTTAGAGCTTCCCAGTGGCTTTGTTTGCCTACTTAAGCCTCAGCAATGGTGGGCGCCCCTCCCTCAGCCTCGCTGCTGCTTTGCAGTTAGATCGCAGACTGCTATGCTAGCAATAAGGGAGGCTCCGTGGGCGTGGGACCCTCCCAGCCAGGTGTGGGATATAATCTCCTGGTGTGTCCGTTCGCTAAGACCCTTGGTAAACCGCATTATTGGGGTGGGAGTTACACGATTTTCCAGGTGTTGGGTGTCTCACTTCCCCTGGCTAGGAAAATGGATTTCCTTCACTCTTGCACTTCCCAGGTGAGAGGATGCCTCACCCTGCTTCAGCTCTCGCTGGTCGGGCTGCAGTAGCTGACCAGCAGCGATTGTCCAGCACTCCCTAGTAAGATGAACCCAATACCTCAGTTGAAAATGCAGAAATCACTTGTCTTCTGTGTTGCTCGCGCTGGGATCTGGAGACTGAAGCTGTTCCTATTCGACCATCTTGCTTCGCCCCTCAAGATATTATAATTTGATAGTATTGGTTGATTGACCCAATATGGATAAGAAATTGGTCTAAGTGTTTTTAACCTCTGAAACATCTGCATATGTAGATACTACTATAATCATTGTACGGGTGAAAAAATGAAACACTGCGGAGTGAAATAACTTACCCAAGGTGATGTAGTAGTTATTGTTGGAGTCAGCATTTGCATTCACTGTGACTGGCTCAGAGTTCATGACCTTCAGCCATTATGTGTATTGTATCTGTAACTGCTTCTCGTGCTTTTGAATCACACCACTCTTCTCTCTCATTTTAAATTAACGATTAGCTGGTACTCTTTTCATCCCGGTGTGACTTCCAGTGAAAATGTACCAATAGGCTATAATATATCTATAATTCCAATTTAAATGTCCTGGTCATTGTGATATTTGTATTTATTTAATGTATAATTTAGAGATAAGGTAATAAGTGGCATTTTTCATTTATTGCACCAGCACATGAAAGTGGGTATCCCAATTTCTTTGGCTAAATAAACCAAACAATAAATCTTTGGATGGACAAAACATAAAATGAACAGAAAATAAGAATATTATAGTTGGCCAAGGTGCACACCCGTCCTCTCTCTCTTTCTCTCAACTTCTTGAATTTAATATTGTCTAGATTAATCATATATTTTTCACCCCTTCAAGGCAGTGATCATATATTTTAAAAGTTAAATGTCTAGTTTTTAGGAAGTTAATGGCATCTTTTAGATATACATATATATTTATTAACTTAAAAAATACATATCTACTCAGCTAATTAGTTACTGAGAAAGACCTAATGTTTTATTGCTATTAACTCACATTTCTATATTTACTCTAGTAATGTGTTTTCCGTACATATTATGATGGCAACTGCTCTATGAAAATCTTATTTGTTTTTAATTTTTCACTTCATAATGGTGGACAGTTGTCTGAATGATCATTCCGATGTGAGATATATTAAAATGATAGAATGCATACAAGTTCTTGCACACATGTCATGGTTTTCTTATCCTTCTACACTTCCTGGAGTCTAGTATATCGAAGTCAGGAAAAGAAAAGAATCATAACATGTCCTAACCTGGGCAAGGATGGCAGAAACTTCTGAGGCTTCCTTAGCTTGGGAACTAGGAGAAATATTAAGGAGTTCAATTCTGGCACCACAATAATATAATGGAATTTAAAGACTGAAAGATGGAATTAAATGTGGGATAGACCATATTTCTGGATTTAGATGAGGCTGATTCAAAACAGAGAAACGTAGTATAAAAAAAGACAAAATGTCCAATATACAGAAAGGTGCTCTCCTGAGGACCATTCTTAAAAGCAACCACCAGGCATTGCAAGGTGGCTCATGCCTGTAATCCCAGCACTTTGGGAGGCCGAGGGGGGTAGATCACCTGAAGTCAGGAGTTTGAGACCAGCCTGGCCAACATGGTGAATCCCTGTCTCTACTAAAAACACAAAAGTTAGCTGAGTATGGTGTAGGGTACCTGTAATCCCAGCTACTTGAGGGGCTGTGGTAGGAGAATTGCTTGAACCCAGAAGTGGAGGTTGCAGTGAGCTGAGATTATGCCACTGCACACCAGCCTGGGTGGCAGAGAGAGACTCTGCCTCAAAAATAAAAATAAATATAAATATGAGAAAGCAACCACCAGACAAATGGTATCTCATTGAAGGTTAAAGATCCCATGGCTATTGCACAGCTCATCTGATGTGCTGACTATCATAAACAGCATAGTATAACTATTTTCTTGAATTCATTTTCTTAGGGAACCTGCAGTGCTTGGAAGCTTTATTAAACCCCCCAATTTAAAGACAATTTTGTATATTTATTTCAATGTGTGTGTATGTGTGTGTCCAACAGAAAGATAATTTATGATCAGAGACACTACCCTCCCCTGACACTCGGTTACATATCATTGCAGTACTTTCAGAAGGAAGCTGGGATTTTTGCCAAAGAAGTATTAATGGCACAAATAATCATCCAATTCTTGGTTATTGGATACATTTCCCATAATATCTCATCATTCAAGATAAGAGAGCATTCGTAATGTAATAAAAATTTATTCTAAAATTGAGTAGATTTTATGAAAAAAGTAGAATATGTCATAGAGGTTGAAAGTGAGATGCAGGTTAAGGGTAATGAGAATTGTTTTGAGAATATTTGTGCATAATGAAAATTATATGATTCTCTTCTCAACCAACCTTCATCACAATCTCAGAGAGAAATCTGGACTTTATTCTCTTAATTAACAATTTTTATTATTGTTGTAAGTGATCATATATTCTACAACATGGATGTTGTAGTATAAAGAAAATGGCCTATACATTCTCACTGTGCCCTCTTTTCTTCCCTTCCTGCTGTTAGTACTGCCTGTGCTATGATTTTCCCAAATGTTCATATCTTTGCGTTGTCATGAGCTTTAATTTCCACTTTGAACTATTTCTGTAATTATGTGATTCTACAAAGGATGGAATGGTCTTGTGTAAGAATTGCCATCAGCAGCTATTTTAAAAATAATATACTGCGAAAAAAGAAGAGAAAGACAATATGACCTTTGCAAGGGCTTACTGGTTTTTTCCCTTTTTTTCCCCATGAATATCACATGTATTTTTCCAATCAATGAACATATAAAGAAATTAGGTAATTAGTTAAGCTTGGCTTTATATGTAGTGATAAATTTGAAAGAGAAAATATGTACAATTTCCTTGCAATAAGCAAACCTCTACAAATTCTGGCCTATTAGAGTAGCTTATGTATTCTCTTTTATTTTTGTTTTCTTGATTCCATATTGCTGGCAGGTAAACACAGGGAAGACTTTTAAAAAACTTTTATTTGTTTGGGAGGTCGATCAACCTGTACTCCGTCTTTTTCCAAATAATAGTATGAACCTTGTTATAATCATGAGTGAATGATAAATAGCTACAGATAGCCACAGGATAAGTTGCAGGAACATTTTTGCTTATTCTTGCTATTTGATTGGTTCATTTTTCTCTGCCACTACTTGGTTTGTCTTTGATAAACGTTTATTATGAATGCCATGGTAATTCATGAGAACTCTGATCTTTATAAGGAGAGAATTAACCCATTTATGCCAGCAGTTGCAATTTTTTTGTGTGAAAAATCAGAACTTGGCAATGACATTGAGCAGTAGGATATAAATAAAACTCCTACATGTTAATTTTCTTTTCTTCAGAGTATATAAATAAAAATCCCACATGCTTAACGTTCCAATAATGGAACACTAGACATTAATGGGCTAAAGACCTGCAAGAAAACCCTACGGAACTGGAAATCATGTGAAATCAAGGGTTCCTGAAGGAAGCGCTAAACATGGAAAGGAAAAACTGGGACCAGCCACTGCAAAAGCATACCAAATTGTAATGACCATTGACACTATAAAGAAACTGCATCAACTAACAGGCGAAATAACCAGCTAGTATCATAATGACAGGATCAGATTCACACATAATAATATTAACCTTAAATATAAACAGACAAAATGCCCCAATTAAAAGACACAGACTGGTAAATTCGATAAAGAGTCAAGACTCATTGATGTGCTGTATTCAGGAGGCCTATCTCACGTGCAAAGGCACACATAGGCTCATAATAAAGGGATGCAGGAAGATTTACCAAGCAAATGGAAAGAAAAACAAAGCAGGGATTGCAATCCTAGTTTCTGATAAAACAGCTTTAAACCAATAAAGATCAAAAGAGACAAAGAAGGGCACTACATAATGGAAAAGGGATCAATGCAACAAGAAAAGCTAACTATCCTGAATGCATGCAGTACAGGAGCACCCAGATTCATAAAGCAAGTTCTTAGAGATCTACAGAGACTTAGACTCCCTTACAATAATAGTGGGAGACTTGAACACCCCACAGTTATTATTAGATCAATGAGACAGAAAATTAGCAAGGATATCCAGGACTTAAACTCAGCTCTGGACCAAGTGGACCTAATAGACATCTACACAATTCTCCACCCCAAATCAACAGACTACACATTCTTCTCAGCACCACATTGCACTTATTCTAAGCTTGACCACAAAATTGGAAGTAAAACACTCCTCAGCAAATGAAAAAGAACAGAAATCATAACAAACTGTCTCTCAGACCACAGTGCAATCAAATTAGAACTCAGCATTAAGAAACTCATTCAAAACTGCACAACCACATGGAAACTGAACAACCTGCTCCCGAATGACTACTGGATAAAAATTGAAATTAAGGCAGAAAAAAAGATATTCTTTGAAACCATTGAGAACAAAGACACAACAAACCAGAATCTCTGGGACACATTTAAAGTAGTGTATAGAAGGAAATTAATAGCACTAAATGCCCACACAGGAGAAAGCAGGAAATATCTAAAATCGACACCCTAACATCACATTTAAAAGAACTAGGAAAACAAGAGCAAATAAATTCAAAAGCTGGCAGAAGACAAGAAATAACTAAGATCAGAGCAGAACTGAAGGAAATAGAGACATGAAAAACCCTTCAAAAAATCAGTGAATTCAGGAGCTGGTCAAAACCTTGTCTTGTGTCAGTTTTCAAAGGGAATGCTTCCAGCTTTGCCCATTCAGTATGATATTGGCTGTGGGTTTGTCATAAATAGCTCCTATTATTTTGAGATATATTTCACCAGTATCTAGTTTTTTTAGAGTTTTTAGCATGAAGAGCTGTTGAATTTTGTCGAGGGCCTTTTCTGCATCTATTGAGAAAATCGTGGTTTTTGCCATTGGTTCTGTTTATGTGATGGATTACGTTTATTGATTTGTATATGTTGAACAAGCCTTGCATCCCAGGGATGAGGTCGGCTTGATTGTGGTGGATAAGCTTTTTGGTATGCTGCTGGATTCGGTTTTCCAGTATTTTATTGAGAATTTTCACATTGATGTTCATCAGGGATATTGGCCTAAAATTTTCTTTTTTTGTTGTGTCTCTGCCAGGTTTTGGTATCAGGATGATGCTAGCTTCATAAAATAAGTTAGGGAGTATTCCCTTTTTTTATTGCTTGGAATAATTTCAGAAGGAATAATACCAGCTCCTGTTTGTACCTGTGGTAGAATTCGGCTATGAATCCGTCTGGTTCTGGACGGTTTTTGGTTGGTAGGCTATTAATTACTGCCTCAAATTCAGAACTTGTTACTGGTTTATTCAGGGATTCGACTTCTTCCTAGTTTAGTCTTGGGAAGGGTGTATGTGTCCAGGAATGTATCCATTTCTTCTAGATTTTCTACTTTATTTGCATAGAGGTGTTTATAGTATTCTCCGATGGTGGTTTATATTTCTGTGGGATCGGTAGTGATATCCCCTCTACCATTTTTTCTTGTGTCTATTTGATTCTTCTCGCTTTTCTTCTTTATTAGTCTGGCTAGTGGTCTATCTATCTTGGTGATCTTTTTAAAAAAACCAACATTCTATGCTCATGGATAAGAAGAATCAATACCATGAAAATGGCTATACTGCCCAAAGCAATTTATAGATTCATTGCTATCCTAATCAAGCTACCATTGGTTTCTTCACAAAATTGGGGGAAAAAAACTATTATTTAGTACTATTTTAACAAAATGTTTTTAAAATGTTGTTAAAGTTGTTAAACAAATGTTTAGGAGTATAATAAATAAGTGGTCTTATTCAACTTGTTTACCATGTTTCTTCAAAAAAAGTATAATAGAACTTTTTTTGTCAACGTAAAATTATAGTTATTTATGATGTGACTAAAGAAATGATAAGAAGTCACAAATGAAATAGTTATTGCTTGCATAATAGAAGTTCAGGATCTTCTTCACTGTTTTATTTTAAAAATTGCCTCAGCCATTTCAACCTTCAGCAACCACCATCCTTATTAGACAGTAGTCATCAACATTGAGACAAGTCCTCCACCCAGCAAAATTTCAAGACTCACTGAAGGCTCAGATGACCATGGTTGTTAGCATATTTTAGCCATAAAATAATGCTATAGCACACTTACTAGACTACGGTATAGTGTAAACCTAAGTTTTATATAGACTGAGAAACAAAAAAATTGTGTGACTGTCATTATTGCAGTATTGTCTTTATTGCAATATTTGTTTTATTGATACATCTACAGTCATACTTCAGAGATTTTGCATCCAGAACCTGCAGTATCTCTGAAGTATGACTATGGTTGTCCATTTGTTTTCTTTGTCTTTTATTTGAAGAAGCTAACATTGAGAAATTCAAACTAAAGCAGTTCCTTTTTTATGTATATGTATATTTTACACCATAAAGAATTTCCAAAAGCATCAAACAGATAAATCTCAAAGACTACATGTTTTACCTAAGGAAGATAATTACTTGGTCAAAGTTTGAATAAGAATTTTAAGGCCTAGTTTATGTCTGACAATGATGATGTTCACTAAGCACTCAGAGAGAGGAAGAAGGAATTGCAGGAAAATCAGTACAAATTAGTGTTTATATTGTCAGTATGGGAGATATAATTCCTACATAAAAGAACAAAATTTGAGAAGAAATTCAAATAAGAGGTTTTCTCCGGATTAGATGAACAGATGAGATTGCTCTATGCCCAGTGACAGGCTTATCTTCACAACTGTTTCGTGATAATCACATGATGATTAGTTATAGATTCTTGTGATTATCTACAAAATTTTGTTACTCATCCACATCGTATTTTGTTAAGCAAAGTACATTATTTGCTTACTGTATTTTGACTAATAAAAATGTAAATCACCCAAGTTTTTTGCATAATTGCAGAGCAGGAAGCAATTGATTTTGAATTTAGAGGCTATATACTGCCTGTTTGACACAAATGTTGTTTAATTTTTAAACTTTAGGGGTTTTTTGCTTTTCCATTGTGCTTACATTCATATAAATAATTGTTTTATAGAGAATGAAATTAATTGTTCCAAATAAATATCTTCATTACAAACATTGTAATATATTGAAGGACGAAAAAAAAGTGATGGAAAAAAAGGACGCTACTGGTGCTACCCAAGTATAATATGTAATAATAAGTAACTGGATTATTTAGTCCAGCAACATTTAATACAATTGTTGAAGTAATTGGATATAGATCTATCTTTTTTATTTGTCTTCTATTTATTCCAATTTTTATTTGTCAGTTTCTGCTTACCTGTCTTTTTTGAATTATTTGAGTGTCTTAGAATTTAATTTTAATATACTTACTGTTTTAGTTATGTAAGCTTATGTATTTTTGTGATGCTGAGGGAATTTCGGTATGCGTTCATAACTTTTTACAGTCTACTTAGAGTTACTATTGTTACCATTTCACTTAAAACAGAATACTTTCCATCATTCCATTTTCTATGGTCTTAAAAATGTATTAGCCTAAGCTTGTTGTTGTATATATGTGTTTCAAATATTTTCTCTGTCTTTAAAACTCTGTTTTGTATAACTTTGGTTGCTAATATGATATTTTAATAGAGAATTTCTTAATTTTAATATGTCAGACTTCTAAATTATTTCATTCATAGTATGCTTTGTGTTCTATTTAAGAATCATTCTTAACACAAATGTAATTGCTATATACTAATCTATTATCCACCACTCATTTTCTTTTTTTCTTTCACATGTACATCTTCAGTCTGTAAGCCTGCTTATTATCCTTGACTTTGTGATGAAACAAAGGTAGTATGTTTTCATGAAATTCTTTATTGAACTTTTATGAAGCGAGAACCCTTAATTGGAAAGAATGATGTTAACTTTGTTCTGCAAGTCTGGTTTGGTTGAAATAATTAGGCATATGTACTTTGTTCTGCTTTAAGACCCAATGCTGTTTCATTGTCTGTTTGTTTATCCTTGTATCAGTGCCAAATCTCTGAACCCATTTAATACATGTCTTAGAATAAGGTAAAATATATTCAACTACCATGTGCCTTTCCAAGATTGCCTTGGCTATATTTGGCACTTTTTATTTCTACATTTATTTCAGAAGCAACTTATGCACTTTTACAAAAACACTTGCTGGGCTTTTAATTGTAGTTGCATCATATTTATATACAAATGTGGGGAAATCTTCAGTTCTCCATATTTATGTTATAATCAATAAACAGAGTGTTTGCCTGTAGTTAATCAGGTATTCAGCAACTACTCTCAATAGCTTTATATCTTACTGTGTAGAGATCTTACCCAGATTTTATTAAGTTTATTTTCAGTCATGTGGTGATTATAATGTTTTAGTCCTGTGGTGATTTAAATATTATTGCTTTAAGCTTTATTTTTGAATTGTTTGTATTTGCTTAATAAAAATAAAATTAAATTTACAAAGTAACCTTAAATACATTACACCTGCTAAGTTTTTTAAAATCCTAGCAGCTTAATTGTAATCTTGTCAAGTTTACTTTCTTTAACTAACAATGGACACTTACAAACCTCTATTCATTCTATTACCCACGTCTGATGTATTTGTTTTAATCCCTGTACCATCATTCCAGTTGAAACCGACTACATACGATCCATCTTATCGGCTGCACTAGGATAATTCTGCCCTCTCTTCTGTATTCTAATTTCCCAGCAATATAACAAACAGCCTTATTTTTTTCAAATCATCTGAATTTTTTGTTGTTTTAGTTTAAAATATTTAGTGGCATCTATTACTGTTTTCAGCTGAGTATGTTTTCTTTCTGAGTGTGTCCCTGAACAACTTCACACCTGGTTAGATAAGTTGTAATGGCTTTGCCTTCACTGCCATACCAAGAGGGTTACTATACAATACACAAGATGCCCAGGTAAATTTGAATCTGAGGTAAACAGTAAATATTTTCATATACTAGTCCATGGGCCATTATTGTATTTTAAAGTATTTGTTGTTTATCTAAAATAAAAGTGCAACTAGACAACAATTCTGCTCCAAAGTAATCTTATGGAGTCCAGTAACAAATCCGATGACCTCGCCCACGTGGAACCAGTTACTGAGGCAGAAATGAACCTGTGCTCTAAGATGGGACTAGATTCACCCTGGACATTTTTCTACATCAGTCTATACCATACGTACTTTTGTTTATCTCTGTGATATCCTTCTGTAGCATGGTATAAACCTTGATTTGTTTGTGGACATCTTTACCTTTTTGAAAGAAAATAAAATAGAGGAAAGTTGACCTGGGAGATGGATATATATAGCAAGAAGGAGCGAGAGATGACTAATGGCTTCTGTGAGTCTTTGAATTTAGTTGTGGAAATAAAGACCAGTCAAATGAGAACAAGCAAAAGCTATTTATTTTGAACTTGCAGCAAGGGAGTCAGCGCCTTCGCCTGCGTTGCAGCAGAGACTCAAGGTAGGTAGAGAAGTGGGGAAGTTTTATAATGGGAAAAAGGGAAGGCTTCAGTATGCCCAAGCTGGAGGCTGTTGGCATGGGGAAATGTAGGCAGGCTAACTAACAGCAGATAATTGTATTGGTTAGAGTATTCATTGGGGTGCGTATTTAGATTTCCCTAGTTGGTTTTAAGTTGGAAGCAGGGACAAACAATAGGGAAGTTGCTAGTGATTCATGAAATCTTGACTATTAAGAGCCTGTTGTTACAGGGATTATTGTTTGGCTTCCTAGACTGTCAGTAGAGATAACAATATGGCTCTCTGCAAAACTACTGCAGGCTGGCCTCCTGGGCTGGTGACTTTAAATAAAGGGTTTCCTGGATATGTAACTGAAGGTTATGGGGCAGAGTTCTGTTTTTATATATGGTTTGGCTGTTGTCCGTTTGTATATTCAATCGATCACAATAAGATATGAATCATAGACTTTTCAGTAGTGTGAGTCTGTACATTCTCCATACAGTTAGTTTGAGGTGTGTTTAAGTCAGCTGCCTGAAGAACTCTGACTAGTATGAAACCTTTCCCCACATTGTTCTTAGCATAAAGAACAAATTATCAACATGCCCTGTGGTTCATTGAATAATTAGCTTCTGTCTCTCTAGTCTATTCCAGCGTCACACTATCAGCAACTTACAGGCATTCAACTGCCATATTGACTTTCATTCAATTCCTGTAATAGAGTATTTTTCTTCCTCAGAGATTTTGCTTTTCAACTTTGTATTTCCAGGATTGTTGTACACACATGTGCTTCCTTTATCCAATTAATCACTATCATTTTGTAAGTTAACTCTTTCACTCTCTTGAGCTTTCAGAGTAAATCAGCTCTTCTCAAGAGAGCTTTTCACTGACCTTTAGGATAACTTCATATCCCTATTATACACTGTTTCATAAACTTCTCTGATAAATACCACACCACACTTGTAATCAAAATATAAACTGTTTAATTGATTATTAAATGTCTATCCATCCTGCTAAGGGTAAGGCATTTTGACATTTTGTTAACTGCTACCCCTTACACGTAACTTAACCAAAGATGATGATTAATATGTATTCATTAAATAAATAAATGTGTTTTTCTATGTATTTTCTTAAAGTACATAGATAATATTGTATGTCTCAAAATGTTTAATTGTATACTGGACCTCAGCAACTATAATTCCAATTAACTGTCAGACTGTCAGCTGTAAAACACATATTTTCCTTATAGTAGTAACTTGTGAGGTTGACAATGTGGAAGGTTTCGATATCAATATGAAATAATATTTAACAGAGAACTGAAGTATGTTCTTACTTTGGCCTCTGTGTAATGTGTGTATATACATGCTGTTACTTTATGAATCAGTTATCCAGGGCTGCTTCTATATGTTTAGCAGCACAACAAAACCTCATACTTTGTTTTTCACATATATGTATCAATTTTAAATTGAAATGTCTCTTCAGATTATCAAAAATGTCTGACATTGCATGGTTCTTTTCTATCACATTTCTATAATACTTTATTTTATATTGTATTTTCGACAATTTACTAACTCCTGGATATTTTTCTAGCTTGTTACCAAAATTCAATAATTCAGCACTTTTTAATGTTACATTGAAAGAAGAAAATGGACAGAGAAAGAAAAAGAAGCAGAAATACATAGATCAATCTACTGTTTTTTAGCTGAAATATGTTGAATTATAATTTACAGTAGAGCCAGGGAATGTATCCAATTATGCATGTGAAGGAAGATAATATAGATTCTGCTTATGCAACTTTTTGTCTGTTATTTAGTTCTGTGGTATGAGACTTATGGTGCTGTCTTATGTCCTATAATTATTTATAATTTATAAACATAGTCATTTTCATTAATCTAAGTTTAAGGAAACTGATGCTAGAGTGAGAAAAAGGACATCTTATACTTTTCTGTTTTTTATATAATGGAGAAAAATCTATTTATTTTCATTAGAACTTGCACTGATCTTGACTCATGAGAAGTGATACTATGGCAAGTGGCGAAATAGTCACTAGTTATTGAATTTCCTAGTTCTTATCTTTAGTCATAAAGTAGTTTGTAAGCTAATTACAACAGAGACCAATTAATAGCAACAATTGCAATTTATATGAAGCTCTAGTCTTCTTTTGAAATATTCCCTTTGATGAGTAAAAAGAAAAAAGTACTTGACATTTTGCCACAGAAAAGTTAATTGCTCTCCAGTTCCAATTAGAATGACATATAATTTTAACTGAATTGCTTAATGTGTTGTTCTAAAAAACAAAAAAACATATAACCTAAGGTGACCATGATTTAGTATTTCAGGGCCACAATCCACACAGAGAGCAGTAAAACTAGACATTTCCTGCCTGATGATGACTAGTGATGTCATTTAGGGTAAATTATTAATTTCTTTTGGTGCCAAAGTTCCAGAAGCACCATGTGTTTTAATGTTGAGTAATATTAGCTTTGGGGGAAGTTTCCTAATTAACGGCTCAGACAGTGAGCCTTAACATTTAGCAATAATATTAATGACAGCTCTAAGAAAGGAGAGGAAAACATAAAATACGATTTCATTATTTTTCATGGTGATCTATTCTTATTCTCACCTTAGCTAATTACAACATATATTCAAAGACAGTAGTAGAAAATTAATTAGCAAGGGCTGCAAAAAACAGGAAAGCAATCAAACATAGGTTGACATGACATGAGAAAACCAGAACTTGATCTGGAAGTTGAAAGATAAAAAACAGCAAGGCTTATTGAATGAAAATGGCAAATGGGAAAACATAATAGCATATTGGTCCTTAGTGACAATTATAAAAATCACATAATGTTTTATAGTTTGTATAATTGAACTTTTATGTTCACAAAAAAAGAACTGATAACACTTTATTTATTATAAACTAATAATGACAACTTTGTTTTTATTTTATATATACATAATAGATGTGTTTTCATATTATCTCCTTACATAAATAGTTCAAATCTAATAGTAAGTAAAACAGCTGGCAGAGAGAAGGAAGGGTGAGTGAGGTAGAAATTTGTGGAAAAGGGACCACACATGGAAGTCCTAGAGTTCTATTGTGCAGAGACAGGACAGGTGGCCCTTTGAATTTCATAGGCCCAGCTGCTCAGGACCTGATTGGTCAAAAGAGCAGCAGTGGGAGGGAAGAAGCCCTCATCTCTTCAGCTCACTCTTGAAAGGCAGGGGCAAGGAACTTTTCACACAATCCGTGGTAAAGAGTGTTAACCCTCGATTAGCAACAAAGCTAGGGAGAGTATCCTCGTAAGAGCTTCTTTTGACTCAGTCACCTTTCCATCAGAGAGCATGTATGACTGAAACTGGGACATGTCTCACTGGATAAAACTACTACCTGAGACAGGCATGGAGTCACACTGGGTAGAATGAGGGTGATACAGTTCTAACATCATCAGAAACCAGAGGCAGAATTTGCAAAAGGGCAGAGTGGGCAGGAACAGGAGGCTTGCTTGGTGGGCAAACAGGCACATTTTTATGGTAAGAGGACTCAGACTACTGGCTGCTCAATCTTTCTCACTACTTTTCCCCTGCAGACCATCAACGTGTACATAATGAACATCTGAAAAGGCATTACTCTGTAAAAAGTGGGGTCATTCCCCACTTTTGTGGGGTCCTTTTGTCCAGGGTGGTAGGGCAAATTTGTCATGGCTTTCTTTGCTGTATCAGCTGTTTCAAAAGCAAAAGCTTAATTCAAATTTTAATTATAATAGCACTTTTATATTTTTAATACATTTCAAATAATTTTTATCTCTGAAGAGATGTTATGAATCTGACAAAAACAGTCCCTTATATATGTAGGGATAATTTTCATGTTTTATAGAAAATAGAATATTACATCCAAGAATGCATTTCCACATTAAAAGATTATAGGTATAACAATGTTAAATGTTCAGTGCTGTCGTGTTATCTTTGGAGTTACTGTCCATGAGAAAATTATTTTTAAAGTGGTCACTTAAATAGGAAAACTCTTAACTTTAAAAATACCGAATAAATTTTTCTTTAACAAAAAATTGGAAATATTTTTTCTTTTAGTTTTGTACTTTTTTAAGGAAATGAACATATACACAGGTATGTAAATAATGTCAAAAAGTTTTGATGAGTTTATTAGTTGAATAACCTCTAAGCAACTTCAAATAAGTAGTCAGCCTCCAAACTCATTGATAATTGCTTTTTATTAGACTCAATACGTTAAACCTATGGTTTTGTAAATTTTATTCAAAGGACATGGCACAAAAACAATCCTACTTTAAGTTTCCCTGTGTTACCATTTTCCTTGTTCAATGTTACTTTTCAAAGCAAACCCAAAAACAAATTTCAGGTTGTAATGTGTACAAAATAAATTAATATAAGAAAAGTGTTTTTGTAAACATCTTCATTGAGCATATTCATATGTTAGGTGAAAATGCTAAGATTGGCATGAAGCATCAGATTCACTATTCAAGCTGTAAACAGATCTGTCCCATATTCCAGAAAATTAATGCTTCTGGGTTAAAGAGGTAATTTTCAAATTGTGTGGTTACTACATCAAATTAATGAGATAAGAGAGAAGAACAAGAGAAGAGAAAATAATAGAATCCAACTTAGAAAAGTTGTGTTTGTGGCAGAGTAAGAAGGTGCATGTATGAGATAGAGAACTGATTTACAATATGTTGGGTTTCATATGTTTGTTTCTATTTTGTTCTGTTTGGTTTTAATGTGAGCCTTGGTGAAAATATTTCAAAAACCTATGTCATAAAGTGGTTTAAAAAGATTAGTTACAGAAATTTCTCAGAGATTGTTCTTCAGAAATCAGATTTGTTTGCTTATTCTTTTCTGGAGATTTTTCTTTAAAAGAATGTGGATAATTTTGTGCCTATATTGTTGTCAAGGCCAACTCCTTTGTAATAGGCAGGTACGTTTGGTGACTTCTCACAGGCCTTTAACCATTTTGTTTCTGTAATACTAATTATATATTTACATTAGAAGAATAATGTATATTCAGATAATCCTATACTTAAAATTAGGTCCGCTTAGGAGAGAAATCAAGAAAATTTGGCATTTAGTTTTCAGTAATAAATGATAGGAAAGAGCTGGATTTCCTTTTAATGCATTAACATTAAAAGGAAAAACTTGTTCACATTCGGGAGTATGTTTTTATCTCAGTGGTCCCACTTTAGTCAAATGTCACCACAGTAAAAACACAGTGGCCTGACATCTGCAGTGAAGAGCAGAGAGTGCCTTGCTACAACGTTTCCAGTGGTTTAATTCTTACACAGTACATAGCTCTGGATTTTGTCTTTTGTTTAGAAAATGTGATAATTTGGTAAACATTTTTCAATCACCTGAAATATAGGCTCTAACAATGGGATTATTGGGCTGTAATATGCCTTTATTTTTCCAAAGAAAGAGATTAAATATAATCTTTAATTGTCTTGTTCAGAATCTATACATTGAGAATTATGTCAATATTTTAGTCCATCACCTGGGAAATCATTAATATTTTACAGCTTCTAAATATTATTATATTTTTGTAAAGTTTAAAATATTTTGATGCTTCATAGAACAAAGTAAACTTTAAACTCTGCAATGTGGACGAATAAGAAAACGCATTTTGGAATGACACAAATTCTTAAGAGTAATTAAGTAATTAAAGACTAGAAAGCAAAAGAGATACAAACAATAGTAGAATAGAAAGAATATACAAGGCCACAAAAAATACATTTGCTGAAAATCCTAGTTAGACTAATGTGGTTGACCAAATAGCACCCCTGAAAACCAGAACTCTGCCAAAATAACTAATTATTGCTCAGTACAAATTAACTAACGAATGCTCAGTACATTTCGAGGAAACCAAAGTCAGTGTTTCTTCTGGTGAATCACACTTTTGTAAGAAAGCTTTCTCCTTTAAGGACTAGCTCTAAACATTGAGTAGTAAAAATTGTAAGAGCCCGTCTTTGCGACCAGACAGGTCTATGTTCATGTTCTGTTCTATATAAAAAGAGGATAGCAATACATTAATTGTTGTACCTGGGAGCTCAATTAAATGGTACATCTAGAAAGTCCCTAGTAAAGACACTGACATAAAGTAATAACTTGTCTGCACCTGAAATATACTACTGCATCTTATTTACATTTCTAATGTTCCTGTTCTTTGCTATTCAACCCTTCAATAAATCATTATATAATATTCTGCCTAGGTTGTCAGTGTTACTGTCTTTTTTTTCCCAACAGTCCCCAGAAAGGGCATTATTACTAAAATAAACCTGATACAATTAGAACATTGCCAATTTTCTGTTTAGAGAAAAAAGTAAGTTAAAAATTAGGAATTTCTAGATGGAAATTGGATTAAAAGCATTCATCAAAGAAACTGAAGAGTGATACTGTTTTTATAAGATTATCCCAAGATTGCATTTTTTCATAAAATTTACCACTATAGACACTGTTCTGGGAGCTTAAAAATGTGTGACTGATCTTTATGTGCAATATGGGAAATAGAAAATAAATGACTGGAAACCTAGACAGCTAAATGAAAAGATTTTTTTTTCCTTGAAAGTTATAGAAAAGTTTCTTTTTTCTAGTTTATGAAGACATTTGTACTCCCTTTTCTTTATTCATTGATTTTTGCCTCCCAACATGTGGCTTCACAGTATGCTTGTTAGTGTAGAAAGATGTCTGATAAACCCTTTCTGGGTATGAGGGGAGAATCTTTAATTAAGAACCAAATTTAAACAGTCTGTCTGTCAGTATTTGAGGTGTACTACTCAAAAGAGTTCATAATTAGGTCCCTGGGGACCATGAAGCATTATGCCATTATTTTCCAAAAACATTATATTCACCTAATTTTTTTCTGTCCAGTTTTAATATTTTTATTATTTTGCATGATGTAACACTGAACTTTTAACGTTTTCAGCCCTTTCTAAAACTTTGCCTTTTGTGTTTGGTCTTTTCTTTGCAAGTGTTCCTCTGTGAACAAATGCATAATTCTCTCCAATTAGTAAACAAACAACTCTCCTCTACTTTCCTGGATTAAAAAGAAAACTGACAAACCTCAGCATAAAATACATATACATTTTGTTCACAGTTTTTGGCCACATTTAGTACAGTTTAGTGATACAATCTTTGTTAAAATAGCATGTTGACATAGTCTGAATTGAACCACTTTCCTTTAAAAGCAGTTTGAATTGCGGTGGCTCAAGCCTGTAATCCCAGCACTTTGGGAGGCCGAGACGGGCGGATCACGAGGTCAGGAGATCGAGACCATCCTGGCTAACACGGTGAAACCCCGTCTCTACTAAAAAAATACAAAATACTAGCCGGGCGCGGTGGCGGGCGCCTGTAGTCCCAGCTACTCGGGAGGCTGAGGCAGGAGAATGGCGTGAACCCGGGAGGCGGAGCTTGCAGTGAGCTGAGATCCGGCCACTGCACTCCAGCCTGGGCGACAGAGCGAGACTCCGTCTCAAAAAAAAAAAAAAAAAAAAAAAAAAAAAAAAAAAAAGAAGTTCAAAAATAAAATTCAGGATGAAATTATCATTTTAACTATATTTTTCCCTTTGAGTTTTTTTTTAAAATTTTATTTATTTAATTGCATGGGTGTCACTGCCAATGTAATGCTTGAACACGTTATTGCTTCTGGGAACAACAGTATAAATGGTGATGACCTGCAGCTCTTCAAGCCATTACTCTAATGCAGCTGTTGCTAGTTCAGCAAAGTTTGAAAATATGTTTCTGCTAATCCAGTTCCACATTTGTTTGCATCACATGCTTGGGGATATTGGCTGGGATAACACTTCTTTGATTAACAAATCTCTGTGTTCATAATACAAAGTTAGAGCCATCCAAAATACGTCCATTACACACATGAAGAATACGCCACGGACTTTGTACACGTTTTCCACATCAGTGTTTCTTAATTTTATTCCCTAAATGTCTACCGTATTTTATTATGAGAATCATTTTTGTGGGATGCAAGGAAAATTGTCTTCAGAAAACCTGAACTGAAATACACAGTAAAACTTGCTTCTCATTTTCTAGGTAAGAAATCTAATGACCTTTCCTCATCCTAATGTTCTTGAATTTCTTATAACATTTCTACCAACTAACATTTTCCACTTTCAGTGAATAACTTTTTGTGTCTGCCTTTCTCCCTCTTTATCTTTTTTTATTTCTCTATTTGTTAGTTGGCTAACTGACTTCTCAGACTTTGCATTCCTCTTTTATTCCATCATAATTATTTGTATTCTCTGTATGGCTGTGTCCTATGACCATTTTATTACTACATCTCATGGTAATGTCCCACATTACCACAATGCTGATTTTCAACACAGAGCATCTTACTTCCCAAGGTTTATCATCATCTCTAGAAAATTTCCTAGATTCAAGTTCTGCATCCCCAAATCTCTTGTGATAATCTGTGTGATTTTATTTGATAGGATCTTACTTTGCCATATGGAGAGAAATCTGAGGATCACCTTTCTATCTCACTTTCCTTAGACCTTACATAAATTATTAACCAACTTTTGCTAAACCTATCTTTTTTATTGGTGCCTATATTTTCGATTTTGTATTCCCACTCCAACCATCTTCAGTCAAGTCGTCAGTTTTTTTCTATTGTATGGTTGTTTTTATAGGCATATATCATACTTCCCTTCAAAATGTAATGGCAAAAATCATTTACTTCCTCTTCAGGCTTATTCTCTGCCACACTCTTGGCTCTGAGTGAAAAAAAGATTTTCGTGAGGCATATGATTATGGGAGAAAGTGTATTCCTAAAAAAATAAATAAATAAAAAATAAACCAAATTTTGTCATGAAACAAAAGGCACAGTAAATGAACCCTTAATAGACAATTAGTGGTGGAAAATATTGCTGTCCATTTCCCTGTCATGATGATTAGAAAATGAAATTTAACTAAATTAATTAAACTAAACATCAAAATGTCCAACCATATTTTCCTGACTTCGGAAGCCTTCTGAGGAATGAGTACGATCTTCAATAATGACTAATATTGAGGGAAAATGCAATGTGATATTTTATGTGTCTGCGATGTTTTATGGAAAAAATATACAATGTACGTATACATATATATGAAATTTTACCTCCTTAAAGCATTGACTTGAAGAAATATAGTTGGGAAGAAGTTGGGAAGATGTGAATAGCACATTCTTCCACTCTGGCTTCGCCATATGCATATAGTATTTGATATTAGTGATGCAGTATTTTTTGTTCCTTAGTTCAGCTAAAATCCAGGTTGTTGTCTCATGACAGGAATAATTAGGCACGCAGACATACTGAAAGATGAGGAGGGTGGAATTTATTAAGCAAGAGGAAAGTTCTCAAGAAAAAGAGGGTTTCTGCAAGCTGGTTTCCACCTCACAAAAATACCAGAGCACCAAACGTGAGCTGAAGAGGCTAGACTCCTTGTGCATAAGGCACAAATTCCTGGTGACTTCACCCCATTCTTCCAGTGCACATGTGGGCTTTTAGTTTGAAGCACTCCGCATTGATTTATTTCCCACACAGCACATGTGTTAAGGGACGGAATATTTCACCATGCGCATGTTTAGGCAAGCTCCCTGTGCACAATGACCTGGGGGTTTAGAGGTTCTCCAGGGACCCTTCCTTATCTGCCTAGGCATTTGACTGTCTTCTGCCTCTATCATTCTCCACTCTGAAGAAATACATCTAACTGCCATTAGGATAAGGATAAGGACAATGACCAATCTTAACTCTTACTGACAGGTAAAAAAGTCAGATCTCCCTCAGTGGCCTATCTAAGGTCCCAGATAAAAGGAGGTAATTATTAGAAGCTCTGGTTGCATGATTGTTTGGATTTCAATGGCCTAAACATGAGAAGAGACAAACCGATTTATTATTAGAAGAAATGTTATCAAAATGAAACGGGTGGGTGGGTAAGGATAGCTCAAAAATCCTACCATCATTACCAGATAACCTGGTGGCCATAGTTATCCCTGCTAAGATTAGTGTCCATGGGGCTTGGCTGTGGTTAGCTCTCTTGGTCTTATTTTCTCAAAAAACAAACCTTTGAGTTATGGGCACCCTATTTATTCCTATCATCTGGCAGAATTTGTAGGATAATTGTCCAGAACTAGAATATTGAACCAGATTTTGAGGTTACCCATCCCTTTTGTTTCTTCTGAGCTGCAGCCAGAGATCACTGGTTGATTCACAGGAATAAACAGAGTTAGTCTAAAATGTAGGCCAAAAACTTAAAAACAACTATTGAGTCTAGAGTTTAATGACAAATGTATAAGTTTAGAAACATAATTTCTGTTTCTCTAATCCTCATCTTTGTTAAAAACAAATCATGATAGGACTGAGTTGTTTGCAAAATAAACTTTAGTCTTGTACCTGGCCTATTTATTTGCATAAAGTACAGCAAAAATAATTATTTTTACATAGGCCTTTTAAATTGACTTTGATAGAAGTCTGTTCCACAAGGAACATCAGACAAGACCCTTTAAAGCCAAAGCCAGCAGTGGGGTTGTACCCTCAAATACTTTTGAGTTGGGTAAATTCCTC
Organism: Trachypithecus francoisi; assembly: GCF_009764315.1. NCBI lineage: Eukaryota > Metazoa > Chordata > Mammalia > Primates > Cercopithecidae > Trachypithecus > Trachypithecus francoisi. The sequence goes on from NW_022681463.1 coordinate 32,326,136, forward strand.
TTCTTGAGGTCCCACAAACATGGGGTTCCTGGTCCTGTTAGAGAGTCACATTCTTTACTCATACAGGTTAGGAGCCTAGTACAGAGGCTGTGTAGACAAGGTATGAGGCCGCTTTTCCCTCGAGGCTTTTATGGGCTCTGCAAATCAAATATGATTACTTAAAGGGAAACACACCCTTCTAGCCAAAGCTTTGGTAAAACAACCAGTTCCTCCAGTTGTATCCTGTTGCCAAAGAAAATGAGTTCTTACTGCACTGATGCAAATAACTATACTGCTATGAGTTCAGAATACTTACAGATGATTTCCAAATTCTAAAGGAAGAAGGCATAGACAAGCAAACATATTCCAAAATTAGTTCACAGGAGTTTACCTTACTCAATTATAAAGGACTGTAAGTAACTCAAAATAAAAGTTACCCTGACTCTGAAAAACAAAACAAGGAAAAGTTAAAAAAAAATTATCTCAGTTTTCTATTAGTTCAGTCCATTCAGTTAATTCTTGTTCTGCTTGATATTCATGAAAATTTCAGCACTTCATGAGTCCTGCAGGTTTTTTCCTTTATTCCAAGGTCAAAATCTCCAGTTATCAGGAACCTGTATTTGAGAGTACCTGTCAAAGTTCTGTAGCTGATTTTAAACCATCTTTTGAAGACAATAAAAACAAGACAACAGTTTTCTGCAAATAAAAAAAAATTCAAGGTATTTACAGTCAAAAACACAATTGACAAATTTGTTTATCTCTGTGGTTTACAATAACTTACCCTTAATTGTGATTGATAGCATATACTCAAACATTAGAATTTTAGAAATCCTATATAATTTTGGAGCATATATGAATATTAGTTACTAAAATATAGCCTGAAGAACATTAAACATCATTTTGGCAGTCCCAAGTACCTCAACATGTTAGGTAATCTTGTTTACCTCTCTTCGGTATGCTCCGGGCATTCAGGATGCATTTGAAAGGGGAATAGACTGAAGATGAATGGCTACTCATCTAGAAAGAGGGGAGCCAGGCATCCCTGTTTCCTTTCTGTTCCTAGTGAATGCCTAGAATACTTGAGAGAGAGAAGGAAAATCATCGTCTTTCCTTCTTCCATTCTTATATACCTGAATCTCAGCTTCCTCAGCAGGGTGTTGTCCGTGGATTCCAGTGCAGTTTTCACGCAAGCCAACAGGGGGCCTAGTGGGTGCAATTATTCACACACTCATGTGCTGCCTTTCTCCCTGCTGTCAATAACCTTCTAGTTTCCTAGACCCCATTTATGCCATGGATACTAGCATGACCTTTATCCACGAAATTGGAGACTTGGTTTAATCAGCAGGAATTAGCCATGCTCAGCTGTGCTGTACCTTTTAACTTCTGTTGTTGTCTGCCTCTGGATCCCTCAGATCCAGTTTCCTTTCTTAAGGCTTGGACCTGAGCTTGGAAATGAGTTTGGGGCAAAAGAACTGCCTCAGGGGGTGCATGGACTCATCAAGTCCCAGGTGTCTCTCATCAGACTGCAGCCAGCAGCCATCGGCGTTGCTCCTTTGCAAAAATGCCTCCTCAAACATGGGAGAGAAAAGATGTCTTATGAATTGGTGTCCTGGTCTAATAAGACCCCTTCCAAAAGGAAAACAACAACAACAAAAAACAAAAAAACAAAAAAAAACCTCCGATATAGAGAAGAGGGCTGTTACTATGTTGGTGCAAGAGTAATCATGGTCCCTGCCACTCTTACTAATGGAAAAAATCACAACTACTTTTTTACCTACTCAACAATTCCTGGTCTGGTGGAGAAAAAAAAAAAAAAAAACTTAAATGCAGGGCTGTGTTAACTGCTGATAGGGTGGAGAGAATTAAAAACAAACAACCAAAAAAAAAAAAAAACAGATTATGTACAGAGCTGCATTAATTGCTGACAAGTTGGAGGAAAAAAAAAAAAAAGATGCCTGGGGAAGAAATCTCTTATTCTTATGCTAATAAGTTTCTTCAACAGGAAGAGAAACTTTTAATTGCTGTCAGACTGAGCTGGATCCTTCAGCTGGGAGAGGGGAAGACACCTTAGATAGTGGTGGGGAATGCTGGCCAGCCGGCCACGTGGAGCATGGGTCCCCAAGGCCATCCTGGCTTCTGGGCAGTGGCAGTGGCAGTGGCTGTGGTTCATTCCTGCACTGTGTAGCCATTGGACACTGCATGTACATGTGGCAGGAAATACCATGTTCCACAGCTGGAAGGGAAAGCGGGTGGGAGCTATCCTTTGCCCATCTGTCCAGTGTATGCACCTGTGGCCATTGGGATTAGGGTAGAACACCCCAAATATTGTAAAAGAAAAGACAGTGCCATTATATTCCCAAAAAAGAAGGAAAATGCCATAGAAAAGACTTGGTTGGATCCAGGCCAACATTCCCGACCCCTGAGAGGGACATGGGTACGAGGGTGCAGTTTCCCCTGCCCTCAGAAAATGTCTATGAGTGAGAAAGCTCAGAAAAGAGAAAGAGATTTTGGGATTTTACTCACAAATTTTAGAGATTTGGGGATTTTACTCACAAGATTTACATTTTACTCACCGTTCCTCACGTCCCCATACAGGTCACCAAAATGATGCAAGATTTTTTGCTCCTTAATTCAGCTAAAATCTGGGTTCTTGTCTCATGACCAGGAAAAATTAGGCACATGGACATCTTGAAAGGTAAGGAAGGCACAATTTATTAAGCGAAATGAAAGCTCTCAGCAAAAAGAGAGGTCCTGCATAGAGGTTATACACCTCACAAAACTAATACAAGGCCAACACACACGAGCTGAAGAGGCTAGGCTCCTTTCCAGCATAAGATGCAAATTCCTGGTGGCTTCACCCCATTCTTCCAGTGTGCATGTGGGCCCTTAGTCTGAGCCACTCCGCAATGATTTATTTCCCTTACTGCACATATGTTAAGAGACAGAATATTTCAATGTGAGAATGTTTAGGCAAGCCCTGTGTGCACCATGACATGGATGGCATTTGACTGTCTCCTGCCTCTTATCACTAGTTCAACTCTTCCTTTCCATAATTCTCTACAGGAATTGCTCTATGCAGTCACCCAGTTAATTCTGGTTATTGCTGGTCATTTACAGACTTAAGAATGGGGTTTAGAGAGCATTTATAGTCGGCCATCTTGGCACACACCTGTGGTCCTAGCTACTCAGGAGACTGAGGCAGGAGAATTGCCTTCCTCGAGGTGGAAGTCGCAGTGAGCTGAGATCATGCCACTACACTCCAGCAGCCTGGGCAACGGAGTGAGACACTGTCTCAAAAAACAAAAACAAAACAAAACAAAAAAACCACGCACACACAAATAATATTTTATTTCAGCAGGAACTCAATTATAAAACGTAAGTAGTGCTTTGGAGTGGACAATATTGAAACATATGTCAGTACTTTCATTCCTTGGTATTTTTGCTCATGGTTTCACCACAGCCATATCGTTACTTTGCCACTTTGTCACCACTTTGATTCCTAAAGCAGCCTCTTCTCTATATTCCTCTGGAATAAATAATGTTTTCAACATACCTTGGACTGTCACTGTAGGTTGCCGGCTAGCAATTTGTTCATTTCCTAATATCGTGGTTTCTGTAAAGGTATTTTTAGTAGGACTTGCTGTTATATCTCAGTTAAATATATAAAAATGATAGCTTTTAACGATTGATTTTCTTTTGGGTTTTTTTCTGTATGAGTTAAATGGTCAAGCCTAAATTCTCACATAAATTATACCATGTTTCAATCTTAAGATATTTAGTGGTTATTCATTTTTATATTCAGTATTTATACTTAGCTATATAATGAATGAAAAAATGAGTATATATACAACTAAAATGAGTATATATAGATATAATAAACTGAAATAAACAAAAAATAAAATACTATACATTAGCATGTGTATATATGTATATACAATATATAATGTATAATTATATACACTATATGAGTATATATATTTTTTATTTTATTTTAGTGTGTATATATATACTAAAATCATTTTTATTTCATTTTATTCCATTTTAGTGTGTATATAGACATTTAGTGTCTCATACATTTTAGTGTATATATAGACATTAAGGGTCTTATACTTTTAGTGTGTGCATATATATGCTAAATGTCTATATATACTATAAATGTGCTTGCGTGTATTGTGTATATGTACAATAAATGTGCGTGTGTGTGTGTGTGTGTAGTTAGTAATATATATATAAAATATAGTAAAAAAAAGTCTGGTCACTTTTTCTCTTGACAATAAGCTCAATGAAGGTAAAAATCATTTTAAGGCCCATTTATTGTACAGAGTTGAGTTCATGACTGGCCTTTGCCAATGTTGAGATTACAATATAATGGAAGAGACTAATACTAATAAGAAACTTAAAGTGTTATGTCAAAGAGGCTCATAATGCAGTGAAACCTCTTTTAGGGGAAATTGACTCAGTCAAGGAGGATAGGAAAGACTTCCCTGAAAATGAGATGGTATATCATGCAATGAGGATGTGTATGTTTTAATTTAGATGAAAGGAAAGATAGTTCTTGGGGCAATCTAGAACTGTGCTGAAGATTGGGAGACTGAAAGTATATAGGCAGACTGGATAACAGGTTAAGGGAGATGTCCACTTGACAAATGACAATAGTTCAGACCAATAGAGGATGATGTGACAATTTTGAGGAGGAGTTGTGTGTGAAAGGTAATTTGGGGGCTCAAATGGCAGGGATTTCATGGGTGTCAAAAACACCAGCAGAAAAGCGCCTCCCAATCTCCTTAACTCAGTCCTTAGGAACTGATAAATCAATGTCTCTTTCCTGTTAACTAATTATTCTTTCTTACTTATCTCCGTATCAATCAACTATTTAAAGGTTTGCATTCCACTGTGAAATGTTTGCTTTGCGATATTCTCAGTTTTTCCTTAGAGCCTAATGTGTCTTATTCTTGGTAAGTGCTCAGTGTTCATTGAACTAAATTTAATGTTACTTTATTTTTTATCAAAACATCATTATTACTATTGGCCAAAAAGCATGACTTGAAAGAATCATGATAATCATTCTTTCATCTCTAGAGTCCTATGGGTTATGACACAAATACAAATGAGGGGGAATCTATGATTAAGAATACATGTTTTGATAAATTATCTAAGCCCCTATGCTGTACTAGGATTTGGAATCAGCAAATTATCTAGACATGAGATGGTTTGACCATCTTGAACCAATTAATTGTCCCTAAATGTTGCATTGTATGATTAAATCATATTAAGCCACAAGGTAGTTGTTATTTCTTCTTTTCACATATATTCAATTGAAAATATTCCCATGTTATCTTTAAAAGGATGCTTTCATAATTCATGTTTAATGATGTCCCACAATCTTTTACAAGATTACTAAAGGAGATAATAATGGAAGTACCAGTTTTACAATTGGATAGTAGAAGAGCTTATATATTAAGTACTCAAGGCTAAAATTTTGATGAGAAAGAACATGGCAAGTTAAAACACCATTCAAATTGTGATATTATTGTTTCCTCTACATATATAGAAAGCCATTGATATCTAGAAAAAAATTATTACCACCTATGTTTTATCATGCCAGAAAAAATAATAAATGTTTACTTTTAAAAATACACATTTGGCTCATGTATTTAAATAGACTTCTTTAGGTCTTAAATTTTGGTAGTAGATTAAATATAATGCTGCCTGATGCCAAAATACCAGCTGACATACTACCTAGCATTTTCTTATTGCAGGATGGCAAAACTCACAGAAATTAATATGATATTTTAGGTATTCTGGGCTTTTTCATAATTCACATAGAAAGCCCGTGATTATTCCCTGCTAAATTGGAGATAAAGAAGAATAGTATTTATATAAGGAATATTAACAGAATGAAATGACTTTGAAATTGTAATTGAAAGACTTGGTATTGCAATTTAGTAAGTTTTGTGAAGGGTTCAGAAATCAATATTTGGGATGTTTATTTGTTGTCTCTAAAATGGCTTTAAAATATGGTTTATATTATTGATAGCAATATGGGCAATTTCCCAAATGTTTGTATATTGTGTTAATTAATTATCAGTAATGAAATATAGCAGCCATATTAAAAAGTTTTATACTGTGGCACAATTCTGATCTCCAAAATATGCCATGTTAAACCCAAGTTTCTAATCTGGCTATTAATTTTATGTTTTAAATTCTGCTTTTAAGCTAAATTCTTAATAGCAAACAAATTATTTAACTGCAAGTTTTTACTTCTATTATATGCTTTAAACATGAAATGAAATATTGTATTCTGCATGTAGGTAGAGAATATCTACTTGCATGCATGTAAATAATAAATATTAGCTACCTATTTTCTAATGTGACATGCTTAATTTTGTCAATCTTGTTTGATCTCTCCACTGTTAAGTTATTTTCCTGGAATCTTAACTTCTTAGACATTTGTTGAAAATGATTAATTTTTCCTTCACTAACCCACAAACACAATAATATTTTCATCAATATTCAACTACAAATTTGAAATCTATTTTTGCTCTTATTTCTAAATGAATAATACAAGATAACAAGTTCTGATAGAATTTACAATCTTATAAATATCTTCACCATTTTTCCTAAATATGGAGCATCTAAATTTACTAGATTATTTGCTGCTTCTCTCAATTTCTGGTTTTAAGCTCTTAAGCCATTCATGAGGAAAGAAATGGGGAGGGTCAAGGGATGGTGGTCATTTCCTAGACACTGAAGTCCAATGGGCCTGAGGATACATCCTTCCTTGCTAATACTGGCTGTTTAAAATTGGGGAAACCTTCTTCATGTTTAACACTTGAGTATTTTCCTCTCTAAAATGCAGAAAATATCTGGCTTGAAGTATTGTTGTGAGGATTACAGGTAATTTATTTTCATATGCTTAGCAAAATGCTTGACTAAGAGAAAGTGCTCACTAAATGCTTGTTTTTTTCTGTGTGTGTTTGTTTTCTTAAGAAGCTCTTCCACCTTGGAAATCACTCACAGTTTTATTGCCATTTTGGAGCAAATTTAATAATATATGTATATGATGAAAGGATCCACTTTAACAGCTGTCTTCATTTTAAGCACAACTAATTGGGAAAGATCATGAATAATATTGCTAGTCAGAAAGCAGTGTGTTAATGCTGCTGTACGTATGCCATAGTGGCAGAATGGTATTTAGTATTCAGTGTGGGGAAGACAGCTGTAGGGATTGCTGAAAAAAGGTTTTTTTGAAGTTACTGTTTCCATGTAAGTGAAGATAATTATTCCCAAGTCTTAAGTACCTTTGAAATATAATTTTTAAGAAAGCATTTATTATTTCGAATGCAAGAGCAAATGTACCTTATGTTCTTTTACTTTTTTTAATATTAAAATAAACTCTTATATACTTTATTGTCATTTATTTAAAAATATTTTGGACATTTGGTTGGATAAAATACCACAAAAATTAAAAAAAAGAATTTTAAAAATAGAATGACTGATATACTAAACAATAACAGTTATGATTCAATTTCAAAAGTTGTTCTTGATTGAACTAATAATTTTTTCGTTTTCCCCCTTCAGTGCAAAAATAACTTTTCATTTCTAAAGGTTTTAAGTTGATTTTCAAAATACAGTGACAAACTTCCCTGTTGGTCATTGAATTTGAGATATCATCCAAACTGAAAACAAAGAACTATAGTTTAGACCTGATAAGTAAAATGAATAGAACAGTATTCTGTTTGAAATAAAAACTAATACCTTTGTTTTGCCTTTCAGAGGAGGAACTTTCATCATGATAATTTGATGTACTTTGACATATATTTTGAAATAACAATTGATGTTTCTTGAAATTAATATGCTTACTAAAATCATCATACATTTTAAGGAAATGTTTTGACTTATATACAAATATAGTGAACTTGCTGTTTTATAATTTGTTAATGTTGACTATTTTCGTGTTTATTATTTTTAAGAACATTGATGTTTCAGAGCTCATTTTGGCTTTTTAAGGTTATATATTTGGAGAAAGGGAGAAGAGAAATCTGATTAAAGAGTCTGTAACATTGGCCGGGAGGGGTGGCTCACGCCTGTAATCCCAGCGCTTTGGGAGGCTGAGATGGGCGGATCACGAGGTCAGGAGTGTGAGACTGGCCTGACCAATATGATAAAACCCCATCTCTACTAAAAATGCGAAAATTAGCTGGGCGTTGTGGTGTGCACCTGTAGTCCCAGCTACTCTGGCGGCTGAGGCAGGAGAATCGTCTGAACCTGGGAGGTGGAGGTTGCAGGGAGCAGAGATCATGCCACTGCACTCCAGCCTGGGCAACAGAACGAGGCTCCGTCTCAAAAATCAAACAAACAAACAAACCAAAAAACAGTCTGTGACACATTAGTCATCCTATGACTCCTTTACTCAAAGTTCAATAATTATATTTTTAGTGCTTGTGTAAGTGTTCTTAAACAATTCCTATGTTCTTATTCAAATCCTTACACCGAATTGCATGGTCTTTAATTTTCTCTCTATCGATGGGATTTCTAATCATAGTGATTAGATGTTGTTGACATGGTAATGCATCCAGTAACTATCATTTTCATTTTCTCACTGACTACATCCATAAGCAATATAGACAATTTTTTTTTACCTTTTTATTTTTTTACTTTGTAAATTATCATTATTAAAATACAACTTACATAAGATGTACTCATCTTAATTGTGGAGTCCCATTTGTTTTGACAAATGCTTTTGATAAATAACATTTAATCACCATAACAATGAAGATACAGGATATTTTTACTATGACAAAAAGTTTACTTTGGAGTCAGTCCTTCACATCTCAGACTCAAGCCACCAAAGATCTGTTTTTTTGTTAATGTATCATAATTTTGATTATTCTAACACTTCATATAAATGGAATAAAGTAGCATTTGTTAATTTGCATAAGGATCCTTTGACTCAGAATAATGCTGCTGAGATGAATTCACATTATTGAATATATCTCTAATTTATTATTTTTAATTGCTTATTTTGTTCCATATTACAAAAATACATTGGATGATGTTCTGTCATTCATCAATTGATGAACATATGGTTTGTCTTTCCCCAGTTTGAGGCTATTATTATAAACATCTGCATTCAAGACACAGAGTGGCTATTTTTTTTTTTTTTTTTTGGTCTGTCCTGAATTAATGATTCTTTATTTTTAAATGACAAAGCTTTTTAGGTAGTCTCATGTCACTTAATTTTTTTTTTTCCAATTGACACAACAATTATACAGATGAATAGGGTGTACAGTGGTGTTTTGATACATATGGTCAAATCAAGGTATTTAGCATATTCATAAATATTTCTTTGTGGTGATAATATGTAAAATTCTTCTAGCCATTTTGAAATGTACAGTACAATATTATTAACAATAGTTACCCTACTGAGCAATAGAACACCAGAGCCTATTCCTCCTATCTAACTGTAACTTTGTACCTGGTGACGAATCTCTTCCTCTCCTGTCCAGTCCCCTACCCTTCTTTGCCTCTCATAATCACTGTTCTACTCACTCCTTCTATGAGTTCAAGTTCTTTAGATCCCATATATGAGTGGGATCATTTAGTATTTGTCTTTCTCTGTCTTGGAGGACATTTAACATAATGTCCTCCAAGTTTATTCATGTTGCCAAAAATGAGGACTTTCATTTATTTTTATGGCTGAACAGTATTCCTTTGTGCATATTTACCACGTTTTCTTTATCTTTTGATATTTAGGTTGATTTAATATCTTGGGTATTGTGAATAGTGCTGCAATGAACATGGAAATGCAGATATCTCTTTGACACATTGATATCATTTCCTTTGAATATGTAGTGGGATTGCTACATCATATGGTAGTTCTATTTTTAATTTTAGAGAAACTTCCCTACTGTTTCCCATAATGGCTGCACTAATTTACATTTCCACCAAAAATGTACAACAATTTATCTTTCTCCACATTTGTGCCAGTATTGGATTGGAGCAATTTTAGGAGCACCTTTTGAAGAACAGATTTTAATTTAAAAAAAAGTACATGTGCCAGGCGCGATGGCTCAGGTCTGTTGGGAGGCTGAGGCGGGCGGATCACGAGTTCAGGAGATCAAGACCACCCTGGCTAACACAGTGAAACCCCGTCTCTACTAAAAATACAAAAAAATTAGCCAGGCGTTGTGGCGGGCGCCTGTAGTCCCAGCTACTCGGGAGGCTGAGGCAGGAGAATGGCGTGAACCTAGACGGCGGAGCTTGCAGTGAGCCGAGATCCCGCCACTGCACTCCAGCCTGGGTGACAGAGCGAGACTCCGTCTCAAAAAAAAAAAAGTACATGTATCATTTTGAATAATTTCTCACACAGACTTTGAGGATATATTGATAATAGATATATCTGAAAAAATTGGTCTTAGAATATATACAGAAAGCTTACAACTAAATTATAGATCATCAATAAACCCATAAAGCACCTTTACATTTTCTTAGCTCTTTCAAAGGGCAGAAGTTTCTTTTTCTGTATGCCTGTAATATCATAAAATTTTGTGTATTTTAAGGTAACTAAACCTTTCCCCATGTCAGATTCTAGAAGATATGTCTTCATTTTCATTTAGATTTATATACATCTTATTTTGTTTATTGTAAGTAAAAACAATTGATACTCATTTTGCTCCAAGTGGATATTGATTTGTTCTAGCAATATTTGTTTAAAACGCTTACCTTAGTACTTAAAAGTTGACTATATTTTGTGGGTGTATTTCTGGACCATTTATCCTGTTATATTGTCTTATGCATATGCTTATACCAAAAACATACTGCTTCAACTACTGAAACTTAATTTCAAGTCTTTAAATTGAGTAAGTACTCCAACTTTTTCTTTTTTTCCTAAAAGTTTTTGACTAATCTTGTTGTTTCTATTATAAGTTTACACATTTCTTTTAGAATCAATTTGTCAATTTCTACAAAATCAAGTTGGAGCAGATAGTACTGATATCTAAAATACAGATTTAATCTTGGAGAATGTTTTCTAGAATGGGGGCATGAGAAACTGCATGGAACCTATACCCAAACAACCATCACTACACATGAATATAATAATAATAAAAAATAAAATGTCTGGAAATCCTATTGGTCTACGGAAGATGAAGAAACATTTATTCAAGAAAGTCCACTAAATTGGGAAAGAGCTTCTGGAGTCTACGTCACTTGAGCCAAAACCTGTTCTCTTTTGCCACAGCTCAGTATGATGAACCTCCTCTATGGGTTGATGCGGATAAGAGCAAAGGCCTCTCTCTCTGTACATAGGTTTCATTTTAGCACTACGACATGTCCGTGGGAAAGAGAGGCTACCAAGATTTCTCACATTCCCCCAGTTTTAAATTTCAGAACCTTACAGCAAGAAAAAACAGCTGCAAATTCTGCGGCTTACTTACTCTGTCCAGCCCCCATTTCTCCATGAAAGCTCTACCTCAGGCATGGTAGGCAAATAATACTGGAGTGCTAATAGCCCTCTCACATCCTCATTTTAAAGGTGGATGTCTCATGCCAGAGTAGAAAAGCCAAGAGTTAAGAAGCCACTGCCCCAATTCAGCACTTTGCTTATAAAACAGGGTTATCACTCTGAGATAAGTATGGCACTGTCCCCATGCTCAGCTCTGGAATGGTGGTACAGAGTTTTTGCCGAGGGGAGGGGCAAACATGAAAACCATGTGCTCCAAAGTCCTCAGTAAAGGAATTGTGTTTATTTGAAGATCATGGAGCAACTCAGACCTAAATGTGGTGTGGAAAATGATAAGTGTTTTGTTGATAAGCCATTAAAAGGATGCTTATAGCAACATGAGATTTGGAAGCTACCTTAAACTGTTGACACTTAACAGAGACAAGCAGGGAAAGTAAAAGATGAGAAGAGCCTTACTGGGATCTGAAAGAGAGTAGACCTAATGTGTATCTCTGCAAGGAGGACTGCATTTAATTGGATCAGCCTGGTGGGCAATTTATTTCCCCAGAGTATTATTATTATTGTTATTATTAAAAGTAGAACAATCAACTGGAAATTAGTTATGGCTATCAGTTGGGTGTGATAGCAACAAGAGAGACACTGTTGCAAATAAATCAGAGAAACAAACAACTCAAAGGAGTTCTGCTGAAACCACCATTATCCCAAGGAAATTGTGTGCATGTTCAAGGCTGTGCCTTCTGAGGAAGAACATCAGAGGCGCATAGTCTGGAGAAATCACTGATACAGTCCCTCCAAGAAATTGAAAGTATAAACAGTCACCAAAAATGATAAGATGTCTTTGAGAAAGGTATAGATCAGTGTATAGATTTGCTACAGAGCAGTATTTAAAGGGCCAATTATGAACAAAAATTTATAACAAATACAAAAAAAAAAAAAACGTGAAATGTGTAAACCATACACAAGGAAAAAAATTAAACAGCCAACCATAACTATCACCGAGAAGTCCTAGTTTTCAAATTTAATAGACAAATGAATATCTCCGAAAGCTGTTATATGTAAGTTAACTAAAAGGAACCATGCTTAAGGAAGTAAAAAAAGATACAATGGCAATGTGCAATTAAATGGAATATATTAACAAAGAGTTGGGAAAGATAAAGAAGAACTAAATTAAAACTCCAGAGTAATTAAATTTTAAAAAATAATAAAATTAAAAAATTATTAGAGAGGATTAATAGTAGAATGTACTGGTAGAAGAAAAAACAGCAAAGATTAAGATGGATTAATAGAAACTAAATAGTCTTAACAACAAAGAGAAAAATAAACCAAGGAGTATGAAACAGGGCCTTTGCAAAAATGTGATACTTCATTAAGCACACTAATGTGACTATGCTTGGCGTTTCGGAAAGAATGAACAGAGCAATAGATCAGAAAAAGTATACAAATAAATAAAGTCAGAAAATGCACATCTGATGAAAAACATTCATCGGCATACCTAAGAAGTTCAATGATCTCCAAGCAAGGCAAAAAAATCCAAACTCAGATATATCTGAGTGTGGAAATATTGAAAGTGATGAAAGGCAAAGAAAAAATCTTGAAAGCATGAAGTCAAAAATCACTGATTGCATAAAAGTTAGCCCAATGAAATTTACAACTGACACCTCATCAGAAACAATGAAAGCTACAAAAGGTTGTAAGTTGACACAGACGAAGTTTAGGAAAAAATAACAGAAACACTGTATTTCAAAAATGGGAGCAAAATAAAAACACAACCAAATTTTGTTGCCAGCACATCTGCCTTACAAAAAATACTTGATAAGATTATTTAGGCTCAAATAAAATGATTCAAGACTGATCAATTCCATATAAAAAAAAAGTAGCACAACACTGGTAAAGGCAATTATGCAATTATGAAAGACAGTATCAAGGTATATTTCTTCCTTCTATCTTTTAACCAATTTGGAAAGCAATTGTATAAAATAAATCATACTGAATTTTATTATTAAGTTTATGATAGGTAGACACGCAACATATTTAGCAAAAGCAGCACAAAGAAGTTGGTGGGCATGAAACTGAAGTAAGGAAATGACAATGTTTGAGTTATTGACTCAAATATGCATGAAGAAATTAAGAGAAACAGAAGTAAATATTAAAAGTAAATTTAAAAAATATTTGTAATTAGAGCTTCTTTAAATGGCATACAATTTTATAAAGTAATATTCATAACAATGTAGTTTTGAATTTGCAATGAATATACAAGTTTTATATATATAAATGTAGTATCAGAAGAGGGAAAAGGACATAGAATTATATAGGATTAATATTTCTGCGTTTCACTGGAATTACATTAGCATAAAACTAAAACAGAAACTGATAATTTGCAATGTGTATTTTAAGGTAAAGATTAACCACTAAGAGAAAGATTCAAACAAACATAGTGAGATATAATTTAAGAAACTAAAATGACACAACAGGATATATTATTTTAAGAAATAATAAAGCAGTAAAATAATAGAGAAACAAAAATGGTATAAAGGTACCACCAAGAGTCAATCCTGATGTAAATTGTGGGCTTTGGGTGATGATAATGTGTTTATGTAGGTTCATCAATTTTAACAATTGTACCACTTTGGTGAAAGATACTTATAATGTCAGAGGTATGCTTGTGTGGGAGTATCAGGTACATGGGCATCTCTGTACCTTCCTCTTGGTTTTGCACTGAAACCTACAACCAGTATAAAAAATAAAGTCTTTTTCAAATAACATGAGGCATATAGAAATTAAAAATAAAAATAGCAAACTAAACTCATATGTATCAATACCATTAAATGCAAATGGTTTAAGAAATACAATAAAAAGTAAAGATTCTGTAATTGTTTTCAACAAATAAAAAACAATATGTTTCAACCATATGTTGCAGGAGTCACACTTCAGATTTAATGATACAAATATGTTCTAGGTAAAAGGATAGGAAAATGCATAATATGCAACATGGAGCCAAAAGAAACCAAGGCTGGGCACAATGGCTCATGCGTGTAATCCATGCACTTTGGGAAGCCAAGGTGGATAGATCACATGAGCTCACCAGTTCTAGACCAGTCTGGGAAACATGGCAATACCCCGTCTCTACCAGAAATACAAATATTAGCCAGGTATGGTGGTGTGTGCCTGTAGTTACAGCTGCTTGGGAGGCTGAGGTGCAGGGATTGCTGGAGCTTGGGAGATGGAGGTTGCAGGGAACTGAGATTGCACCACTGCACTTCAGTGTGAGTAACAGAGCAAGACCAATTCTACAATTCTAAAAAAAAAAAAAAATCGAAGAAATCTGGAATAGCTGTACTTGCAAGAGCCTTAACAATGAAGATTATTACTTGAGCAAAGAAAAATATCTTACAATGAAAAAAGATATATTTATCAACAAACCTACACATACCTAGCAATAGAACTCCATAGTACATAAGGCAAAACTGACATAAATAAAGGGTGAAAAGGACAAGGCAACAGTGGTAATCATAGACTTCAGTAATAATACAGGCATACCTCCTTTTATAGAATTTGATTAATTGTGCATCACAGATATTACATTTATCAAAAATTGTTTTGTAGCAACCCCTGCATCAAGCAAGCCTATCAGAGTCAATTTTCCAACAGCACATACTCATTTTCTACATGTAATAGTCTGTTCTCACACTGGTAATAAAGACATACCTGAGACTGGATAATTTGTAAAGGAAAGGGGTTTACTTGACTCATAGCTCCACAGGGTTGAGGAGACCTCAGAAAACTTCTACTCATGGTGGAAGGGGAAGCAAACATTTCCTTCCTCACGTTGTGAATGGAAGAAGAAGTGCCAAGCCCAAAGAGGGAAAAGACCCTTATAAAACCATCAGCTCTTATGAGAATTCACTCACTATCATGAGAACAGTATGAGGGTAACTGCTCCCATGATTAGATTACCCCTATCAGGTTCCTCCTGCAACATGTGGGGATTATGGGCTCTAAAATTCAAGAAGACATTTCAGTGGGAATAAAGCCAAACCATATCATTCTGCCTCTGGCCCCTTTCTTTCTTTTCTTTCTTTCTTTTCTGTCTTTCCTTTCTGTCTTTTTTCAGACAGAGACTTGCACTATCACCCAGGCTGGAGTGCAGTGGTGCAATCTCGGCTCACTGCAAGCTTTGCCTCCTGGATTCATGCAATTCTCCTGCTTCAGCCTCCCAAGTAGCTGGGACTACAGGTGCCCATCACCAGGCCCGGCTATTTTTTTGTATTTTTAGTAGAAACGGGGTTTCACCGTGTTAACCACGATGATCTCGATCTCCTGACCTCGTGATCCGCCCACCTTGGCCTCCCAAAGTGCTGGGATTACAGGCATGAGCCACCATGCCCGGCTCCCTTTCAAATCGTATGTTCTCACATTTAAAAATACAATTATGCTCTTCCAACAGTCCCCAAAAATCTTAACTCATTCAAGCATTAACTCAAAAGTTCAAGCACAAATTCTTATCTGAGACAAGACGTGTCCAAAATCCAATAGGGCAGTTATTAAATCTTAAAATTACAAAATGATCTCCTTTGACTCCCTATCTCATATCCAGATCATGCTGATACAAGTGGTGGACTCCCACAGCCTTGGGCAGTTCTGCCCTTGTGGTTTTGCAGGGTACAGACCCCTCCTGACTGCTTTCATGGCTGGTGTTGAGTATCTACAGCTTTTCCATGTGCATGGTGCAAGCTTTTGATGGATATACCATTCTGGGGTCTGGAGGATAGTGACCTTCTTCTCATAACTCCACTAAGCAGTACCTCAGTGGGGTCTCTGTGTGGGGACTCCAACCCCACATTTCCCTTCCACACTGCCTTAGCAGATGTTTGCCATGAGGGCCCCACCCTTGAACCAAACTTCTGCCTGGACATCCAGGTGTTTCCGTACATTCTTTGGTCTAGACAGAGGTTCCCAAACCTCAATTCTTCTGTGCATATGCAAACCCAACACCTTATGGAAGCTTCCAAGGTGTGGGGCCTCTACCCTCTGAAGTAATGGCATTAGCTGTACCTTGGGCCCTTTTAGCCATAACTGTAGCTGAAGCAGCTGGGATGCAGGGTGCCATGTGTTGAGGCTGCACAGAGCATAGTGGGGAGGCTCTGGACCTGGCTCACTAAACCATTTTTTTCCTTCTAGGCCTCTAGGCCTGTGATGGGAGGGGTTGCCATAAAAGTCCCTGATATGCCCTGGAGACATTTTCCCCATTGTCTTGGTAATTAACATTCGCCTCCTTGTTACTTATACAAATTTCTGCAGTCAGCTTAAATTTCCCCCTGAAAGTGTTTGCTTGTTTGTTTGCCTGTTTTTTTTTTTTTTTTTTTTTCCTGTTGCATCATCAGGCTGCAAAATTTCCAGACTTTTTTGCTCTGCTTCCTCTTGAACACTTTACCACTTAGAAATTTCTTCCACCACATACCCTAAATCATCTCTCTGAAGTTCAAAGTTCCACAGATCTATAGGGTAGA
Source organism: Trachypithecus francoisi (assembly GCF_009764315.1). Lineage (NCBI taxonomy): Eukaryota > Metazoa > Chordata > Mammalia > Primates > Cercopithecidae > Trachypithecus > Trachypithecus francoisi. Next base: position 32,343,086 of record NW_022681463.1, read on the forward strand.
GGCAAAATGCCACCATTCTATTTGCATAACAAGAGTGACCTTTATTCCAGTTCCCAACAATTTCCTCCTCTCTATCTGAGACCACCACAGCCAAGACTTCATTGTCCATATTGCTATCATCATTTTGGTCAAAGCCATTGAACAAGTCTCTAGGAAGATCCAGCTTTCCTGCATATTCCTTTCTTCTGAGCCCTCCAAGTCTCTAAGAAGTTCCAAACATTCCCACATTTTTCTGTCTTCTTCTGAGCCCTATAAACTGTTCCAACCTCTGCCTGTTACCAAGTTCCAAAGTTGCTTCCACATTTTCAGATATTATAGAAGCTCCCTACTCTATCAGTACTAATTTATTGCTTTAGTCTGATCTCATGCTGCTAATAAAGACATACCTCAGACTGGGTAATTGATAAAGGAAAGGAGTTTATTTGTCTTACAGTTCAGCATGGCTGCAGAGGCCTCAGAAAACTGACAATCATGGCAGAAGAGGAAGCAATCATGTCCTTTTTTACATGACAACAGGAAGGAGAATTGCCTAGCCAAAAGGGGGAAAAGCCCCTTATACAACCATCAGATCTTGTGAGAACTCATTCACTATCATGAAAGCAGTACAAGGGTAACTGTTTACATGATTAAACCCCCTACTGTGCTCTTCCCACAACATGTGGATATTATGGGCACTACAGTTCAAGATGAGATTTGGGTGGCGATACAGCCAAACAATATCACTAGCTGTGTGACACAAGTTGTAATTCTTGCAAAGTTCGAACTTTAAATAATTTTATCTGTTATGATGATCTATGATCAGTGAGCCTTAATGTTACTACTGTAGTTGTTTTGGGGAGCCTCAAACCATGCCCGTAAGTTTAATAACAAGGCAAGGTTGTCTCTGCTTTCACAAGTGATAGCCAAAATTTTGTTGGAGGTTCTAGCCAGGGCAATTCAGTAAAAACATGAAATAAAAGTCATCAAGATTGATAAGACATAAAATAGCGCTGTTTGCAGATAACATAATCTTGGATATAGAGAATGTTAAATATCCACTAAAATTATATTGGAATTAATACATGAATTTAGGAAAGGTCACAAGGTACATGGTCAATATAAATAAGCCAACTACATTTCTACATACAATGAACAACCTGAAAACAACTTAAGAAAACAATTTCATTTATAATAGCAGTACAAAGAGTAAAGTAACTATGGATACATTTAACCAAAGAAGTGCAAAGCATGTACTCTGGAAAATACAAAACATTGTGGAAAGAAATTAAAAAGATACTGGCTATCAAGGAAATGCAAATCAAAGCCACAATGAGATACCACCTCACACTCACTAAGATGGCTATTATCAAAAGAAAAGATAACTGTTGCTGAGGAAGTGGATACATTGAAACACTACGCACTGTTGGTAGTTGCTTTGGAAAAATAAGTCTGGCAACAACTCGAAAGGCTAAACTTAATATACCATCCAGCAATTCTACTCCTAGGTATATACCCTAGACAATTGGAAAAAGTTACCCATGACATTTGTACATGAATCATCATGGCAACAACATTCCTAATAGTTAAGTGAATAAATGCATAAAATTTGGTGTATCCATACAACTGAATATTTAAAAAAATTAAGAAATGAAGTACTGATATAAGAAATAACATGGATGAACCTTGAAAACATTGGTTAACAAAAATATCTAGTCACAAAAAAATCAAATATTGTATGATTTCATTTATGTGAAATGTCGAGAATAGGCAAATTTATAGAGAAAAAGAGAGATTACTGCCTATTACTGAAACTATAAAAGGGGGTAAGGGACAGTTAGGTATTACGAAAAGTGTGGAGTTATTGCTAGTTTATGTGGGATGATAAAATGATCTAAAATTAATGGTGGTGTTATATGTACAAGTCTATGAACATTTGGAAAACCATTGGATCGTACTTTGTAGATGTGTCAGTTCTATGGTATGGAAATATACCTTAATAAAATTGTTAAAAAAGAGCTTTCTAATTCATCAACATTGCATATCTCTTCATTTATAATATTCGTTTTCTTTCAGCAGTGTCCTGTAGTTTTCAATGTACAGGACTTACACACGATTTGTTCTTTTTCTGTGTGTATTTCCATTCTCAATATTATTTCAATAGCAAATTTTGTTCCAATTTCCAATTATTAATTGCCAGCATACGGAAATGCAATTGACTTTTTAGTATTCACCTTTTACATTGACTATGTGCTAAATTCACTTTTCAGTAGCTTTTTTGCTTATTACTTATTTTTTCTACATAATGTATTATTATATGTAGACAAAGTTTAAAAAATAATTGTAGATGTGTATATAGTGCCTTTATTTTCATTAACTCATTTCACTTTCAAGGACCTTCAGTACAAAACTGAATAGAATATAGAAAGCAGGCAAGTTGTCCATTTCTGAATTTTAGTGGAAAAGTGATAAACCTCTCAACACTGTATTTTTAACCAAATTGGGGAAATTTCTTACTGGATCCTTTAGGATCTGACTTTTAAGTTTCTTCAGGTGTGGTTACAATAGACTACCTTTTTATTGTGGAAATAACATTAACATGAGATATACTCTCTTTAAAAAATCTAAGTTCACAGTACAGTTCTCCCTCTGTTTTGTTTTATGATTGACATAATATTTGTATATAATTATGAGGTATTTGCCATATTTCAATATATGCATTTATTGTATAAAAATCAAATAAGGGTAATTAGCATTATCCATCATCTTAAACATTTATCATTTATTTGTAAAGAGAACATTCAAAAACCTCTCTTAAAGCTATTTTGAAATATACAAAAAGCTATTTAGTATTGTATGATTACACAATACCAATATACAATATATAATATTATTCACTCTAGTTATCTTACTATGGAATAGAATATCAGGACTTATTTTTCATATGTAACTGTAGCTTTTTCCTGATGACCTGTCTCTCCCCTTCCCTTCTCCTCCCCATCCTCTGTTAACCACTATTCTACTCTTTACTTCTTGAATTCAACTTACTTAGATTTCACATATAAATAAGATCATGTGGTATCTCTCCCTCTGTGCCTAGCTTAAGTCACTTAACATAATGTCCTTCAGGTTCGTTTATGTTGCCACAAATGCTAGGATTTCATTTAGTTTTGTGGTTGAATAGTATTCAATTATGTAAATATACCATGTTTTCTTTATCTCTTCACCTGTTGATGGACTCTTAGGTGGATTCCATATTTTGGCCAATGTAAAAAGTGCTGCAATAAATATAGGAGTGAAAATATATTTTCCACAGTGACTTTCTTTCCTTTGGATAGATACCAAGTAGTAGGACTGCTGGATCACATAGTAGTTCTATATTTAATTTTTTGAAGAAGCTACATAGTGTTTTCCATCATGATTATATTAATTTACATTCCTACAACCAGGCAGTGAGTAAGGGCTTCCTTTGTTAGTATTTCCTCTCCAATACATGTCCCTTTTGATTTTTCAGTAGTAGCCATTCTAACTAAAATGAGGTGATAGCTCATTATAATTTTGATTTGCATTTCTCTAATAATTAGTGATATTGAGCATTTTTCTTTTCATATATCCATTGGCCATTTGTTTGTCTTCTCTTAGATATATCTTAGTCTTTTGTCAATTTTTGATTGGATTGTTTTGTTGTTGTTTAGTTGTTTTGTTGCTTACATATTTTGAATATTAACTGCTTATCAGATATATAGTTGGCAAATATATTCTCCCATTCTACAGGTTGTCTCTTTGCTCTGTTGATTGTTTCATTTGCTGATGTAATCCCATTTGTCTGTATTTGCTTTTATTACATCTATTTTTGGAGTTTAATCCAAAAAAAGTTTGCGTAGACCAATTTCATAGAGCTTTTCTACTATGTTTTCTTCTAATAGTTATGTAGTTTTTGATCATACAGTTAAGTCTTTAGTCAATTTTTGTTGACTTTCGTATGTGGTAAGAAAAAAGGGCCTAATTTTACTTTTCTTTATGTGGATATCCAGTTTTCTCAGCATCATTTATTGAAGTGGCTTTTCTCTATCCATTCTGTGTATTTAACACTTTTACCTAAACTCAGTTTTCTGTAGATGCATGGATATATTTATGGATTTTCTATTGGTCTATGTATCTGTTTCTATGCTAGTACCATGGTGCTTTGGTTGTGATAGCTTTGTAGTATGTTTTAAAATCAGGTAGTGTGATGGCACCAATTTTGTTATTATTGCTGAAGATTGCTTTGGCTATTTGGGGTTTTTGTGGTTCAATATGTTTTTAGTTTTCGTTTTCTATTTCTGTGAAGAGTATCACTGGTACTTTCATAGGGATAGGATTAAAACTACAGATCATTTTGTTGACTATTTTATATAAATGGAACCATTCACATAAATCACCCATTTATTCTTCTGTGGTTGACTTGTTTCACTGAGCATACTATTCTCACATTTCATCCATGTTGTAGCATGTGGCACAATTTTTTCATTTGAAGACTTAATGATATTTCATTTTATGTGTATACTACTTTTCTTTATCCATTCACCCAGCAATGGACATTTAGATGGTTTCTCTATCTTTGTTGTTGGCAATAATCCTGCAATAAGCATGGGAGTACAGATATCTCTTTGAGATCCTAATTTTAATTACTTTGGATTATTGCCCATAAGTGAGATTGCTGGATTGTAAAGTAGGTTTACTTATAGATATTTTAGGAACTTCCAAACTATTTTCTTTAGGGGCTGCACCATTCACATTTTAAAAAACCATACAGGGGAGTCCCCATTTCAATATATCCTCATAAACACTTTTTATCTCTCTCTGTCTTATTTTAAAATAATAGCTATCCTAACAAGTGGGAGGTGATATCTCATTGTGGTTTTGATTTGCATTACCCTGATGATTAGTGAGACTGAGCATGTTTTCGTGCTATGCTGCCCATTTATGTGTCTTGTTTAGAGTAACTTCTATTTAAGTCCTTTGTCCATTTTAAAAAATGGATGATTTATTTATTTTACTATGATTCAGAAGAGTTCTTTATTTTAGATAACAACCATTTATCAGATATATAGATATATTATCAAATATTTTCTACCATTCCATATGGTCCCTTTTCATTGTTTGGATTGTTTCATTTGCTGTGCGGAAGCTTTCTATTTTGATGTACTCTTATTTTTGCTTTTGTTGCCTGTTGTTTTGTTATTCTGTTGAAAAAACCATGGCCAAGACCAACACGAAGAAGCTTCTTTCCTATGTATTTTTATGAGTTTTATATTTTAAGGTCATGCATGTAATTAATCCTTTTTGAATTGATTTTTGAGTACAGTAAATTTAAGTGTCTACTTTCATTCTTTTGCATGTAGACATCAAAGTTTTCCGACATTATTCATTGTAAAAACTATCCTTTCTCCATTCATTGTGTGTCCTTGGCACCCTTGGCAAAGGTCAGCTAACTGTATTTGTGTGGGTTTATATTTCAAAATCATGGAGTATAATTCCTCTGGCTTTGTTCTTTTTTCTTTCTTTCTTTTTTTTTGTTATCTAGGGTCATTTTTGGTTCTATATAAGCTTTAGAATTTTTTTCTCTTTCTGTAAAAAGTGGCATTGGAATTTTGATCCGGATTTCATTGAATCACTAGATCAACTTAGGATGTTTGGACATGTAAAAAATATTTAATATGCTAATCTATAAACACATAATATCTTTCCATTTATGTGTCTTTAATCTTTCATCAATGTTTTAGATTTTTTCAGAGTACAAGTATTTCACGTTTTTAGTTAAGTTTAATCATAAATATTTTGTTATTTTGATGCTGTTGTATAATGAAATTGTATCCTGAGTTTCCTTTCTGGATAGTTCATTGTTGAGGTATATAAACTCAACTAATTCTTTTATGCTGATTTTGTACTCTGTAGTTTTAGTGAATTTGTTTATTACTTTTAACAAATAGAAGACATACAAATTGGAAAAGAAGAAGTAAAATTTTGGATGCATTCGGATGACACTATCACGTATTTAGAAAACCCTAAGCACTCCATAAAATCGCCTTAAATTTAAGGCTAATTCACTACTACTATAAATTTGACCTTTTTCAGTTCTCTACTAAAACCTCTAGGCTTTAACAAAATCTCTCCATGATGCCTAGTCAGAACTTGCTTGTCTCCCTGTCCTACACATGGTATCTGGGATTTTTTTTAGCTTTTCCTCACTGGTATTTATTCTTCCCCCATTACTGCTTTTAACTGGCCTCATAAAATATCACCTTACACAGTTCAGTTTACTGTTAGCCAGAGACCCAAGCTGTCCTCTATGCAGATTTCTGAAGTTCTTTTTCAGAGTAGCCCTCTCTTGTCTGGCATTCTGCCTTTGATTTCCAGCCACCTTAGATACCTTGAATTCTGACCTCTGCATCTCTTCATCAAAACTATGCTGCTCTGCTCCATTCCCCATCTGTGCACTGAAATCTAAAGTGTCCTCAGAAAGAAAGCCAGAGTGACTCTATAACTAACCTTGTTCAGTTCTTCTTTTTATGGATCTCATAACTGAGCTTTTCTCCCTAATGTGTGTAAAATATTGTTTCATATATTTTCTCCAGGATTTTTTGTTGTTGTTGTTGTTGTTGTTGCATATGGTGGGAGGACAGTCTAGACTTCATTGTTCTATAATGGCTGGAAACAAAAGTGTTTTCCATATCCAAAGTTTGTTGTCTAAAGATTCTTATAACTTTTTCGAGACATGTTTATATAAAAGTATAAAAAGGACTCACCCTCAAGTCGAAATAGTGACAAATAATAAAATTTATTAGAGGAAACTCTAATTTCACAGTCTGTCCCTGAAGTTATTTTATGTATTGAGTCTTACTCTATGTTGTACAAAACAGTTGTTATACAGCTTTTAATCTTCAAATATATGTAGAGCTATTATTATATTTTTCAACATGATAAGCAGCAGCTCATAGGACGGCACATACCTTTTCAAGATTGAAAAAATATCCAAGCACAAAAAGCATAAAGAAGTTAAATAAAGCACTCATAATAAAGTGAGGAGTCATATGTGATTTTTATTTCAATTGTGATAAAGCATACATGCTTATGTGTTACACTTGCACAATCATATGCATGAAATACTTCACTCATTAAAGTCCTGTTCAAAAAAAAAAAGTAAGTAATGAGAGTTCTTAGTTCTCTATCCTTATTTTTAATTTGCTCAGTAAAGTTATTCAACTGGTTATTATTCTATCAGCATATTTTACTGTCAGTCTGGAACATTTCTCCAATGACACTGATTTTCAAACAAAGCCATCTCTATTTCCTTCTACCAGGATGCATATTTTCTCAGAATTATTTTAGTATAAACCTTCAGTAATAACAAAGCTTAGCATGACAAATCTATAGATTTTAAGCTCCTTTTAATATTTTAACATATAAACTATAAAGTCTCTCTAAAATATTACTTAATGAACAGTAATTTCCAGTTGTAAAATAATTGCACTTGCAAGTTTAGGTTACTGATAATTTTAACTATAGTATATACAAATCTAATTTTATGCATTCATATGAATGTCCACAGTGAAATAGGATTTTAACCATAATTCAAGGCAACTATGACTATATTCAATTTGTCACCTAGATGTTACAATTATTTAATAAAATTAATAAAATTAATCCTTTTTTGACTTTAAAAAATTTAAAGTACAGTACTATAGTTATTTTAAATATATATCTGAAATGTAAATAGAATCATGAGAACAGGTATGTTTTTCCTATTCGCCACTACATTCTAAGGACTGCACAGAAATCCAGAAGTAGATTTCTAGATCAGATTCTAGAGAGGATCAAATTTCTAGAGAGGACTCTGACTTTTGGACCAAGTGACTTTTAAGATGCATGACTAGAGGGCTACCACTCTTTTCTCCTGGCTTCATCAGAGGCTCGAATCTAAAAGCAGTACAGAGGACAGTAGATTGTGACTGATTCCATCTTCTCCTTCATGAACAGGGTAGCATAGCTCCTTGCATGACATGGTTGGAGGTCATCATTGCATGATCTGCAATCAACAGTCACAGTTGAGGGAGCCCCAGCTCCTCTTGCAATATGATTCTGTGAAGAAAGTCTAAGACTGTGATTATGTCTTATGTGACATGCTAAGTGGGTGAACTGATTTCTTTTTTTTTCTTTTTATTATTTTTAGGTTTCAGGGTATATGTGAAGATTTGTCACATAGGTAAACTCATATCACAGGTCTTTACTGCACATATTATTTCATAACTCACCTATTAAGCCCAGTACCCAAAAGTTATCTTTTCTACTTCTGTCCCTCCTCACACCCTTCACCCTCAAATAGACCCCAGGTCTGTTGTTTTCTTCTTTGTGTTCATAAGTTTTTATCATTTAGCTCCAACATGTAAGTGAGAACACACGGTATTTGCTTTTTTGTTTCTGTGTTAATTTGCTAAGGATAATAGCCTTTGACTCCATCCATGTTCCCACAAAGGACATGATCTTGTTGTTTTTATGGCTGCATAGTATTCCATAGAGTTTATGTATCACATTTTCTTTATCCAGTCTGTCAATGATGCACATTTAGGTTGATTCCACGACTTTGCTATTATGAATAGTACTGCAATGAACGTACGAGTATGTATGTATTTATGGTAGAATAATTTATATTCTTTCAGGTATATACCCAGTTTTGAGATTGCTGGGTTGAATGGGAGTTCTGCTTTTATCTCTTTGAGGAGTTGCCATACTGCTTTCCTCAGTGGATGAACTAATTTACACTGCCCCCAACAGTGTATAAGTGTTACCTTTTCTCTGCAAACTTGCCATCGTCTGTTAGTTTTTTACTTTTAGTAATAGCCATTATAACTGGTCTGAGATGGTATCTCATTGTGGTTTTGGTTTATGTTTCTCTAATAATTAGTGTTATTGAACTTTTTTCATGTTCTTGTTGGCTGCATATATGTCTTCTGAGACAACAGAGAAGTGTCTGTTCAGGTCCTTTGCCCACTTTTTAATGGGCATTTTTTTTCTCTTGTAAATTTGTTTAAGTTTCTTATAGATGCTGGATATTAGACCTTTATTGATGCATACTTTGCAAATGTTTTCCCCTATTCTATAGGTTGTTGGTTTACTCTGTTGATAGTTTCTTTTGCTGTGCAGAAGCTCTTAAATTTAATGAGATTCCACGTGTCAGTTTTTCCTTTTTTTGTGATTACTTTTGGTACCTTTGGCATGAAATCTTTGCCCATTCTTACATCCAGAATGGTATTTCCTAGGTTGTCTTCCAGGGTTTTTATAGTTTTTGGTTTTATATTTAAGTATTTAATCCATCTTGAGTTGATTTTTGTGTATGATGTAAGGAAGTGGCCCAGTTTCAATATCCTGCAATAGGCTTGCCAGTCATCTCAGCATTATGTATTAAGGTGTTTTTTTTTTTTTTACCCCATTGCTTGTTTTTGTCAGCTTTGTGGAAGATCACGTGGTCATAGATACACAGTATTATTTCTGTGCTGTCTATTCTATTTAATTGGCCTATGTGCCTGTTTTTATACTAGTACCATGCTGTTTTGGTTACTGTGGCCTCATAATGCAGTTTGAAGTCAGGTAACACAATGCCTCCAGCTTTGTTATTTTTGCTTAGGATTGCCCTGGCTATTCAGGCTCTTTTCTCATTCCATATGAATTTTAAAGTATTTTTTTCTAGTTCTGTGAAGAATGTCATCGGTAGTTTGATAGAAACAGTATTAAATCCTTAAATTGCTTTGGGCAATTGTTGTGGGAAGTCAGGGACCCTGAACGGAGGGACCAGCTGAAGCCATGGCAGAGGAACATGAATTGTAAAGATTTCATGGACATTTATTAGTTCCGCAAATTAATACTTTTATAATTTCTTAAGCCTGTCTTTACTGCAATCTCTGAACATAAATTGTGAAGATTTCATGGACACTTATCACTTCCCCAGTCAATACCCTTGTGATTTCCTATGCCTGTCTTTACTTTAGTCTCTTAATCCCGTCATCTTCGTAAGCATGATAGCTTAATTAGCTCTATATGAACTTATTTTGGAATTTTTATACATACTTATCTAGCTATCTTTATGTTATTAACTTTAGAGAAGTGATTTTTACCAACTTTCTAGAAGCATAAGGATCATACTGAAACAATTCTGATTTTAACACACTTCTTTCTAAACCAGTGCCACTTTTCCCTCATGATTTTTCACTCTATCTTTGTGTGAAACTACACTTTTCATTGTGTAGTGTCACCAAAACAATAAGAAAAATAGATGTATTTTTTCCAAACTGTACATGTACCATAATCTTTTTTGCTACTAGGGCCAAGTCTGTTGATCTTTTAGTCTCCTCTTCCGCTTGCAAAACTCTTAATTGTGCCTACTGTTCTAGAGATACAGATGGATTCATGTTTATATGAAGATCAAAGAAGCTGTTACAGGAAGATGTGACATACAGATGGGGTCTTCGATTTTTTGATTTTTCCCCCAGAAAACCATAACTGTAAGAGAAAGACATTATATATAACTATCAATATCATTGCCAATTCCAGGTTTAACAATTATTGAGAACTTAATTACCTGCAAAGTACAGCCTGAATTACTTAAGCATATTAACTTGAGCATGAGATTCTATGAGGTAGGTACTATTATTATTGTAATTGTATAATTAAGGTAATTTAGCCACAGAGGAGATTAATTATGTGCCCATATTCACAAAGCTAAGAGGTAAGAAGCCAGAATTGTAACTGAAGTGTGTACCAGAGACTGCATCATCAAAGATGAAGCATCGTAAACTTTTGCCTTTCTTTTAATTAAAAAAAAAATTATTAACGTCGCACTATTTGAAAAAAACTATTTAAAATAGCCCCCTAGTTCTATGAGACTTACAAAGAAAAGATCACCCCTAAACTCAATTTTTCCTCATCTAAATTTCCTCCTCAGAGTCATGCACTTTCAACTATTTATAATGTATTCTCTACCTCCATCCGTAGCTGCTGTTGCTTTCATGTTCACTGTGAGGTAAATCAATTGGCTTTCCATTCGTTTTATTCATATAAACATCCTTATATTTTCCTGCCTTGCATGACTAGCATGCAATTTCATCTGCATGCTACTACATTCTTCCTAAAAGTTGAATGACTGAGAGATTAGACTTGATAACACTGGTTAGAATCAAGTGGCATAATTAAAATTATACTTTCAACCTGTAAAAATAAAAATCCATGAATTTGTGTCCATTGACATCTGATAGTGTGAAGGCAATTGAGTTAGAGGTACTGAGCCTAGTTTACTGTCTGTTTTTTAGTAATTTGTCATTACAGCATTATTTTTATCTTTGCATATGACAAAACAGTACTGAATATATTAATCTCTAAGCTTAGAAATATGCTTTATATGCTCTAATGATTGACCAACTAAAAATTTCCTATATTTTCTTCATAAAAGCATTTTCTCCTGTTTTCAAAACATTAAAATACCTGTTTTGTTACTGCATTTGTGGAAGGTCCACACTCAAGCAATTGAAACATCGTTCATGGACCTGCATGTAAATTATTTTCATGAAGTTGTTGAGTAATACTGTATTTTTGAACATTTTGGATGTTAAAAATAGTTCCCATGTAGTTAATAAAGCTTATCATTAATAGGAATGTTTTTTCAGGTTTCATGATTGCTTCAGGACTATGTATGAAGAAGATATATTATCTATATTCATTTGTTGGCTTAACAGTGCTCTGACATCTTGAATATGTGACCTCCAAAGTTGCTCTGTGGATGAGAGAACAAATAGTTGGATGGAAGCTTTTTGATAACAGGTCTGGAAAGTGAAATACATCATTTCTGCCCCACATTCAATTGCCCATCAATTGGTCATAATATTAGCCATACGTGTAAGACTTGTAGAACAGATAAGAATGTCCTTACACCTTGTACAAAAATTAATTCAAGATGGATTAAAGACTTAAATGTTAGACCTAAAACCATAAAAACCATAGAAGAAAACCTAGGCAATACCCTTCAGGACATAGGCATGGGCAAGGACTTTATGACTAAAATTCATGACTAAAACACCAAAAGCAATAGCAGCAAAAGCCAAAATAGACAAATGGGATCCAGTTTAACTGAAGAGATTCTGCACAGCAAAAGAAACTACCATCAGAGTGAACAGGCAACCTACAGAATGGGAGAACATGTTTGCAATCTACCCATCTGACAAAGGGCTAATATCCAGAATCTACAAAGAACTTATACAAATTTATAAGAAAAAATCAACCCCATCAAAAGCTGGGCAAAGGATATGAACAGACACTTCTCAAAAGAAGACAGGCATACAGCCAACAGACACATGAAAAAATGCTCATCATCACTGGCCATCAGAGAAATGCAAATGAAAACCACAATGAGATACCATCTCACACCAGTTAGAATGGTGATCAGTAAAAAGTCAGGAAACAACAGGTGCTAAAGAGGATGTGGAGAAATAGGAACACTTTTACACTGTTGGTGGGACTGTAAACTAGTTCAACCGTTGTGGAAGACACTGTGGCAATTCCTGAAGGATCTAGAACTAGAAATACCATTTGACCCAGCCATCCGCATTACTGGGTATATACCCAAAGGATTATAAATCATGTTACTATAAAGACACATGCACACGTATGTTTATTGTGGCACTATTCACGATAGCAAAGACTTGAAACCAACCAAAATGTCCATCAGTGATAGACTGGATTAAGAAGATGTAGCACATATACACCATGGAATGCTATGCAGTCATAAAAAAGGATGAGTTCATGTCCTTTGTAGGGACATGGATGAAGCTGGAAACCATTATTCTGAGCAAACTATCACAAGGACAGAAAACCAAACATCACATGTTCTTACTCATAGGTGAGAATTGAACAATGAGAACAGTTGGAGAGAGGGTGGGGGCCTGTCATGGGGTTGTTAGGGGGAGGGATAGCATTAGGAGATAAACCTAATGTGAATGATGAGTTAATGGGTGCAGCACACCAACGTGGCACATGTATACATATGTAACAAACCTGCACATCGTGCACATGTGCCCTAGAATTTAAAGTATAATAATAATAAAAAACTGGAGAAGAGCTAGCTGTCTCTGTCACAAGATGTAAACTTCTTTTTTTAAAGATTAGGTTAACTCATTTGTATATATGTATATGGCATAATGATTGTACTGGGGCATATCATATCACATTATGCCTTTTATTTCTCTTGTATTTGATTTTCTCTAAGCCTGTGCTTTGATATCTGTTTTTTTTTCCTGCAATATAGTCATTTATTTCTCTATTTACTATGGCTTATATTTTTGTTTTATTATAAGTTTATATGATACCTTTAATATTATATTTATTTAGGTATAATCTATAATTATCACTGAAGATCATTATATCCTTTTCCATCACCTATGTTTTGTCAATAAAAATATACTTGTTTTTCTTTCCATGGTTCCATATGGTAATACTGTTATTTTACTTGTCAGCTTTAATACTTTTGACACTCAGTTATTACAAAGCAGGCAATTACAAGACTTATTATAGCTTCCAAGTTATTTTCTCTTCTTCGACACAGGGTTTTATTGAGTTTTTAAAAACATTAGAGCTTCAATATTTACATTTTTGCTCAGTAACTTTACCTCCCACATTATTATACTCAAATGTACTTGATTAAACATATATGGTGTTCAAAGCCAATATTTCTGTCATGGTGTCCTAATAATTATTTGATTGCCTAAACTATGTCTGGAATAATTTATTCAAAAACAGTTGATAAGTAAAATATTCTTGAAGTTTTCTATAAAAAAAGAAATATAATTTGTAAGCCACATTATTTTAGCATATTAAATATTTCATTTCATTGTTAAATAGCTTCCATTATATAGTAGTTAGGAGAAAGTATTCGCAGTAATTTACATGCCTTCTGTGTAGAATTATACATCCACGGGTTTCTGCATGTGACTTTCCAATTTCCTTCAACTATAGTAGGCAAAGTATACTTTCCCAACTATTTAATGCAGGTGTACTTTGGCCAATCGAATGTTAGCCAGTAAGACTAAAAGTTAAGCTTTAAATATACTTGTGTGGTTTGGCTTTCCTCTGTGGTCCATCAGAAGAAGAGTCTGCTCCCTGTAGCTGCTGTTGCTTCTTACAGGGCTCTAGAAAGAGTACATGGAATAGATCCTAACTGACTGCGGGTCTTCAGTACACACTGGTCCAACAGGTAAGCCCTGCTGGGATTAGATGAACTCCAGTTGATCTACAAGACTCATGAAATGAAAAAAAAAAAAAAATGGTTGCAAGAAACCACTGAGATTATGAAAGGGTTACATACCAACATTTCAAGAAAAAAACTAATATATGTTTTTTAAAAGTTCAGCTTCCTATTCTACATTCCTTTAAAGATTTTTTTCTGACTCCTTGTGAGATTTTTTTTCATTGTAAATATAAAAAAAATTAACCATTTTCTGTCATATGTCTAGGGGTTATTCTGTTTATATTTAGCCTTACTAAGGCACAGGTGTATAATATCTATAGACAGATGATTTTCACTAGTATTGAAAATTTACACCTATCATCTCTTTGGCTACTTGCTACTTCCCTGTTCTTTTTTTTTCTCTGTAACATTCATTAGAAATAGATTAATCACCTTTTATTGTGTTTCATGTATATTTTTACATGTTTTTCCATTATAATACTACCCTATACTTAAGTCTGGATTTTTTCCTGAGCAATGTCCATGTCACAAATTCACTTTATTTTCTAAATTTTGCTAATTCCATTCAAATAATGCTTAATTTCAGTTTTTAAAAAATCTAGTTTAATTTTAAAAGACTCTTCAGTTCTTTGTTTATATTACCTAACTTGTATTTTGTTAAAAATATATTTCATTTACAGTTATTTTAATGTGCATGTCTGGCCACCCCTATATCTACATCTTCTATGGTTTTTAGTTTTATGGTATTCTCTGGAAGTTTTTATTAATTACTTCTTCTTTTATGCTTACCTTCTTTTTTTTGAGTGACAGATATTTGATGCGAACATTTGTAGAGATAATCTAATGCATAATATAAATATGTGTGTGTATGTGCACGTGTGTTTTTGTGTATGTGCGCGTGTGTGTGGTGGTGCTGTTTGGATTGTCTTTGTCCTTCATCCCCTCCTTGCTCTGCCCTCTTCTTCCTCATCTTCCTTAAGAACACCCTTCCTTTTCCCCTCCCTCTTCTCCTCTCTTCTTCTGTTTTTTTTCTTGTCATGCATTTTTGTTTATTTTTATGTTTCCAACAAGAACATTTTTCCTTTACAAACCACTCCACTGCTTGAAGTAATTTCACTTAGTCCACTTAGTTAAATTGTTCTTCTCTTTTATATTTCCATTTCTCACAGTATCTTTCTCTATCTGCATTTTTTTCCTGCCCTTCCTATGGTTAAGAATTATTTTCTAATTCCACTTAATTCTGTGTATTCACTTCTAATCCCCTTTGTCTCACTAATTCTTGTGATTTTGCTTTGTAATTTTTCAGATAGAAAGTTACATCATTAGCTTTATTTTAAAAATTAACGGCAACCTATTTCAACAAAACTAATATTTTTTGGAAATATTTGAGCATTTTTCTACTGTGGGCTTATGATTTATGAGTATGACTTAAAATTTGTTTTTCCTTATGGTGTTATTGTATCTATGTGTACTAATTTATCTTATTTTTAAATAATACATAAATAAAATAGATTCAAAGTAGACATTTGAAGGCAATTTAGGACAATCAGGAAGAGTAAGAGGCAGAGTAGCCGTTCAGTATTAATAATCCAAAGGCAAAGTGTTTCCAAATTACAGAGTCAGACAGACTACTTTCTTTGAGCTATCTTGTAGTCATTATTAGTATACAGCTATACCATCTGTTATCTGACCAAAGAAAGTCCCAGGGAAATTCTGACAGAGTTCAAATTCACATCACTTTTTATCTTGTTTCCAAAAAAAGGGGTTAAAAGATCATTTCATGACATGTTTTTACCTTCATAAAGTATTTCTTTTCTGTTTTATTCTAAAATTCATTGCCTTTGGGTTTTTTTGTTTGTTTGTTTGTTTGTTTTGGATGGACGGAGTCTAGCTCTGTCACCCAGGCTGGAGTGCAGTGGCGCAATCTCCATTCACTGCAAGCTCTGCCACCTCCCGGGTCCACGCCATTCTTTTGCCTCAGCCTCCCTAGAAGCTGGGACTACAGGTGCCCGCCACCACGCCTGGCTAATTTTTTTGAGACGGGGTTTCACCCTGTTCGCCAGGATGGTCTCCATCTCCTGACTTCGTGATCCGCCCTCCTCGGCCTCCCAAAGTGCTGGGATTACAGGCGTGAGCCACTGTGCCCAGCCACCTTTGGGTTTTTTAAACACTTTATTATATTTTCTTCACTTCTTCTCCCTGAAGTTCTACCTAATCTTAGCTCTTTCAATAATCTTTACCAAAATTTGGAGTATTTGATTTATCTGTGTTCTAGTTTTAATGCTAATAGAATCTGAAAATTTTCTTTTGTCATTTCCGTTGTTGCTTTTGCAACTTTATAACGTGGTGACTGAAAGATTGCATTCAAATCAGCAGTCCTGTTAACAATCACTTTTATGGCTTCAAGAATTTTTCTAAACATTAACCCAGCGAATTCAAAGCACAGAACTAAAATTTTAATAAAAGTTTGAATGAGTTTTGAAGTCAAAGGCAATATAACTTTTTAAAATTTTATTTGTATTTATTATTTTTTTTCTTTTTGATACCAGGAATCTCTCTCTGTCGCCCAGGCTGGAGTGCAATGGCGCGATCTTGGCTCACTGCAATTTCTGCCTCTCGGGTTCAAGTGATTCTCCTGCCTCAGCCTCCCCAGCAGCTGGGATTACAGGCGCCCACCACCATGCCCGGCTAATTTTTGTATTTTTAGTAGAGACGGGGTTTCACCAGTTTGGCTAGGATAGTCTGGAACTCCTGACCTCAGGTGATCCACCTGCCCCGGCCTCCCAAATTGCTAAGATTACAGGCGTGAGCCATGGTGATAACGTGTTAAGATGTATATGATTTATACATTTCTTGCCCTCAATATATTACCTTTTTTAAATTTGGTTCTTTAAAGTTGTGAGCAAAAGACACACTTTGGTTTTCTTCTTGATGGATATTTGAATTGCTATGTAATAGATACACACTTTTTTTTTTGGTGTACATGTGATATTTTTCTACATTCACATAATGTGAAAGGGCATATATGTTGAGGCTACTTAGGGAAATAATGCAGTGAAGAAATCTTTCTCCAGTGCAAGCTTCAGATATCCTGGATAATTGGATTTCTCTTTACAATGCCCCATCAATAATATGTCATAATTGAGATGTAGTTTACTCAGGCCTCTTCTCCGAGATTCAACTACTGATTCCTTCCCTAGTCTCCATTTTACCTAGGAATGTCTGATTGCTGAGGATTCTGACTGTAATTTCTCTCTCACTACCATCCCGCCTCCTATCTCCTGGCTTCTGACCTTCTGCTATCTCAATTTCCTGCTGTATATTTCCCATTAAGAAATTCTCCAAAAACTGTGGTTATCAATTATCTTATTCAAATGTTGTCATTACTCTTTAAGAGACAAAACAGGCATTTTTGTCCCCTATTTACAGAAGAAAAAGTACGCTTATAATCATAATCCTAGAATATAGTAACCTGAAATTAAATTTTGGCTTCGTGAACATTAACCTTATGACCTTTAGCCTTCTATGCTATATAATCTAAGGCCATCTAAACTTTAATGCATGCATCACACAGTTTGCAAAACTTAAAAGGTATATGTAGAAAGAATGTGATGGATTTTCATTTTATAATAAAGCTGTAAGGTCACAGATGTACAAACAAAAATATAGCATTTATCATTTTCTTTAACTTCTTTTTTTTTTTTTTTTTTTTTTTTTTTTGAGACGGAGTCTCGCTCTGCCGCCCAGGCTGGAGTGCAGTGGCCGGGTCTCAGCTCACTGCAAGCTCCGCCTCCTGGGTTTACGCCATTCTCCTGCCTCAGCCTCCCAAGCAGCTGGGACTACAGGCGCCCGCCATGTCGCCCGGCTAGTTTTTTGTATTTTTTAGTAGAGACGGGGTTTCACCATGTTAGCCAGGATGGTCTCGATCTCCTGACCTCGTGATCCGCCCGTCTCGGCCTCCCAAAGTGCTGGGATTACAGGCTTGAGCCACCGTGCCCGGCCTTTCTTTAACTTCTTAAATCATTCGCAGTATACTTAGTTATAAGAAGTATTTAATCTTAACCAGTAAAAGTACAGGCTTGGCTAAACATAAAGATTTTGTCTCCCTTCAATGATTGGAGAGAATGATGACCCATACCTGGATTAAATTGTTTTTGCTCTAACTTACTACACATGAGGTGACAAGCACTTCAGAAAGGTATCACAAAGGTATATAAACAATTAAGTGGACTAAGTTTTTGCTTTTTTTCTAAGTATTTTCTACTTTAATGACCAGTGCAGTCTATAGGGAGTGAGAAGACCCAGGATGAGAAAGGCTGATACCAGAGTCTTCTGCTTATTCTGCTGTTAGGTTGAGGTGGGAGTATATAAGCCCTCAAGAATCCACGTATGTTTATGCATATCCAGTGCTGCACCAGTTACATCATTCTAGATTTGATGTCTTATGCATTATCAAATGTACAACAGTTGTGGACAAGAGTTAACATAATACATCCCCGTGTCTGTCAAATCAACAGAATCTCTTTAAGGTAAGTTAAAAGTGTTACAGAAGCTAATGAACAGAAACTGTGCCTTGATATAATCTGTGTATGAAGGATGTTATGTGTCTTCGTGGTAGCAATTTTGAGGGGAAGGACCCTTCTCGTTTATGTTCATTTCTCCTGGTGTTTTCTGGTCTTTGGTTGTGCTGCCTTGTCATCCTTGCTTCCCTGAGCTTTTACCTATGTCTTAATTGAATCTGCTGGTGATCGTGAAAGGTTCCATTCAACGTCTGTATATGTACCAGTATCTCCTGCTCTCTCAGCCTAAGTTCTTGGTGAGATTCCACTTTCTGGATCCATCATTTTCTGACCCCAGGCTTATTTGTCTCTTAGCTCTCTGATAACCCTTTGTGGGCATGCAGGAAAATGTTGGTCTCATGCACAATAACGTCATTATTTTCCTGTTTAGTGGAAATCTCTCTTGATTCGTGCCATTCTATTGCCTTTATGTAGGATGTTTGAGTAAATGGAGCACAGAGAGCTAAACTGATCTAGTGTTTCAAAAAGTGCCCTTTGCCTTGTCTCCCCCTGTGATTCTTCCCCTGTTTTTCCTTTGCACTCATGTTCTCATCAGAAGGACTGGTATGTTGGTTTCTTATGAGAGGGTACACTGTTTATTTCATACTCTAGTATTTTTTCTACCTTTTGCCTATTATAACACTCTATTATCCAAGTTGTCCAAGTGTGTCCAGTAATATAAAAGGAGTTGTTGAAATTTAGAAAATCAATTTGTGCAGTTGTAGTTACCTGGTGCTATATAACAGTTTACCCTAAAATTAAGTAGGCTAAGACAAGAACTATTATGGATGATTCTGTAGGTTAATATGGCCCAGATGAGCAATTCTTCTGCTCCAAGTGTTATTTAATGAGGCTGCAATCATCTGGAGGCTCAACTGTGCTGGAATGTTCAAGATAACTTTGCATATCACTGTTAGGTGATGCTAACCGTAGGCTTGGAATTGAGCTAGGGCTGTTGATCAGAGATGCTTGTTGTTTTTCTTGTGTCCTATGCATGTCCTTTATGCTTTTCTTAGCTTTAAAGGTGGGTTCCAAGCATGTGAAAGTGGAAGCTGCATCTTTCTTAATGATTCAGAAGTTAAATAGCATTACTTTTGCTGTGCTCGATTACTCAAAGCATGTCACAATTCCAGCCCAGGCTTAAGGGAAGGAAAAATATTTTCCATCTCTTGATGAGAGAAGGGGCAAATAATTTGTTTTCATCTTTAATTCCCACTCTGCCCCCCACCCTGCCCCCAGTAAAACCTACCTACAAAGACTGCTGAATCAGCCTGGACCATCCCCAAATCTAATCTCATGGTCAACACTCAGCAACAAGTTTGGTTTGAATCTATTTTTTTTGAGAAGCTATAACTTTTTAGTTCACTATATTTGTATCAAGATTTAGGAGTCATAAAACATATCTGTTTATTCTTCAAACATATTATCCAGTCGGAAAAAATAATTAAAATTAGAATTACACTTTTGGGATAAGATAGTTGACACAACTAAAATTTAATTAGAAGAGATATAGTTATCCTGGGACTTCCTAAAACTAATAATATCCAATCATTATTAAAGGTTGTCTGTGATGAAGTTCCACTGATAATCAGGCAGAGTCATTTAGAATGTTCCTACTAATTGCATACTCAGTAGCAAATTGTGTAAGCAAGAAAAGCCAACATGTTTCCCATCTGTCTTTTGAAAACATTCAGGAAAGCTCTCTTTTATTAAAAAAGTCCAAATCATTGGAAGGACCAAAGCAGAAAAGAAGAATGACAATGCAATTTAAAAATAATAATTAGGGCCGGGCGCGGTGGCTCAAGCCTGTAATCCCAGCACTTTGGGAGGCCGAGACAGGCGGATCACGAGGTCAGGAGATCGAGACCATCCTGGCTAACACAGTGAAACCCTGTCTCTACTAAAAATACAAAAACTAGCAGGGCGAGGTGGCGGGCGCCTGTAGTCCCAGCTACTCGGGAGGCTGAGGCAGGAGAATGGCGTAAACCCGGGAGGCGGAGCTTGCAGTGAGCTGAGATCTGGCCACTGCACTCCAGCCTGGGCGACAGAGCGAGACTTCGTCTCAAAAAAAAAAAAAAAAAAAAAATAATAATAATTAAGGCTATTTCTGGTATTGATCTTTTAAAATGATAAAATTTTATATTTTGTAAAATATAAATTAATTCTAGAAATTATCAGTGAAAATTAATATAGGCATTGTAACATATAAATCTCTTGAAAATGGACTGAGTACAAATGTTCACACCTGTAATCCCAGTGCTTTGGGAGGCAGAGGCAGGAAGATTGCTTGAGGCCAGGAATTTCAGACCTATAGGCAACAAAGCAAGACTCCATCTCTGCAGAAAAAAAAAAAAAAGTTAGTGAGGCATGTTGGTGGATAGATCACTGGAATTTTTAACATTGAGGAAGCTTTTACTGCTACAAACCTCAGAACTACTTACAATACCACTGCTACACCTATACTACTTCAGGTTTACATAAGCATTAACTGGTTTTAAAAATTCTAAAAATATATTACACTTTTCTAAAACTCTCAATTTAACTTCTTAGGTTCTCATTTATTCTATAATTTTCAAAATTCATGTAAATGGAATTATACACTATGTAATGTTCTGCTATTAAATTTTTTAACTCAGCATAATTCTCTGATAAGTCATTCATGATGAGTATAAATTTATAGCCAGTTCCTTTATTATTGCTGAGAAGTATTTCATGTTATAGAACTTCAACAGTTTGTTTAGTCAGTCACCTGTTGAAAGACATTAGGGCTGATTTAAGTTTTTAGCTTTTATGAATAAAGCTGCTATGGACATTTGTGTACAGGTTTTTGCATGAACATGAGTTTTTATTTCTTTGGGATAGACATGCAAGAGTGCAATTGCTGTGTCACATGGCAGTTGCAGGTTTACCTTTTAAGAAACTGCTAAAGTGTTTTCTGCAATAGGTTTTTGAATTAAAGTATTTTTTAAAATGTTGAATGTGACAACTGATTTGTTTTGGTGTGATAATAATTGAGTTAGTAGATAATTGTAATGAGAATTCTTAAGACATTTGAATTTATGTAATGTATTCGTCATTGCATTAATTTATGGCATAGAATATTTTGCTAAGAAATTTTAAATAATTACGTTATCCAAAAAAGTTTTGTACACTAATCAAAATGGATTCTTGAAGCTCAATAACATTTATCATAATTTTTTTATATAAAATGACTTAGAAAAAAAGTAATTCCTATAATAATTAGGTTGACCTTGAACAGTAAATAGGAGTCATATTATTTAGAAAGATACAAAAGGTAATTGTATAGCAAATTACATATTAAGACCTTAATTATAGAGTTGATTAAAAAAATGATGACGCACTCAATTATTTCATAAAGCTTATAGGTTCTGTACAGGTAAAGGCATATTAAGTAGAATTTTTAAAAATACAAATTTAGGTATAGAAGCATTATTCTTAGTAAATAAAATGTAATCAAGGAATCAGACTTAATCTGGAATAATTACCAGTTTGATTTTATTTGTGAATTATTTGTGTTTCCAATGTTTACTGTATGTTTTTCCAGTCACAACAGACAATCAATGTAGTTATATTATTTGAATTTAAATGGGTGCCTACAAATAAGTAATGGTCAAATTATATGATAATATATCTTGTAAAAAGCTTAAATATATCTGCAAGAAATATAATGTAATAATACCTGGTTGAAAAGATACTACATGTTTTATGTTATAGTTGGTTTGAAAATATAATTTCAAGGAATGCAAAGCTAAAGGTATGCACTAAAATTGGATAAATTCTATCAGGTTTTATGAATACATATGCATATGTTTACATGTAAATTTTTATAAATGAAAGTAGTTTTATTCTGCTAACTAAAACTATGTGTGTGAATGCACATACGTACACACGTAAACACATGCTTACATATATGCCTACGTACACACTCCAGCTACTTTTTGGTTGTAATAGTCTTTTATCTTATATAGTGGTCTGATGTTTCTATAAAAACCAAACGTTTTATTACACAGAGCATAAAAAGAAGGCAGGATACTGTTTGTCATTAGTTCCCCACACCCCAATTTCATTTACAGAGTAAAGTGAGGGTGAGTGGTTTTTCAGGACATGTATTGGGTTTGTACATAAAGAGGGAACCCCAACATCATGAGATTCTGAGCTAACATAGGGGCTGCTGGCACATCTGTTAACCATTTTCTCTGGAAATATATGAAAACCTTATCTTTAATTCTGCAAAAGTAAACAGATTATCTTTGGTGAGTGTAAGGGGAGGTCCCTAGTTTCTTACAACCATGAAAAGCAATTCCAAGGAGTGTGTGGGTAGATGTTTTCTATTTTTATTATAGTTTGTCAATGTCCTTTGCCCAGAATGCATGGAATATGAGAACCCCAAGGAGAATTTTCTCTCCAAATATCCACTTCCTGGTTTTACAATACCCTGGCTGTTGGCCAGTTTTTCTAATAATTTCCCATTCCCTCTGTTACTCTAATATAATTCACCCTGGCTGATACCAAATCTTTTCATCAGCTTTTCTTGTGTAACACTTAAATTTAAGACTAGTGTCAAACTTATACTATTGAACTCAACCACGTCAAGCAACCTTGATAGCCAAATGAACAAATACCATAAACCTTCAGGTCAACTTCAGAAAGCCGAGTAGTTTTCTATATACATTTCTGTAATAACTTTTCCATCTTGTTTGAGGCATTACCAGAGTCCTAGCATGATAGCCACTTCACCCTTTTTGGTAGAAGGTAAGAATACTGGTATCATTCAGAACATTTCTATCTAATGAATTGATGATGGTTTGAATGTCTTCTATGGCTAGGAGGATGTCATTGATCATTTTACCTAAGTCACAGACACATTTTATATTATCCTTTATGTTTGAATGACTCTCATTGTGGTTAAAATTGCCCACATAGTACAAGTCATGAGTCTGGTACCCTTCTGGGATTTCCCCGAATATCTGAGGGTAGCTTCATTTCTGAGAGACCTCGGCAGTTATCTGAAGACTACATGATCTATTTGTGCATTTTCTTTATACAATCAAATGTCACTAACATGCCTTAACATAAAAATCACTGTGTCTCTTGTGAGGGAGAAAAGTCAATACCTGGCTCTCACCCAAGAAGGGCAATCCCAAGGATATATGTGGTGCCCCTGGAATTAATGATTGTTTATAATTGTCTCCCCCTTCCACTCAAATGGAATATACTTCAGTCAGTATGCACAGCTTGACAGTGCCATTCTCATGCTTCCAGTGGGGTTTTCTAGCAGGTATCATGTAAAAGCAGCCAGTTCAATGTGTCCTACTTGTCCAGTACACCAACTTATTGATCCCCACAGAATAACTAAGTATAAAGATAGGAACAACGTAGAGATATTTTTGGTGCGAGACAGGCTGTTTTGTTGTCAGTGGCATCTGGTTATGGATGAGAAACTCAGTGGAGAGTTTATTCCACAGGCCGCCACAACGGTTTGCAAGAGTAGCACCACACTGTTTTCCTTTGAGAAGAAGGCACCAGAGGGGGTTTTAAAAGATTTTTAAAAATTAATTTCTCCCCTTCCTTATATTCCAAAAATCTATGATAATCCTTCCCAAGGTGCAGAGGATTTTTCTGTTCTTCCATCTGCACAAATTCTGTTGGTATCATTTTAGTAACTATACCTGCCCCTCTTTTGAAATCATCCCAAACTTTTACCCAGACCTTTCATCCGGAGTGGCTGAATAAAGAGGACCAAAAATATTTTTAGACGATTTAACTGGAATTAAGTTTAAATCCCCTAAGCCCTATTTAGTCAGGCTACCAATTAGCTGGGTTTAGATTTGCTTCTAAGATACAGAATGACAAATGATGCTTGGGAATGGTTAGGACTAAATTCTGAATTTTCACGTGGGTGATGGTAAATCAGACTTTTATGATCCTGATCATTATTCAGTAAACAGCTTAGAAAAGATCATCCCCTTTCCGGGGTGGTTTCATTTAATGACTAAGCTGCCTTAATTTAGTCTGTGTTTACCAGGAAAATGCATGGTAAGTAGAGACAGAAATAATTTGGGGTAAAATTTTGAAGCAGGATTCCGATGCTCAATAATATCTTATTCCTGTAGATAGTAAGGAACATTGAATATCTACTGAATATCTTGACTTTCAGTCTAAGGTCTTGAGTGGCTTTTATTATAAAATGAACATTATTGACACAATTCCAACAGTCTAGAAAGCTAAACTCATAACACATATTTGTTTCCAGAGCAGCTATAGTCTCATGTCTGGAGTATGCCAGGGATTTCATAACCTAAAAAGGTGTTAACAACAGCAAGACACCACCAATAGCCTTCAGAAGGGAACAATTTGATGTAAGCAGTTTGCTGAAAATGAGCGTGTGTGTTGGGGGGGTAGTCACAGTATCTGGAATGTGGCCTCCCCAACCTTGGGATAACCAGGCAAATTGTTGGCAGGAGACACAAGTCTGCCATGAAGTGGTAGCCTCTGCATCAGAAACCTAGAATCCTTTCTTCTGTATCCCGTCTATGACAGTAGAGAGGTTGCCATGGAATTATCATGGCAAGCTGGACAGCACAGGCTGAAAGCTGTCGATTCCAGTCAGTCTCATCAGAGAATGGGCCCTTCCCAAGGGCATTTAAGAGTAACCCAAATGGTTCGATCAGCGATCGTGATGTTTCATGGTTCATAGTCTAAGGAAGGGGGGTCTATAATTTGCAGTAATCCTACTGCCTGTGTTCTTCCCACTGGAAATAACAACCACTGCCCTCTTATATCCCAGCGTAACTGGTGATGAGGCTGAAACAGCTACAGCAGACACCATTGGGCTTTGGTTTAGGTTAACATCCTTAAACAAAACACAAGTATGAAAGACACCCTTCTGTGAATTGAATATCTTATTGAGCAAGTAGTTTTGTTTTAGCCAGTGAATTGAGAGTCATGTTTTACCCACAGAAATAGTTATCATTTTTCTTGCAAAGTCATTATTTCCCTGGGGATTAGGTTGGCCACATTCCTCAATTATCCATGCCCATTTGACACATGAGGTTTTTTGGGCCCTTCCTATTTTACTAGTTATAAAGTCCTAACTAAACCAACCCCCAAGTTTTCAGGCCCCTATAAGTCAAGCCTTGCTTTTCAACAAGGGCACTGTGGAAAAAAAGGGAGCTGCTTTTAAAGTAGCACATCCAGTAGCCATGTCAAAAGC
Organism: Trachypithecus francoisi; assembly: GCF_009764315.1. Lineage (NCBI taxonomy): Eukaryota > Metazoa > Chordata > Mammalia > Primates > Cercopithecidae > Trachypithecus > Trachypithecus francoisi. Next base: position 32,369,124 of record NW_022681463.1, read on the forward strand.
CTAAGTTCCAAAAGCCCAAGACATTTTTATCCCCTTTGGTCAGAGATACAAATCAGCAAAAATTATCATCAGTTAAAAGAAAGTTGCTGGATCTCCAATACTCTTAAGAATTCAATAAGGTCGTAAGCCTCCTTTTTGATAAAGAAACAAAGGCACAGCAGTATTTTCTTGACTCGTCAGACTATCAGTGACTTGAGTCAACTGCTTTAAATATAAATTGTGTCAACAGTGGGAAATGGCAGGGAAATTTGTCCCAGGAACAGAGTTCTCTACCTGTAGCTTTTTTTTCACTGGGATAATTCCCTGAGAAACTTATGAGAAGAGGAATTAATACAGCTCATCATCCATTTCTGTCATAGATTTAAATGTAGAAGCAAATAAGGACTCAATACATTAAATCAGCCTAAAGGACTCTGATCACAAAATAACTTTAACCATTTTGTTTTCATTCACTGCAAGTTTTGCTCAAGCCCTAGTAGCTGAATTTGGCATTTCAAGGGCTATCATTACAACTGTCAGGAAATCCCAATGTTATCTCTCATCTGGGTCTTTGAGGCAAAAACAGACTCATAATGTTAAGGCTATGGGGTGGGCGTGTGGGAGGAAGATGATGGACTTTTATTCTGTATTTTGTTCTCTATTTTGTTCTCCATGCACTGCAGGCATCAGGGGTTGTATGGTTGGTGGGGGCCTCTCAGAGTCAGAGGCTCTTCCTTTCTGTCCTTTTACCTGCCAACAGTGACATTCTTCCACATCTTCATTCACCCATATGCTCAGCACTCCTCCCCAACAGAATTCGACCTGTTGGTGATATGGGCACATGTTTGCAATACAGTTATGAAAGTTTTGAGTCCCTCCTCTCCCTGAGTTCCACAGTATATTCAGATGGGTAGAAAAAACTTCCAGTTTCCCTTTGCTATAGTAAGATGAGGAAATCACCAAGAATCCTTCAGGCAACTGAGGTTTGAATAGAGGGGGGAGAAAGGAATAGGTAAATGCATAAAAGAGTCTTCATGCTAATAAGTAAGCTAGATTAGAGCAGTGCAATGACTTTTTACAGTTCAACTACCCATGTTCTTGGACGGTCTTCAGCCTTACAAGAACTCTGGAAGCTAATTATCCCTTTCTGTTCCTGCCTGGTAATGACAGCAACAAACAAAATAATTTCTAATGTTTTCTTCTTGACAAAACCTTATACAAGCTTTGGAAATTCCTTGACCTTTTCTCCCCCGCGACGATTAGGGCTTCCCATTCACTTATTTCAGCCCTACGTCCTAGACATAGGCCTTCAATAACCTTTCCTTATTAATGTACAGCAAAGAGAAACACCGGTTTTGCCTAAGTGAACCTACAGTTGGTCAGCCTGTCTGCTGCTGATTCATATTGACTTGTGTGGTTCTTGACTTCCTCTACAAAGGTCTCCAATGTTGTGTCATCCTTGCTTTCAATAATTTTGAGTTAAATTTTGAAAGATCTGAGATTTACTCTACTTACAAGCTAACAAGTTAGTCTGCCAGTTTAGTACAACATATGTTGAGGGAAACACCATACCTCTGGATCAGAGAATGAACTATTTACAACTCACAGGAAAACAAAAAGCTCCACAGTATATCTTGCATTGTTTTACCACGTTCTAATTTCAACAGGGCAACTGAAGACCAACTTTCATGTGCATGTGCCCATAAGAAAGTAAAGAGAAATTTTATTTATTTATTTATTTATTTATAGACAGGGTCTCACTCTGTTTTCCAGTACAGAGTGCAGTGACGTGATTATGGCTCAATGCAGCCTCGATCTCCTGGGCTCAAACAATCCTCCAACCGCAGCCCTGGGAGAAACTGGGAACACAGGAATATTCCACCATATCCAGGATTTTTTTTTTTGTAGAGTTGGGGTCTCTCTATGTTGCCCAGGCTGGTTTCAAACTCTTAGTCTCAGGCAGCCTTCCTGCATGGGGTTCCCAACGTTTTGGGATTACAAGTGTGAGCCAGTGTGCCTGGCTGAGAAATTTCTTAATACAATATATTATAAAATGCTGTCAGATATGTAGACCAATTTTCACTGAAGTGATCTATATAGCTGTTTTAATTTTTTTTCTCAGAGTCTAATCAAGTTTATTCATGTTATCTTTTTAGTTTCTAGTCAACCTTTTTTCCACATAATGGCAAATTTTTAGAGTAACCAAGCAGGGTGACATATAGAATATATAGGTCATGTAAGACATGTAGATTGTATTAGCAAATATTAAGCCTAGTCTTACTTTGTTTCTGATTAAAACTGATTAAATCTCTGGCTAACCAAGGTGACTCCCAGCACTTTGGGAAGCCAAGGTGGGAAGACTGCTTGAGGTCAGAAGTTTGAGAACAGTTTGGGCAACAGAGTGAGATTTCATCTCTACAAAAACAACTTAAAAATTAGCCGGGCATAATGGCACACACCTGTAGACCAACCTACTTGTGATACTGAGGTGGGATGATCATTTGAACCTGGAAGGCTGAGGCTGCAGTGAACAATGATCACACCACTACACTCCAGTCTGGGTGACAGAGCAAGACCCTGTCTCAAAAAAATAAAACAAAAAACCGGTTAAAACTCATGATTCATGACTCAGTAGACATATTTTATTAGACATCTTTGCTTAAATATTAATGAAGTAATTTGCACATGACTTTCTTTAGGACTTTATTTTCTTTAAAAGGTAACATGATATTTAATGGGTATAAAAATAAAATAGATAAACACGTGTGTGAAAGTATCTTTTTCGTGTAATGACTTCTTTTTCTCTGGGTAGATACCCAGGAGTGGGATTGCTGGATCAAATGGTAGATCTACTTTTAGTTCTTTAAGGAATCCGCACACTTTTTCCACAGTGGTTGTACTAGTTTACTTTCCCAGCAACAGTGTGAAAGTGTTCACTTTTCACCACATCCATGCCAATATCTATTATTATTTAATTTTTTGTTTATGGCCATTCTTGCAGGAGTAAGGTGGTATCACATTGTGATTTTGATTTGCCTTTCCCTGATAATTAGTGATGTTAAGCATTTTTTTCATCTGTTTCATGGCCATTTGTATGTCTTCTTTCAAGAATGGTCTCTTTATGTACTTAGCCCATTTTATTATTATTATTATTATACTTTAAGTTCTAGGGTACATGTGCATAACGTGCAGGTTTGTTACATATGTATACTTGTGCCATGTTGGTGTGCTGCACTCATCAACTCGTCAGCACCCATCAATTCGTCATTTATATCAGGTATAACTCCCAATGCAATCCCTCCCCCTCCCCCCTCCCCGTGATAGGCCCCGGTGTGTGATGTTCCTCTTCCCGAGTCCAAGTGATCTCATTGTTCAATTCTCACCTATGAGTGAGAACATGTGGTGTTTGGTTTTCTGTTCTTGTGATAGTTTGCTAAGAATGATGGTTTCCAGCTGCATCCATGTCCCTACAAAGGACGCAAACTCATCCTTTTTTATGGCTGCATAGTATTCCATGGTGTATATGTGCCACATGTTCTTAATCCAGTCTGTCACAGATGGACATTTGGGTTGATTCCAAGTCTTTGCTATTGTGAATAGTGCCGCAATAAACATACGTGTGCATGTGTCTTTATAGCAGCATGATTTATAATCCTTTGGATATATACCCAGTAGTGGGATGGCTGGGTCATATGGTACATCTAGTTCTAGATCCTTGAGGAATCGCCATACTGTTTTCCATAATGGTTGAACTAGTTTACAATCCCACCGACAGTGTAAAAGTGTTCCTATTTCTCCACATCCTCTCCAGCACCTGTTGTTTCCTGACTTTTTAATGATTGCCATTCTAACTGGTGTGAGATGGTATCTCATTGTGGTTTTGATTTGCATTTCTCTGATGGCCAGTGATGATGAGCATTTTTTCATGTGTCTGTTGGTTGTATGAATGTCTTCTTTTGAGAAATGTCTATTCATATCCTTTGCCCACTTTTTGATGGGGTTGTTTGTTTTTTTTCTTGTAAATTTGTTTGAGTTCTTTGTAGGTTCTGGATATTAGCCCTTTGTCAGATGAGTAGATTGCAAAAATTTTCTCCCATTCTGTAGGTTGTCTGTTCACTCTGATGGTAGTTTCTTTTGCTGTGCAGAAGCTCTTTAGTTTAATTAGATCCCATTTGTCAATTTTGGCTTTTGCTGCCGTTGCCTTTGGTGTTTTAGACATGAAATCCTTGCCCATGCCTATGTCCCGAATGGTACTACCTAGGTTTTCTTCTAGGGTTTTTATGGTATTAGGTCTAACATTTAAGTCTCTAATCCATCTTGAATTAATTTTTGTATAAGGAGTAAGGAAAAGATCCAGTTTCAGCATTCTACTTATGGCTAGTCAATTTTCCCAGCACCATTTATTAAGTAGGGAATCCTTTCCCCATTTCTTGTTTCTCTCAGGTTTGTCAAAGATCAGATGGCTGTAGATGTGTGGTATTATTTCTGAGGACCCTGTTCTGTTCCATTGGTCTATATCTCTGTTTTGGTACCAGTCCCATGCTGTTTTGGTTAATTTGCAACTGCAAAAACGTGGAACCAGCCAAAACGCCCATAAATCACCTAGTAAAGAAAATGTGATGTGTGTGTGTGTGCGCGTGCATACACACACACACACCCCATGGAGTACTACTCAGCCATAAAAGAAACAAAATAATGGCATTCACAGCAACCTGGATGGAATTGGAGATAATTATTCCAAGTGAAGTAACTCAGGAATGGAAAACCAAACATTGTGTGTTCTCCCTCATAAGTGGCAGCTGAGCTATGAGGACGCAAAACCTAAAAGTGATGCAAAGGACTTTGGAGACTCAGGAGAAAGAGTGGGAGGAGTTTGTGGGAGAAAAGACTATATATTGGGTACAGTGTATATGCTTGGGTGATGGGTGCACCAAAATCTCAGAAATCACCACTAAAGAACTTATTCATGTAACCAAACACCACCTGTTCCCCCAAAAACCTATTGAAATAAAAAAATCTATAATAAAAATTAAAAAGAAACAAAACTTAAAAAAAATAAAAAATAAATAAAATAGATAATGATAAAAGGTAGGATATCACATGGAAATCATGAGATGGGTTCGGTAATTTAACAGCTAACTGCTCAGATATTGGTAACATTTTTATCTAGCAAGAACACAGAGTTTCACAGATTTTAAGATTTGTTCCTAAATGAGAATCGTGAGTGCTGAATGTGGGGTGTGTATTATAAAAATGCTCATACATAAATCTTAACATCCATTCATTCATTTAATCACAAATGATTGTTCACCAACAGACATTTTTCCCACCCTCAAGATTTACTTAATTACTAAAGTATTAATCAGGAATAAAGCATTAAGCTTTCAGATGACTTGTAGGAGAATTCAAATATTAAGGAAAAGATTAATAGATGGAGATTTTAAATATGTATCACCATTATTATCTAAACAGTAATTGATTGGTCACGGGACAGTAATTAGCTGCATAGTAAAATGAGTAACAAGTCGACACAAGGCAGTGAGATTTTACAATTTAAGAAAAGTATGAAAATGTTCAGAAAATATATTCTACCAGAAGAAGGCTGAATTGAGTGGAAAGTACCCTGAGTGCAGCACAGAGGACTTAACTAGCATAGAGATAGAAAAACGAACCAAAGAGAGAAGAGGAACCATCACTGTCCATCTCAATCACTGAAAAATTTAAGTTGCCTTGAACGTGCCTGTTACCCAAATGATAAACTGAAAAAAGATATGGTATTCCTAGAGATATTTTTATACAACTAAGTTAGTCTATAGTTAGAAAAATGAGCAAATTTGGTTTGGCTGTTGCTTCAGTAGAATTGATTTTTCTCTTCTTTTTCTGATAATAATTGGATGATATATAAAATAGTAGGTGACTTAAAAACAGGATAAAAATGTAAAAGAGTTGTAGTATGTTAGGAATTACTGGATGTGAGAAAGTGTTTAATCGATCGGTATAATTTATAAATGATAAAGACATATATCTCTTATTTTAAATTATTTATTTAATGAAAAATTTATTGAAAACTCATCTGGTAAATGACTTCTTCAAGTATACCTGAGTATGCAAAATGATAAGTTACAGAGGAAAAAGGGGTAACTAAAGGTACTTACCCCATGACAAAATTGATGTAGAAACACAACCAAAATTTTTTCTTTTTCCCCAAAATTAATTTTTCTAAACAGCATAAGATTTGCCTGGGAAAAAATGGGCTATTGAATAAAAAAAAAATTGGTTTTGAGTAATGAATCAGATCAAAACTATTTTTCATAATAGAGAGTATTAGAAAATACATTAATAATACTAGGCTACTATTTATAAAGGATGAGCTATATTTCCTTCTAAGTTTGAAAACATCTCACCCAAAATTTTCAGTAATACTTATTTAAGCTGAGTATATTCATATTATGAGGAAAAAATCTCCACTATTTTTAATAAGTGGAAATGAAATAGTCTCTCCCAAAATGAAGCAGAAGGAGAGCTAAGCAGCACTTTTATAATTCGCTCTTTTTTAAACAGATGCCTTTGCTAAGGAGTATGTACTTTAGTGACCCCACTCTGCGCCTTTACCTTGATATTTTACGTTATTATATTTTAGGGTTTTAAAAAACATATTATTCCATTAGTTTCAATTGTGTGTAATTTTCTAATTGATAATTTACTTTAAAAAATGAAACAGAGGAATGCTGTTTTGCCGACATCTAGATTACTCCTACAATAATACCAGCTGACAAATTTTTAAATACAAGTTCCTTTAATGTCGTGTATTCAACATGACATTAGATTTGCTTTATTTTGTTTTCATTGCTGGATGTCACCAATCCACCTTGCAGGAAGAAAGATTAATATGCTATTTAATAATATATTATATTGAAATGTTATAATATTTTAAAAACTTTTGTATTTTGAGATTGATTAAAGTTAATTAAATCATTACAACGTAGTATTAGCATTACCTCAGTGTAGACAAGTTAGAGCGACAGTTTTTCTAACAGATGTGTCTGTGTACCACAGTATCATAAGATATTTAAATAAAAAGCTTTGTAGAATATTTTCATAAATAAGAAAAATGGGATTATGTTGAAAATGTAATTTCTCATGTTATTATACAGCTTTACGTTTCTGGAATACAGTGTGTACATTTGTCATCGGCAAATTCCTTCCTATTTTTAAGATTCAATTCATACATTACTAGCAAACATTGCAAAACTTTTCCTGATTGTATCAAGTTGATCTTTCTATTCCTGCTTTGTCACCCAATGCCTGTCACATTCACCTTTTATCTCAAACATTTGCTGAATGAAAGCAAATATGAGTTAATAAAAGAGGTAAATGGAATGGCATTTGTTTAGTTTAAGAGTACCTTGTTATTATATATAAGATCTTCAATGAAGGGAATAAACTAAAAAGCAAATTCTACTTTATTAATATAATAAGAAAAACATTGAATATAAGAAAACCTCAAACATCTAATAAAAGCATAAATGCCTGATATAATAATGCAGTTGGATGATCTGAACTGCAAATATCCTAAGTTAAACACACAGTACAATAATACAGTATAAGTGATAGCTCTTTCAAATACTTTTTCTGCATTCCCAGACTGAGCACCTGGTCTCAGACTCTATGACTGTTTAAAAATAATTTCATCCTAACACATATAACAAAATATTGTAATTTTTCATTTCTTCTGAATTTGGACATAAAGTCTTTAAAAGGTGGGACACTTCAAACTAATGGTTTTATATTTTTATTTCTAGCATAGCTCTACTTATTTCATACCCACACTTAATGCTAAGTGAATGAAATAATAAATTAATACATGTTTACCCTTTATTGCTAAGTAATGATTACTTGCACCGACATAAAACTGTAGAGTTTCTTATGAGAATTCCTATTTAAAAACGTGAGAACTCAATCTAGACTGACAAAGACTGGGGGGACAATACCAAAGATTGATGAGAATGTAGGAGCAAGAGGAACTCTGCTGCTGGTGGGAATGCAAAATGGCAGAGTCATTTTGGAGGACAATCTGGTGGATTCTTGCAAAACTAAACATATCTTTACCATATGACCTAGCAAACATGTTCTTTGGTATTTACGCAAAGGATTTAAAAAGTTATGTCCGTACAAACCTGCATATAGATGTTTATAGCAGCTTTATTTCTAACTGCCCAAATTTGAAGTGATCTAGGATGTCCTTCAGTCTGTGAATAGATAAATTGACTGCTGTACATTCAGACAATGCCATTTTATTCAGTATTAAAAAATAAAAGAGTTATCTAGCCATATAAATACATGGAGAAACTTTAAATGTATACAACTAAGTGAAAGAAGGCAATGTGGAAAGGCTATGCACTATACAGTTTGAACTATGTGATATTTTGGAAAGGGGAAATTTTTGAAATAAAAAGATCAGGAGGGCAGAGCAAGATGGCCGAATAGGAACAGCTCCAGTCTCCAGCTCCCAGTGCGAGCGACACAGAAGACGGGTGATTTCTGCATTTTCAACTGAGGTACCGGGTTCATGTCATTAGGAAGTGCCAGACAATCGGTGCTGGTCAGCTGCTGCAGCCCGACTAGTGAGAGCTGAAGCAGGGTGAGGCATCGCCTCACCTGGGAAGCACAAGGAGGAAGAGAATGCCTTTTCCTAGCCAGGAAAACTGAGACACAAAACACCTGGAAAATTGGGTAACTCCCACCCCAATACTGTGCTTTACCAAGGGTCTTAGCAAATGGCACACCAGGAGATTATATCCCACACCTGGATGGGAGGGTCCCACGACCATGGAGCCTCCCTCATTGCTAGCACAGCAGTCTAAGATCTAACTGCAAGGCAGCAGCGAGGCTGGGGGAGGGTGGCCGCCATTGCTGAAGTTTAAGTAGGTAAACAAAGCCTCCAGGAAGCTCGAACTGGGTGCAGCCCACAGCAGCTCAAGGAGGCCTGCCTGTCTCTGTAGACTCGACCTCTGGGGACAGGGCACAGCTAAACAAAAAGCAGCAGAAACCTCTGAAGATGCAAATGATCCTGTCTGACAGCTTTGAAGAGAGCAGTGGATCTCCCAACATGGATGTTCAGATCTGAGAATGGACAGACTGCCTGCTGAAGTGGGTCTCTGACCCCTGAGTAGCCTAACTGGGAGACATCCCCACTAGAGGCAGATTGACACCCCACATCTCACACAGTGGAGTACACCCCTGAGAGGAAGCTTCCAAATCAAGAATCAGACAGGTACACTTGCTGTTCAGCAATATTCTATCTTCTGCAGCCTCTGCTGCTGATACCCAGGCAAACAGGGTCTGGAGTGGAACACAAGCAATCTCCAACAGACCTACAGCTGAGGGTCCTGACAGAAGGAAAACTAACAAACAGGAAGGACACCCACACCAAAACCCCATCAGTACGTCACCATCACCAAAGACCAAAGGCAGATAAAACCACAAAGATGGGGGAAAAGCAGGGCAAAAAGCTGGAAATTCAAAAAATAAGAGCACATCTCCCCCTCCAAAGGAACGCAGCTCATTGCCAGCACTGGATCAAAGCTGGATGGAGAATGACTTTGATGAGTTGAGAGAAGAAGGCTTCAGTCCATCAAACGTCTCAGAGCTAAAGGAGGAATTACATACCCAGCTCAAAGAAACTAAAAATCTTGAAAAAAGAATAGAAGAATGGATAACTAGAATAATCAATGCAGAGAAGGCCATAAACAAACTAACAGAGATAAAAACCATGACACGAGAAATACATGACAAATACACAAGCTTCAGTAACCGACCTGATCAGTGGGAAGAAGGAGTATCAGCGATTGAGGAGCAAATGAATGAAACGAAGTGAGAAGAGAAGTCTAAAAAAAAAGAAGAAAAACAAATGAACAAATCCTTCAAAAAGTATGGGATTATGTGAAAAGACCAAATCTACGTCTCATTGGGGTGCCTGAAAGTGAGGGGAAAAAATGGAACCAAGTTGGAAAACACTCTTCAGGATATCATCCAGGAGAACTTCCCCAACCTAATAAGGCAGGCCAACATTCAAATTCAGGAAATACAGAGAATGCCACAAAGATACTCCTCGAGAAGAGCAACTCCAAGACACATAATTGTCAGATTCACCAAAGTTGAAATGAAGGAAAAACTGTTAAGGGCAGACAGAGAGAAAGGGAAGCCCATCAGACTAACAGCAGATGTCTCGGCAGAAACTCTACAAGCCAGAAGAGAGTGGAGGCCAATATTCAACATTTTTAAAGAAAAGAATTTTAAACCCAGAATTTCATATCCAGCCAAACTAAGTTTCATAAGTGAAGGAGAAATAAAATCCTTTACAGACAAGCAAATGATGAGAGATTTTGTCACCACCAGGCCTGCCTTACTGGAGACCCTGAAGGAAGCACTGAACATGGAAAGGAACAATCAGTACCAGCCATTGCAAAAACATGCCAAAATGTAAAGACCATCGAGGCTAGGAAGAAACTGCATCAACTAACGAGCAAAATAACCAGCTAATATCACAATGACAGGGTCAAGTTCACACATAACAATATTAACCTTAAATGTAAATGGACTAAATGGTCCAATTAAAAGACATAGACTGGCAAATTGGATAAAGAGTCAAGACCCATCAGTTTGCTGTATTCAGGTGACCGATCTCACATGCAGAAACACACATAGGCTGAAAATAAAGGGATGGAGGAAGATCTACCAAGCAAATGGAGAACAAAAAAAAGCAGGGGTTGCAATCCTAGTCTCTGATAAAACAGACTTTAAACCAGCAAAGATCAAAAGAGACAAGGCCATTACATAATGGTAAAGAGATCAATTCAACAAGAAGAGCTAACTCTCCTAAATATATATGCACCCAATACAGGAGCACCCAGATTCATAAAGCAAGTCCTTAGAGACTTACAAAGAGACTTAGACTCCCATACAATAATAATGGAAGACTTCAACACTCCACTGTCAACATTAGACAGATCAACAGGACAGAAAGTTAACAAGGATATCCAGGAATTGAACTCAACTCTGCAGAAAGCAGACCTAATAGACATCTACAGAACTCTCCACCCCAAATCAACAGAATATACATTCTTCTCAGCACCACATCACACTTATTCCAAAATTTACCACATAATTGGAAGTAAAGCACTCCTCAGCAAATGTACAAGAACAGAAAGTGTAACAAACTGTCTCTCAGACCACAGTGCAATCAAACTAGAACTCAGGACTAAGAAACTCAATCAAAACTGCTCAACTGCATGGAAACTGAACAACCTGCTCCTGAATGGCAGAAACAAAGATGTTCTTTGAAACCAATGAGAACAAAGATACAACATACCAGAATCTCTGGGACACATTTAAAGCAGTGTGTAGAGGGAAATTTATAGCACTAAATGACCACAAGAGAAAGCTGGAAAGATCTAAAATTGACGCTCTAACATCACAATTAAAAGAACTAGAGAAGCAAGAGCAAACACATTCAAAAGCTAGTAGAAGGCAAGAAATAACTAAGATCAGAGCAGAAATGAAGGAGATAGAGACACAAAAAACCTTCCAAAAAATCAATGAATCCAGGAGTTGGTTTTTTGAAAAGATCAACAAAATTGATAGACTGCTAGCAAGACTAATAAAGAAAAAAAGAGAGAAGAATCAAATAGACACAATAAAAAATGATAAAGGGGATCTCACCACTGACCCCACAGAAATACAAACTACCATCAGAGAATACTATAAACACCTCTATGCAAATCAACTAGAAAATCTAGAAGAAATGGATAATTTCCTGGACACTTACACTCTCCCAAGACTAAACTAGGAAGAAGTTGAATCCCTGAATAGACCAATAGCAGGCTCTGAAATTGAGGCAATAATTAGTAGCCTACCAATCAAAAAAAGTCCAGGATCAGATGGATTCACAGCTGAGTTCTACCAGAGGTACAAGGAGGAGCTGGTATCATTCCTTCTGAAACTATTCCAATCAATAGAAAAAGAGGGAATCCTCCCTAACTCATTTTTATGAAGCCAACGTTATCCTGATACCAAAGCCTGGCAGAGACACAACAAAAAAAGAGAATTTTAGACCAATATCCTTGATGAACGTCGATTCAAAAATCCTCAATAAAATACTGGCAACCCGGATCCAGCAGCACATCAAAAAGCTTATCCACCATGATCAAGTAGGCTTCATCCCTGGGATGCAAGGCTGGTTCAACATACGCAAATCAATAAACATAATCCAGCATATAAACAGAACCAAAGACAAAAACCACATGATTATTTCAATAGATGGAGAAAAGGCCTTTGACAAAATTCACCAGCCCTTCATGCTAAAATCTCTCAATAAACTAGGTATGGATGGAACGTATCTCAAAATAGTAAGAGCTATTTATGACAGACCCACAGCCAGTATCATACTGAAGGGGCAAAAACTGGAAGCATTCCCTTTGAAAACTGGCACAAGACAGGGATGCCCTCTCTCACCACTCCTATTCAACATAGTGTTGGAAGTTCTGGCTAGGGCAATCAGGCAAGGGAAAGAAATCAAGGGTATTCAGTTAGGAAAAGAAGAAGTCAAATTGTCCCTGTTTGCAGATGACATGATTGTATATTTAGAAAACCCCATCATCTCAGCCCAAAATCTCCTTAAGCTGATAAGCAACTTCAGCAAAGTCTCAGGATACAAAATTGATGTGCAAAAATCACAAGCATTCTTATACAGCAGTAACAGACAAACAGAGAGCGAAATCAGGAATGAACTTCCATTCATAATTGCTTCAAAGAGAATAAAATACCTAGGAATCCAGCTTACAAGGGATGTAAAGGACCTCTTCAAGGAGAACTACAAACCACTGCTCAGTGAAATCAAAGAGGACACAAACAAATGGAAGAACATACCATGCACATGGATAGGAAGAATCAATATCATGAAAATGGCCATACTGCCCAAGATAATTTATAGATTCAATGCCATCCCCATCAAGCTACCAATGACTTTCTTCACAGAATTGGAAAAAACTGCTTTAAAGTTCATATGAAATCAAAAAAGAGCCCACATTGCCAAGACAATCCTAAGTCAAAAGAAAAAAGTTGGAGGCATCATGCTACCTGACTTGAAACTATACTACAAGGCTACAGTAACCAAAACAGCATGGTACTGGTACCAAAACAGAGATATAGACCAATGGAACAGAACAGAGTCCTCAGAAATAATACCACACATCTACAGCCATCTGATCTTTGACAAACCTGACAAAAACAAGAAATGGGGAAAGGATTCCCTACTTAATAAATGGTGCTGGGAAAATTGACTAGCCATAAGTAGAAAGCTGAAACTGGATCTTTTCCTTACTCCTTATACGAAAATTATTTCAAGATGGATTAGAGACTTAAATGTTAGACCTAATACCATAAAAACCCTAGAAGAAAACCTAGGTAGTACCATTGAGGACATAGGCATGGGCAAGGACTTCATGTCTAAAACACCAAAAGCAATGGCAACAAAAGCCAAAATTGACAAATGGGATCTAGGTAAACTAAAGAGCTCCTGCACAGCAAAAGAAACTACCATCACAGTGAACAGGCAATCTACAGAATGGGAGAAAATTTTTGCAATCTGCTCATCCGACAAAGGGCTTATATCCAGAACCTACAAAGAACTCAAACAAATTTACAAGAAAAAAACAACCCCATCCAAAATTGGGCAACGGATATGAACAGATGTTTCTCAAAAGGAGACATGCATACAACCAACAGACACATGAAAAAATGCTCATCATCACTGGCCATCAGAGAAATGCAAATCAAAACCGCAATGAGATACCATCTCACACTAGTTAGAATGGTAACCATTAAAAAGTCAGGAAACAACAGGTGCTGGAGAGGATGTGGAGAAATAGGAACACTTTTACACTGTTGGTGGGATTGTAAACTAGTTCAACCATTATGGAAAACAGTATGGCGATTCCTCAAGGAGCTAGAACTAGAAGTACCATGTGACCCAGCCATCCCATTACTGGGTATAAACCCAAAGGATTATAAATCATGCTGCCATAAAGACACATGCACACGTATGTTTATTGTGGCACTATTCACAATAGCAAAGCCTTGGAATCAACCCAAATGTCCATCTGTGACAGACTGGATTAAGAAAATGTGGCACATATACACCATGGGATACTATGCAGCCATGAAAAAGGGTGAGTTTGTGTCCTTTGTAGGGACATGGATGCAGCTGGAAACCATCATTCTCAGCAAACTATGGCAAGAAGAGAAAACCAAACACCGCATGTTCTCACTCATAGGTGGGAACTGAACAATGAGATCACTTGGACTCGGGAAGGGGAACATCACACACCAGGGCCTGTTATAGGGATGGGGAAGGGGGGAGGGATTGCATTGGGAGTTATACCTGATGTAAATGACGAGTTGATGGGTGCTGATGCGTTCATGGGTGCAGCATACCAACATGGCAGAAGTATATGTATGTAACAAACCTGCACGTTGTGCACATGTACCCTAGAACTTAAAGTATAATAATTAAATATAAATAAATATATAAATGAAAGAAAAAAAAGAAAGAAAATAGTGTGATGAGGCACAGTGGTTCATGCCTGTAATTCCAGCACTTTCGGAGGCCGAGGCGGGTGGATTACAATGTCAGGAGACTCAGACCATCCTGACTAACACGGTGAAACCCCGTCTCTACTAAAAATGCAATAATAAATAAATAAATAAATAATTAACTGGGCGTGGTGGTGGGTGCCTGTAGTCCCAGCTACTGGGGAGGCTAAGGCAGGAGAATGGTGTCAACTGGGGAGGCGGAGCTTGCAGTGAGCTGAGATCATACCACTGCACTCCACCCTGGGTGACCGAGACTCCATCTAGAAAAAAAAAAAAAAAAGAAAAAGAAAATAGTCTGTAAGTCGATCTTTTGGGCATATGGACTGCCCTATGAGCCTGAAATGGGTGCTCCCAATCTGTATGAGAGCCTGACATCCATCACTTTCTGGACTTGTCCACTTCTCCCTTCCCCTTTCCTCTTGCTTCCTGGAAACATAGAAACCTTATAATGAAATAAAACAACTGGCTCCACCATAAACACAACCCCTTCAATGGGCTTCTTTCTTTACTATTGTATCTTTGAGTTTTAGACATTTCAGCAACCCTCAATCATCTTAACATTTCCCTTAAGCTGGAAAAATAAAAAATAAAACACTCCATTGGTGAGAAAAAAAAAAAAAAAGATCAGTGGTTGCTGTATTTGTGATGGAGGAGGGAACAATGACAAGGCAGAACACAGAGGATGTTAGTACAGCAAAAAGGCTAAATGGAAAATTTCAGAAATAAACAATTGATAGGTTTTAAATTGTGCATTGTTCTGAGTAGTGTGATGAAATCTCACACTGTTTCACTCTTTTCCTTCATCTCAAGGGAATGAAGAGTGAGCATGGTATAAGGTAAGTTGAGAGGGAAAGAAAAGCCACATTCACATAACTTTTATTATAGTACAGTTATGTTGTTATAATAGTTCTATTTTAATATTAGTTATTGTTAATCTCTTATTGTACCTAATTTATAAACTAAATTTTGTCATAGATATGTATGTATCCTAAAAGGTATAAGAGAAAACATGTGATAATAAAGTTCAGTACTGTCCCCTTTTAGGCATCCATTGATGGTCTTGCAGCATATCCCCTTTGGATAAGGGAGGCTGCTGTACCCTATATACTAGTAACCATGGATATAGGTCTGTCTAATCACATGGAATGCACAACATTAAGAGTGAATTCTAATGTAAACTATGAAACTTTGGTTATGGTGTGTCAACGTAGGCTCATCAATGTACCACTCTTCTGGGGGCGAGGGAGGGAGGGTTGGTAATGTGGAAAGCTATGTAACTATTGTTATAGGAAGTATTCATATGTGGGAGAACTCTGTACCACCTTCTTAATTTTGCTGTGAATGTAAAACTGCTCTAAAAACCTATTGTAAAAAAAGAAAATGAAAAGCCAAATACATTGACCTTTGTCAGCCCACTTAAACAGACTTGGTGTTTTTTTTTTTTTTTTTTGAGGCGGAGTCTCGCTCTGTCGCCCAGACTGGAGTGCGGTGGCCGGATCTCAGCTCACTGCAAGCTCCGCCTCCCGGGTTTACGCCATTCTCCTGCCTCAGCCTCCCGAGTAGCTGGGACTACAGGCGCCCGCCACCTCGCCCTGCTAGTTTTTGTATTTTTAGTAGAGACGGGGTTTCACCGTGTTAGCCGGGATGGTCTCGATCTCCTGACCTCGTGATCCGCCCGTCTCGGCCTCCCAAAGTGCTGGGATTACAGGCTTGAGCCACCGCGCCCGGCCGACTTGGTGTTTTAAATCAATTTTTAAACACTTTTAAAAATAAACTTTCATAATAAACACTAATTTAATAAACTACATGAATTATGCGTTTAGGATAAAATCATTTGAGTTATATAGAACATACTTGTGTGCATGTGTGTGCATATGTGTGTATAAAGAAGAAAATAAAAGCAGTATTTTGTGGCTTCTGAGAAAAGTTATCGTTCTTTATAAAATGATTAAGAATTTTTTTCTGGGTTAGTTTGTACATGAATATTATACGTTTTATCACTGAATATATTTTTTGTTTGCTTTAACAACCAGCGAGTTAACATATAAATATCACCTGAACAGTAAGACTTATAAATTAAAGTGGGCTGTGAATGCTTTCTTCAAGATTTTTATTTTTCTTTTTTAGTCATATAGTCTTTTAACCCATAACTACACTTCTGGTTATTATGATTATTTTTTAATTGTATGTATCTTTCTATGCCAGTGTAGATCAGTTTAGAGGCCAAGTTATTTATGTGAAGGTGACAGTAGGAGTGGTTTCCTTAGCCACAATGTTCTGTCTAAAACTCTTAACTGTAAAGTGTACAGTATAGTATTAATACGTTCTTTCAAGTCATTATACTTTTTATTGGCATACATAAGAATACTTCCTGTTTCTTTCTTCTTTTAGGTTTAGAGTCCCAGCTTCTTCTTTTGTCACAAATGTAAGACATTTTCAGAGTCCTTTCTCAGTATTTAATACATGAAGATACCATTTACCTTGCCAGTTTTTCACTTCCTTTAATAGAAGAACTCTAGATGAATTTGCAAATGATAAACCTGCTTAGTCATCTAATGCAGACGTCTGTATTCTTGGACCTGAACTAAGACGTATTTTTGGCTGTTCAAAAATTTTGCCAAAATGATGAGTAATTTGCTGTCTCATTCTTCTGTGATTATTTTCCCTTAGCAAAAGCAACTTCCTATTCTTTACCATTGAAAAAGTTGCCAGGAAAGGGTCTTAAACTATAAACGAAATGATTAAATGGATGATGGCTTACATAGGGCGCATTTGTTAATGCATCATTGATCACCTTACCACAACATTTCATTAGACCCTGACATGAGATGCAACCTACAGTTTTAACCACCAAATGACCACAAGCACGTATTTGTTTGCCCTGTTGGCCTGTAGAAAAGCCTGTTAATAAGGCAACATACCCTTGGGTCAGAAGCTTCAGAGATAACCAAATATTTTTTTAAAGGAATCTACATAAAACATGAATTTGATAGTATTCACTGAACCCTTCTGTGACGTGAATTCAATGATTGTGTTCCTTAGATTAGTTGTGCAACCTGGATGAGTTCAGAAATTAGCACCTGAAACTGGTCATTAGGTGAAGCCTGTGTGCCATATGTCTTAATTTCCTCAAATCTGTTGCCTCCAAAACTTCAGCAGCTGAAATCCCAGACTCCATACACTGTTCTTAATTCCCAACATTCATCCAATCGGTAGCTATGCAGAGATCTCCATCTCTTCCTCACTTGTTAGCAGGTGAAGTGTAGCTGTGAGACCTGGCTTCCAGCCAAAGAAGGAGGAGCTTATGGTTATCTTGAGAAGTAGTAGCAATTATATAGGACCTTCATGTTGAGATTTAGAAAACTTCATTGGAATCAACTGATGAGGACACTAAGGTGAATAAGCTATTTAATAAGAGAGATCCAACTTCCGAAACTTCATCTGTGCTACTAGGAAGATAGAAATATCTGTGTTCTGAACAACTGCACTGCTCTGAGAGATATATGAATATTAAGAGAAGCGGGTATTATTACCGTCAGACGGCTGGAGTGCTTTTTCACAGTTAAGATGGAGTGGTTCTTGTTTAATTGTATCTAATTCTGCTCAATTTCTATAGGTTGCACATGGTTGAAATGGTTACTTGTGTTTACTCAGGTGTATATGCTCTGGTATAGAGAAATACCTACTCTTAAGGGGCGTGAACTGCAGCAGGGAAGTTCTGAGGGACAGTCCTGTAGTTGACAAACACCAGAATCAGGGTTTATACTTAGAGCTGTCTGGCTCAAAACTTTATGCCCTTTCTATGTATATATATATATATATATTCTGACATATTGTCATGCTAATGTATTCCCATGCCTAAAACCTATAATTTTGACACATACATACTTACAGACATTACAAAACTCTGTGAGACTAGAAGGCCAATTTGACAAGAGGATGCATTCTGGAATATTCTTCAAATAAGATATTGTTGCCTCTTTTGTGAAAAACTAAAGTAGAAGTGTGTATTTAGTGGTATTTAGTGTGTGTTTTACAGTGTGAAAATATTTAGGATATAAAATGGGCACCATTTATATTTCTAGACATGATGCAAATGGGGGGTATTTTAATATTAAACCATTTGTCTCTGATACCATCTCTGGCATCAACTGAAAACTTAGAACCAATGGGATGAAAAGAGCTGGGGGCTAGGACAGTGGATCTTATTTCTGTAAGATTCTATTTAGAAAACTCTCCTAAAATAAGTCACTGAATGTGACTCAGCACAGCTAGATCACGGAGTGGCGCAACTGTATGTACAGCCTGTTATCATTGCTGCATTCGCATATATAGAAAGAGAAACTTCACAAAGGTATTTGAAACTGAGGCCTGAAAGGAAGGGAGTGGTAGGTAATTCATACTTTCATGATTCCTGCTTGATATATTCTTTCTCTCATTGTAGAGGTAGTTCCATAGAGACACATCAATATCTAACCATGAGATTCTGGACTCTTAAGACTATACTGAATTTTTATGTGGCTTTTATCTTGTATCCCTTGAAAAGTGGTTGCATGAATTTTATGTGGAAAAAAGAAATAATATATAAATGGTAGGATAGTGAAAATATGTTTTGCCCCACACTGTGTTCCAGTCTATTGAAATTAAATATGGTCATGTGAATTGAGGATTGCAGGTATGTTTCCTATTGAACTAAGAAGTGGTCACATGACTACTTGCTTTGGTCAATTAAATATGAGCACACATGATGTGTGCTTTTTATAAGCCAAGTTTACTTTTGCCAAGTTATTTTCTCTCTGCCACAGGATCAGTCTGGACAAAATTGAGGCTTTTCTGTTAAACTAATATTCAGAATAAACACACAAAACAGAGACATTCTTGACCCTCAATAGACATGTAACTTGAGTGAGAAATAAACTTTTATTTCACAAGCCACTGCTGCAGTAGGGTCATTTGTTGCCACATAACTTAAGCTGAGTGAAAGAAGAAGGAAAGATTAGTAATAAGATTACCAAATATTTAAAAATAGTATAAAAACTGCTAACTTATTTTTATAACACGGCCACAGAAGATAAAGACTTTCAATAAAATTCTTATTAGTAAATGAAAGATAATTTAGTTTTGGGTTTGTTCGTTATATATAGAAAGTATTGAATTGAGATTATTAGAAATAAAATCCATCTTTTGCAGCTAAAATTAGTAGCATTGCCTAATTGTATAACTAAATATATGTTTATTCTTAAAGCTGATTCATGCAGTTTAATAAACCCATGAAATATATAATACAGACAAGCACATTGTTAAAAAATGTTAGTTAATGCAATTTGCATATTATGTGATTTCAAGTAGGTTAATGCATATATGAATGTATTTAGCTCATGATTACTTTAACAGTTAACATATCTATAACTAATGCAGTGCCATTACATTTTTAAAGTGTTATATTCTAAAAATAACCTTATAAATTTTATTGCTATATGTGAAACCTGCGTGTAGAATATAATTTTTCCATAAAAATAATGATGATAATAATAGTAACAATAAATGAGTATAAAAATTTCTAAGAGCTTCCTCTATTGCAGCCAGTGTTCTATGTGTCCCAAATGAAAAATTATGATTATCATTTTTTAACAAAAGGGAAACTGGGTCAGGAGATTACACAGAGTCTAAAAGACAGTGTAGAGATTTGGACTTAAGTAGTTTTATTCCAGGTCAATATTTCTTGACTATTCTCTCTCCCCACACATATGTAGAAAATTAATGTAATTTTAGCTATGTGAGTGTATGCATACACATACACATACATACATATAGCTAATCAATCTAATTTTAGCCTTCTAAAGGCAAAGATATTTTCTTAGCCAGAATTATTCATTCCCTGCGTTCTCTAAGAAACAGATTCTAAATGAAAAGCTTATGTGCTAACACTTTCTTCAGGTGTTGCAAAACAGAGAATAAGAGGGAAAAGAAACAGGTAACTAAAGAAGGAACCGGGGAGAGCAAATAAGAAAATAACGTTACTGAGCTAGACATTGCTTTGCAGTAATTCAGATCCATTAGCCTAATCAGTTGAAACATCTCCTTAGAAAATGCATGAAATCATTTTGTGCAGGAATAATCTATCTTGAGAAAAGAGGATATAAAATAATTTTCCAGTGTCCCATTGGCCAGAGCCCCCTTTTTGGGCTTCTGTCTGACAGTCCCTGGATAAGCTAGAACTTCCATGGGTTCAGTCTGGTGAGAGTATGAGCAAAGTGGTCTCTCCTCAGTCAGTGGAAGAGGTGCTGGTGACAACTAGCGCTTTATGTCCATGAAAATAGTGTAAGCTATTGTGAGGGCTCTTCAAGTCTGGAGTCAGAGCAAGTGGTGAAGGCCTGTATCGTCTTTTATGACCTAGCATAGAAAATCACGTAGCGTTATTTCCAACGCATTCTGTTTATAGAAGTAGTTACAAAGGCTCATCCACATTCAAAAATAGAGGACATGGATTCCGTTTTCTCAGTAAACTATGGCAGGGGTTGAAAAAGCGTGTGCAATTGAAAATATTTTTGAAAATTAAATTTGCCAATGTCTTGGTCAGTCCTGCTATACCAGAATATCTGAGACTAGGTAATTCATTTAAAGAAAGGTTTATTTCTTATACTTCTGGAGGGCTGTAAGTCCAAGGTCCATCTGGTAAGGACCATCTTGCTACATCATCCAATGGTGGAAAACAGAAGGAAGGGCAAGAGAACACAAGCAAGCAACAGGTGGCCAAACTCACTTTTATAACAAGCCCACTCTCGTGATAACAAACCAACTTCTTCAATAATGACATTAACCCACTAATGACAGCAGATCCCTCATAACTTAATTACCTTTTATTAGACCCACCTTCCACCACTGTTGCATTGGAGATTAAGTTCCCAATGCACAAATTTTGGAGAACACTTTCACACCATATCAGTCACGTTGTCTTCTGACCACACCAAAAAAAAGAAAAAAATCATATTTCTCTTATTTGCAAAATACAACCATCATTGTTCCCAAACCCATCAAAGTCTTATCCTGTGATATCATTGGATTAGCCTAGAGGCTTGAGGATTTTGTTATCTAAATCAGGTCCAGGTGTAGATGATTCTTTTCAGTCTGATATGATATCTCAATGTAACTCTTTCATTACCAACCTTCTCATTCAGAAAACATGCAATATAACAAGACATGTATTTTTCCACATGCCTCCCAACATATGCTGTTGGATGAGGTATAGGATATCTGCCATAGGTAATTCCCATCATAAAGGAAAAATACAGCCGGAACACGATAGTCAGTGACTTGGCCATGACAATTTTAAAATCCAGTCAGACATATGCTGTCAGTTCCTTGATTACAGTATAGTGCTATGGAGAATTACAGGTTTGGAAATATTTTCCAAATTCTTGACTCAACCTTCTGGACCTCTCTTTTACCATCTCAGTTATTCTTTATTTTTATATAAAAGTTACCCCCAATTTGTAGTTCAGTATTTTCATCATCCTTCTTGTTGCCCACAGAAATATGAAAGTCCAAAAGCTTCTCCCCATTTTGTGCTGTCCTGGTCCCGTTAAGCCCAGCTACTACAGTTCATTCATTTGAAAGCTATTTGAGTTGTTTATGAATGAGTAAATAATCTGTAGAAGGAGTTAGCATTTTTTTTCTTTAAAGGTCAGAAAATAAATATTTCTCTTTTTGCAACCATATGGTCTCTGACACAATTATTCAGCTCTGTGGTTGTAGCATGAAAACAACCATAAACAGTATGTAAATGAAGGTATGTGGCAGTGTGGGAATGAATTTTTACCTGCAGAAATATTCAGTGAGCTTGATCTGGCCTTTTGTTTATACTATGCTGATGCCTTCCTCCACTTCTAGCAATTATATTAGACGTAAGTCATTTCCACTGATCTCTTTGAAATGAGTCCCTTCTTGTTTACATCCCTGTTAAACTACTGTATGACAATGTCCTTAAATCCAAAGGAGCTTTATTATTTAAAAGAGAAGATTTGCAAACAACAACCCTATGATTCTCAGGGGGCCTTTTGTCTGTTTGGAAGTCTTTTGTATATGTAAAACAGCCTATAAACCACTGCCTTAAATATTTCTGAGTTCCTGGCTAAAGGTTTTTGAATAATAACCTTGGTTTCATTTTTCTGTACCACCCAAATCCAGGGTAGGGAGCAAGGCCTTGGATTTGGTTTTGTATGAAAGTAATTTCTTAACTGTAGCATCGTTTGCCTTTTTGAAAGGCAGGACTTGTGTAACAGTTTACTTTTCTATCCTAGCAAGTTTGATTTCCTTTATATTTAATAGTTTTATCTTCATCATTCTTTTATTTCTTCGTATAGTTTGCTTTGAAAGCCAGTCAACATATTGTAAAAGTTTTGAGGCTACATTGAGAAGCTACATAAAGGTGGTTTCAATGACAGTCTCAGCTAATGTCCCTACTGACAACATCGAATCCCTGGCCAAGTGATTAGATAATTCCAGTCTCTGGCCTTTGAGTCCTCCAGCTTTTGCAGAATAGAGCAATGATAAGCCATCCCTACTGAGTTCTTCCCGAATTGCACATTCATTAGTAAAATAAATGTTTCTTTTAGTCATTAAATTTTGGTATTAATCTTTTAAGCTGCAATAGATAAGTAGACCAATATCTAACTTAAAATATTGGTAAAGATCTCCTCATCAGTTTCCTCAAATGAATTAATATTGACAAACTGTAAAAAAAGTGGAGTTTCCTAAAACACAAATTCTTCAGGCAATTTATCCTTAAAACACAAAAAGTTAACATCTTCTAAGACAATTTGCTTCCATGTGGAAATGGGAATATTCTTTTATTAGCTTGCAGGAAATTGTGCATGATTCATTCACTCAGCAATGTGATATCAACTGACTGAGAGATTTTAATAGTTTCTTGATTATAATATATTGAGCACTATCATGGGCCTTAAACATTTTGAAGTTAACTTTGTGCTTTATAGATAATATGTTCCTAAATTTTGAAAGAGTTTCCTCCAATGGGTAATTCAGCTGGCTTATTATTTTTTACTGTTTAAACTTGTAAATCTGTAAATTGCTACTCTGTAGGCTAGCTATTTCTGAAACTGAAATAAACCTATGTCCTCTGCAAAGAAATGTCACTCACAGAAAGAATATGTTAGAGTAAAATGATCCTTTAACCTTTGCCAAATTGTATCAAGAAAACTATCTCCACTGATTTTTTTTTTTTTTTTTTATATTTCAATGGTGGTTCAGATTTTTCCTCTGACTTTCAAGATATTATACAAAGTAGAGTTTACTTCCATTACTCAATTCAATTTAGAAACTAAAAAGAACAGACCAGGAGTGAATCACAAATAGTGATTATTGAAGACAATTATAAAGCCCTTATCGTTTCCTGGGAATTTTTCTGAGTCCTTTATATGCATTTAGAGTATTTAATCCTCAGCAGTTGCTTATGAGATAGGTTCACTCATGATCCCTATCTGACTGATGAGGAAACAGAGGTATAGATCTATCAAGAAACACAAAAGAGGTCATTTGACTAGGAAGTGGCGGAGCCAAAATTCAGACCACATTTTCACTGATTTGTGGGTCCATGATCTTAATCACCTAAGCCTGCTTCAGTAATAATCCTTGTACCTGCATGTGATATGGTTTGGCTGTGCCCCTATCCAAATCTCATCTTGAATTGTAGCTCCCACAATTCCCAGGTGTCATGGGAGAGACCTAATAGTAGGTAATTGAATCATGGGGGCAGGTCTTTCTTATGCTGTTCTTGTGATAGTGAATAAGTCTCATGAGATCTGTTGGTTTTATAAAGAGGAGTTTCACTGCACAAATTCTCTCTCTCTTGTCTGCTGCCATGTAAGATGTGCCTTTCCCATTTCCCCATGATTGTGAGTCCTCCCTAGCCACATGTAAGTGTGAGTCCATTAACCTTTTTCTTTATAAATAACCCAGTCTCAGGTATGTCTTTATCAGCAGCATGATAATGGACTAATACATTATGGTTTACATTCTTTAAACATTTCTTATTATTTATTTTAGTTAATATTTTAAGATAATCATTTGAGACAGTTATAACTTGAGAATTCCAATATCTTGTCTGCAGTATAATATGGAAATTGAGGCTCACAGTGAAGCTTTCACAGCATTGAATGGTGAATCTCGCTTGTCAAACCAGTTTCTGGTTTAGCCGTGTCTTCTTTTAACAAATTCTCAGATCTGAGATTATCATGTTATTCTTTCTTTTTTCAGATTATTGTTAAACATTACTTTCCTTCTTCTTACAAAACAAACTGTATACTAACGTCACTTACTTGTACATGCACACTGCAGTTCATGAGCTTTTAAAAGAGAAAAGTTTCTGTTTATCACAAAAGTCTTGATGAATCACAAAATGCCTTTGGCATTTATTGTCAAAACTCATCTTTATGACACTTTGTCTTGTTTTCACTTGATTTTGAGAAAGGGGGCACCACGTGTTTGCTACTTTTAATGACTTATAAATAATGTCATAAAAATCTCCTTCTAGTTGTCTGCATATTTCATTAGTCAGATGATCATTAAGTGAGCTACACATTTTGTCATGCTACTATTTTATTCAATGTTGCTTAAATAAGAAAATATTAACAATAATTTTTATGTATCATAAAATTATGTATTTGACAGCATACATGGAAAAGCCACATGAAAATGTTTTGGCTGACAGTCATGGCTAATGTCCCTACTGACAGTTAGGCCCAACTTCCTGATCAAGAGTTGAGATGATTCCAGCTTCTGGCTATTGTGGTGGGGGCTGAAACAGAAAAGAGGAGAACTACAGAGAATGCTTTCATCTTCTTGGATAATATTTAAGTAATCATGAACAGACTGTTAATAGAAATGTAGACATTTAAGCCCATTCTGGTGATATAAATGAGGGAAATGAAGAACATGTTATTAGACAAAAGTCATTTCCACTGATCTCTTTGAAATGAGGCACTTCTTGTTTGCATCCCTGTCAAGATGTTGTAGGACAATGTCCTTAAATCCAAAGGATGTCTATTATTTAAAAGAGATAATTTGCGAAGCACAGGCTTAAGATTTTTAGAAGCTTTTTTGTCTGTTTGTAGCAGTTCTCCTTTCTCTATGTGATGTTGTCTATGAGGCACTGCCTTAAAGAAGTATTTCTGAGCTCTTGGCTAAAGATTGTACAGGAATAACTTTGGCTTCATATTTGTACCACCAAATCAAGGGGAGGAAACAGTGCCTTGGATTTCATTCTGTATAAAAGTATTTTTAATTATAACATCATTTGCCTTTTCACAGGCAAGAATAAGAATTAACTTTTCCATCCTAGCAATTTTTGGCTCCCTTATATTTAATAGTTCTGTCTTTAACTTACCTTTATTTTATTAAATGTTTGCCTTCAAAACTCACTTAACATATTGTGAGAGAAATTTGAGGGTACACTGAGAATAAAAAAAACGGATTGGAATGTTGGTAGAAATATGAACATTAAAAGCTATTATTCCAAGGAGATTACAAATGGCAATGAAAAACATATTATTGGAAACTAGAGAAACAGTGACCTTTGTTATGAAGTGGCAAATAACTTGACTGAATTGTGTTTATGTTGTAGCATTTTGTAGATGGCAGAACATGTGAGGAATTAAATTAGATGTTTAGCTCAGGAAATTCTAAAATAAATGTTTCAGAAATGGCTTGGTGTCTTCTGACTGCTAATTGTAAAATGTGAGAAGAGAGAGATAAATTGAGGTAAATTGTCTCTATTTTAAGTTATTTGAGAAGTCTGGTAGGAGGTGGTACTTTATTGTGGTTTTGATTTGCATTTCTCTAATGATTAAGGATATTGAGCATTTTTTTCATGTGTTTCTTGGCCACATAAATTTCTCTTATTGCAATGTGTTTCTCATGTTCTTTCCCATTTAATAGAGTAGTTTGACTTTGCTTGTTAATTGTTTAGGTTTCTAAGAGATTTTTAATATTAGACCTTTGTTAAAGCATAGTTTGCGTATATTTTCTCCCATTCTGTAAGTTGTCTGTTTATTATGCTGCTGGTTGCTTTTGCTGTGCAGAAGCTCTGTAATGAGATAGCACTTGTAAAGTTTTGTTTGTTTGTTTTACAATTGCTTTGGAGTCTTAATACATCATAAAATCATTGCTTGGGCCTATGTCCAAAATGGCATTTCCTAGGTTTTCTTACATGGTTTTTATACTTTTAGGTTTTACAGTTAAGTTTTTAATGCATTGTAAGTTGATTTTTGTATATTGTAAAAAGTAGTAGTCCAGGTTCAATCTTCTGTATACATCTAACCCATTATCCCAGCACCATTTATTGAATAGAAAGCCTGTTACCCATTGCTTTGTACTGTCACCTCTGTAAATGATCAGATGGTTGTAGGTGTGTGACTTTATTTCTGGATTGTCTAACCAGTTTCATTGGTCTACATGTATGTTTTTGTACCAGTACCATGCTGTTTTGGTTATTATAGCTTTGAATTATAGTTTGAAGTAGAATTGTGTGATGACTAGCTTTTTGCTTTCTACTTACGATTGTGTTGACTCTTCGGGATCTTTTGTTATTCCAAATGAATTTTGGAATCGTCTTTTCCTAATTTTGTGAAAATATCATTGGTAGTTTGATAGCAATAACATTAAATCTGTAAACTGCCTTGGGCAGTATAACCATTTTAACAATATTGATTCTTCCTCCTCATGAGCATGGAATACTTTTCCATTTGCTTGTGTTGTCTCTGATTATTTTTTATTGTTATTAGTGTTTTCTAACTCTTATTGTGGATATATGTCACTTCCCTGGCCAGGCATGTTCCTAGCTCTTTTATTCTTTTGGTGACTATAGGGAATGGAATTGTGGTTTTTCATTTGGCTCTCAACTTGGATGTTGTTAATGTATATACATGGTATTGATTTTTGTACGTTGATTTTGTAGAGCGAAGCTTTGCCAAAGTTTTTTTTTATTTCCTTTTTTTTTTTTTTATTAGATCTGGGAGTCTTTGTGAAGAGACTATTTGGTTTTCAGGTGTAAAATCATATTGTCTGCAAATAGACGTAGTTAGACTTTCTTTTTATTTCGATGCCTTCTATTTCTCTTTACAGATTGCTCTGGCTAGGATTTCCAGTACTACGTTGAATAGGAATGATGAGAGTGAGCATACTTCTCTTGTTTCAGCTCTCAAAGCAATGCTTCCAGCTTTTGGTCATTCAGTATGATGTTGGTTGTGGGTGTGTCTAGATGGCTCTTATTATTTTTAGGTACATTCCTTTAATGCTTCATTTGCTATGGATTTTTAACATAAAAGGGTATTAAATTATATTTAAAGTATTTTTTTGTGTCCATTGAGATAATCGTGTTGGTTGTGTTTTTAGTTCTCTTTATGTGATAAATCACATTTCTTAATTTGTGTATGTTGCACCTACCTTGCATCCCAGGAATAAAGACTACTTGATTGTAATGGATTACATTTTTGATGGGCTGCTGGATTTGGTGTGCTAGACTTTCTTTGAGAATTTTTGCATCTATATTCATCAGGGATATTGGCCTGAAGTTCTTTTTTTTTTTTTTTCACTGTGTCTCAGGCAGGTTTTGGTAGTTGAAAGATACTGGCCTCAGATGATTAGGAAGACCCACTCCTCAATTTTTTGGAATAGTTTCAGTAGAATAGGTACCAGTTCTTCTTTATACATCTGGTTGAATTCAGCTGTGAATTCTTGTGGTCCAGAGCTTTTTCCGGTTGGTATGTTTTTAAATTACTGATTCAGTTTTGGAATTCATTATTGGTCTGTTCAGGATTTCAATTTATTTCCTGGTTCAATCTAATATATATATATTATATATGTTAATATCTAATATATATTAGATATTAGATATAGATATTATATATCTAATATATATTAATATCTAATATATATTATGTATCTAATGTATATGAGGCTAGAGTACAGTGATGAGATCTCGGCTCACTGCAACCTCTGCCTCCTCGGTTCAAGTGATTCTTATGCCTCAGCCTCCCGAGTAGCTGGAATTACAGGCTTGCACCATCACGCTCAGATAATTTTTATTATTTTCAGTTGAGATGGAGTTTCACCATGTTTCCCAGGCTAGTCTTGAACTCCTGACCTCAACTGATCCACCCATCTTGGCCTCCTAAAGTGCAGGGATTATAGGCATGAACTATAAAGCCTGGTGCAATCTACTTCTATGTTCTTAAAGGACAATTTTGCTGTGCAAAATAGTCTTAGTTGGCAGGACTTTTAAAAAAATGTTAGTATTTCAATACATTATCCCACTCTCTCCTGGCCTGCAAGATCTCTGCTGATAAATTACTGAGAGTCTAATAGACATTAGTCTAATAGACATTACTTTCTATATGGCAAGTCATTTTTCTCTCACTACTTTCGAAATTCTCTGTCTTTGATTTTAGAAATTTAATAATAACATGTTTCAGTGTAGGCTTTTTTTGAGTTGAACTTATTTGTAGATATTTGGGCTTCCTAAGATTTTGATATCCATTCATTTGCTTTCATTTTCAGTCATTATTTCTCTCCATACCCTTTTCCCCCTTCTCTGATTTACTTTTGAGACTTCTATATTATTTGTCTGCTTTATGATGTCACATCAGTTCTGTAGCAATCTTCACTTTTTTGAATTCCTTTGTCTCTATTTTTCTATTTGAGTAATTTGAAAAGACCTGTTTGATTTTGTCACTTTATTCTTTTGCTTAATAAGGTTAACTATTGAAATTCTCTTTTGAATTTTCTAGTTTAGTCATTATATTCTTTCATTCCAGAATTTCTGTTTATTTTTTCTGATTTCTATTTCTTCCTGAATGTTTCATTTTGTTCATATATTTTTTTAATAATATTTTCGTTTGTCTGTGTTCTCTTGCAGCTCATTAAACTTCTTTAAGATGATGACTTCACGTTATTTGTCAAGCACTTCATGGGTATCCATTTCTTTAAGGATCAGTTATTGAAGCTTTGTTAGTCTCCATTTGGGTGTTATGTTGTATTGACTATTAATGATTCTTGCATTGTTTCTGTAAATTTAAAGGAGAAAACTTCTCTTGTGGTTCTTACAGACTGGTTTTGTCAGGAAAGGATCTTCTGCAGTGAAGCAGGACTGGATCTGGTCATGGAGCTCTAGTAGGTTTGCAGTTAGTGAGCCTGTTAAAAGGGGTATAGATAGATGAGGCTTCTGCCATGATCCAGGATGCACAGTATTTCCTCTGGGACCATGGACATTTAGAACTGGAGGCAAATCCACAAGCAAATGGGGATACTTCCAGGTTTGGAGTCAAGTCTCTGGTGGTAGACCTGCTACTGGGGCATGAACTTGCCTTCTCAAGAAACTTTCCTTG
Source organism: Trachypithecus francoisi (assembly GCF_009764315.1). Lineage (NCBI taxonomy): Eukaryota > Metazoa > Chordata > Mammalia > Primates > Cercopithecidae > Trachypithecus > Trachypithecus francoisi. The sequence continues at coordinate 32,399,156 of NW_022681463.1, forward strand.
GTATTGAACCTCATTGGATTTTGACTACCTCTTACTTAGGTCAAAAAACTTCTAAAAGATTTCTACTTTACCTATGAATAGTAGCCAAATTGTTGTTCTCATAGGTGGGTAATAACCTGACTTGTCCTTATTTGTCATCTTGTTGACTTGTTTCTCATTTTTAAAGATGATTGGTTTTCAAGCTATTTGCAGGTGTGTCTAATGACTTCGAGTGCTTGTAATATGTCTTGTGTGGCACCAGGGATGCTAGAAAAAATTCTAGATATTTAAGAGTCCTTCAAGTTAAAGTAACTATTAGAAAGCTAAAAAATGAACATTGCCAGCGTATTAAAGGCAATTGCTAAATATGAGGGTATGCAACAGTGTCTGATTAATTTTTTTCGAAAAATTTGGGAAAAAATTCAGAAACATAGTAACATTGAAAATTGCATTGATATATTTTAACAAACTTTCAGGTTGAAAGAATAGCATTTCATCAAGAGCAAAGGAATTAATGTATTAAAATGAACAGCATTTTTGGAGTATGGTAAGATATCACAATACATTAAATATGGATTGAATGAGAAGAAAGAGTAATTTATGTAGAAAATTTTGTTTTAAGAGAAACTATATATCATCTTTCATTAGTTTTGCATATTTTGTTTGTAAAACTCAGCTTGAAGAAGGATCCATATTCTAGAAACTTGTTACAATAACTTGAAATTATGTTTTAGAATGTCACCAGGATTTCCTTCCTCCATTCTTTTCTTCTTTCTGTTTTTTCCAAGTTTTCATCATTGTCTTCAAATATGAATATTTGTGATTTAAACTACAGAAAGTCTGATTCTATAGTGTGAAGTGAAGTTATCAGGATCATTTTGGTAGACAAAATAATGTCCCACCAATGATTATCATGTCCTGTACTCTGCAGCCTGTGTTTGTGTTACCTTACATAGCCAAATGACTTTGCATACATGGTTTAGTACCTTTACATAAGAGAGTGGTCCTGGGATATCTGGAAAGACCCAATGTAATCAAAAGGGTCATTATAAAAGGTAAGCATGATGGGCAGAGTTAGAAAAAAAATTAATTATGAAAATGGGATACATTTGGAAATGCTATACTGCTGGCTTTGAAGATGAAAGAACATGTAACAAGGAAAATAGGTGGCCTTTAGAAAGTGGAAAAACCATAATGGTTGAACTAGTTTACAATCCCACCAACAGTGTAAAAGTGTTCCTATTTCTCCACATCCTCTCCAACATCTATTGTTTCCTGACTTCTTAATGATTGCCATTCTAACTGGTGTGAGATGGTATCTCATTGTGGTTTTGATTTGCATTTCTCTGATGGCGAGTGATGACGAGCATTTTTTCATGTGTCTGTTGGCTGTATGGATGTCTTCTTTTGAGAAATGTCTGTTCATATCCTTTCCCCACTTTTTGATGGGGTTGTTTGTTTTATTCTTGTATATTTGTTTGAGTTCTTTGTAGATTCTGGATATTAGCCCTTTGTCAGATGAGTAGGTTGCAAAAATTTTCTCCCATTCTGTAGGTTGCCTGTTCACTCTGATGGTAGTTTCTTTAGCTGTGCAAAAGCTCTTTAGTTTAATTAGATCCCATGTGTCAATTTTTGCTTTTGCTGCCATTGCTTTTGGTGTTTTAGACATGAAGTCCTTGCCCATGCCTATGTCCTGAATGGTACTACCTAGATTTTCTTCTAGGGTTTTTATGGTATTAGGTCTAACATTTAAGTCTCTAATCCATCTTGAATTAATTTTCGTATAAGGAGTAAGGAAAGGATCCAGTTTCAGCTTTCTACTTATGGCTAGCCAATTTTCCCAGCACCATTTATTAAATAGGGAATCCTTTCCCCATTTCTTGTTTTTGTCAGGTTTGTCAAAGATCAGATGGCTGTAGATGTGTGGTATTATTTCTGAGGACTCTGTTCTGTTCCATCGGTCTATATCTCTGTTGTGGTACCAGTACCATGCTGTTTTGGCGATTCCTCAAGGATCTAGAACTAGATGTACCATATGACCCAGCCATCCCACTACTGGGTATATACCCAAAGGATTATAAATTACTCTACTACAAAGACACATGCACATGTATGTTTATTGCGGCACTATTCACAATAGCAAAGACTTGGAATCAACCCAAATGTCCATCTGTGACAGACTGGATTAAGAAAATGTGGCACATATACACCATGGAATACTATGCAGCCATAAAAAAGGATGAGTTTGCGTCCTTTGTAGGGACATGGATGCAGCTGGAAACCATCATTCTTAGCAAACTATCACAAGAACAGAAAACCAAACACCGCATGTTCTCACTCATAGGTGGGAACTGAACAATGAGATCACTTGGACTCGGGAAGGGGAACATCACACACTGGGGCCTATCAGGGGGAGGGGGGAGGAGGGAGGGATTGCATTGGGGAGTTATACATGATATAAACGTTATGCACATGTACCCTAGAACTTAAAGTATAATAAAAAAATAAATAAATAAATAAAGAAATAAAGAAAAACAAAAATGTGAAAGAAAAAAAAAAAGAAAAACATAATTACTCATAAAATAGTGTGAGAAAATTGTACCTACTAAAATATGTGACTCAAAATTAAATGTGTTTTCTTTGTGGGTGGACAGGTGGTGATATGCAAAAAAGGGGAAAAAAATCACAAAACACCTCCTCAAAGTTACCTTTTCTCTGCTTCTAAGTTTTAGAATGTTTGCATGTACTGAGAACAATGCACCATCTGTCATCAATATTGGGAGTTATCCAGCTGATTTGTTAACTTTATCACTGTATGTAACCCACCTCACTCTGTATCCTAGGCTAATGGGTCTAATTATATGTTTCAGAATACAGTAATTCTCAACCTCCAGTGTGCTTCAGACTCACTCTGTGAGCATAAGAAAATAAATCAATATGGATACCCAAAAAAAAAAAAAAAAAAAAGAAAGTGGAAAAACCAAGAGTCTCCTCTGAAGTCTCCAATAAAAGAATGCATAACCCCGCCAATACCTTGATTTTAGAAATATGACCTTCATAATTATAAAATTATATATTTGTGTAATTTTAAGCCACTGAGCTTGTTATATTTTATTTCAGCAACAATCAGAAGCTAATATAATTATTAATTTTAATAAGTCCCACCCCATATGATCCTGATATATGTGGTCTAAAGACCAGTCTAAGAATCACTAGAAAAGAATAAAAATTTCTCATAGGTTCAAAATCAATTCCTAGAGAAAAGTCCCATTAAAAACAATAATAAGCATGCTAAATACTGGGTTTCCAATGCAGCAACAAAGTCATATAGACAAATTTGAATAGTTTAGAGAACTATTGAATCTTGAATATTTTTATGCAAATATTGATTATTAAATCAAAAATTAGTTCTTGTTTGAGTAATATCAAACTAGCAATCAAAGCTAGATATAGATTAAAAGCTGGAAAAGGTAGAAGGTAAGGCACTATTACCACAGTTCAAGAAGGCCTGAGGCTCGCATTTGTGACAATTATAACTTAGATAAAATGCATTTGATCAAACATTTTAAATTTTTATTCAGCCCTGGGTTAATTGGTTGCATAAAATGTAATCAAGAGAAACAGAAATGACTTTTAGATTTGTGATTGCAATTGTTGTATAGCTAGTGAAGGTTTTGACAGAGAAAGTATATGTTGAAGATAACTGAGGCTTTTCATTTTATTTTTTGTATTCCATTAGGTAAATGTATAATTTAATTATACAACGTACATGAAAAATTTGAATTGCCTAATGTTATAAAAATCATAGTGTTCATTTGAAAATCAGAACTAGTGAACCACAAAAGAGAGTTCTGGAGTTAAACATTTAAGTGTTTGTTTGGCAAAATATTGATTGCCCTTTAGTGAGTTAAAATATTATCTTGTCTCTTACACCTTTACAGTTTTGGATAAACAGATGGTGAGGAGGACTCTGGCATACAAAAAAATAAGATGTGGGGAAATGATTATTTGGGGTATAATTAGTAGGAAAAAATATGTAGCCTCATTTCTAAGATGGAAAAATATTTAAATAACTTAATAGGCACAGTGTAAGTCAAAATATAACAATAGATTATATGGAAATATGAACATCTTTATTGCACACTAATGAATTCAACAATATAATTATACCTTGGAATGTTTTTGGCTAACCATTTATTATTGACCCAGAAAAAGGTAAATGGAGATACATATTCACACAAAGCATTCTACAAATGTATTATCACTTTAGCTGACAAAGAGTATGCTTAATTTGCAAAGCATCAGAATTCAAAATTAGTCATATATACTTATCTATACGTTATTTTAGTGTTTATTGGCATTGCACATATTGACCTTGAAGATTAAAGAAAACTCCATATGTTTTTACATATTTTAGTGGATCTGAGTGAAGGAACTGAATACAAATAATTGCATATAAGAGCAAGCAGCTGCATTAATTCAAGATAATGTCTGTGATTCACTCTGCATTATCAGTTTCTATGCTTGTCAACAGAGCAAATTATAGGCCTGAGGCCAATTCATGGTTATGCATTACTTTCCACAGTATTATTAATGCAGAATTCCACAGTGCACATACTACAGATTTTGTTATTAATGGAAGAGAATAACGTAAAGACATTTATTGTAATTTGTATGATTAGGACTCATCGCATATATTTTTAAGTTTATGTTGATGGGAACTACTACAAAGTCATGGGAGTTTTAGTGGTGCTATTTCTTATGCAAGTATTAACTAACATGGATCACATATTTTATTCTTTATATTCCCAGTGCCTAGTCCTTAATTTCAGAGATAGTAAGTGCTTAATAAATGTTTGTTTAATGTATGCATTTATTCTAATTGGCCACTGGAAATATGTAATTTTTAAAATCCTTTGGCACTTCCTGAGAAAAATGATACAAATTTACATTGCTCTCCCTTTCTGCCTAAACAATCTTTATTTCCTTCTATCTCAGATGATTGCTTTATACATGACTGGAAATAGGGCTACGACATAAACATTGATCTGAATCCCTAATTTGTACTTCAGTAACACTCCTGCATCAATTGTGTCTCATATCTTTAAAAATAAAAGCTTAGCCTGCTCTGATCTTCACTTCTCCCATATTTTTCACCCTTGCAGATATCTCCTATCTCTACTCTTTAATAGTTCTATCAGTGCTGCACCAATCTTCTACAGTGCCCTCCTTTACTTATGACTACTTAGTACATTGGTCTTCATTCCATTTCTTTCTTTCTTTTTCTTTTCTTCTCTTTTTGTTTTTTTGAGATGGAGTTTTGCTCTTGTTGCCCAGGCTGGAGTGCAGTGGTGCTATCTCAGCTCACTGCAACCTCCGCCTCCCAGGTTCAAGCAATTCTGCTTCTTCAGCATCCTGAGTAGCTGGGTTACAGGCGCCCGCCACCATGCCCGGCTAATTTTTAGTAGAGACAGGGTTTCACCCTGTTGGCCAGGCTAGTCTTGAACTCCTGGCCTCAGGTGATCCGCCCACCTTGGCCTCCCAAAGTGGTGGGATTACAAGCGTGAATCACCATGCCCGGCCCGTTCCATTTCTTAAAACACCGAGCTCAGGATCATTGCATGTACAGATTCCACAGCTGGAAACTTTCTCCCTACAGCTCATTCCATGGTTGCCTTCTATTCTACTTTTAAAATTTCCATCTGTGTCATTGTTTTCTATGGTTTGAGTGTGTCCCTTCAAAAGCATGTGTTGGAATCATAAGGGCTCTACTGTGAATGGAATAATGCCATTATCTTCAGAGAGGATTCCTTATAAAACAGTGAGTTTGGTTCCCTTTTCTCTCTTTCCCTTTCTTGACCTTTCACTTTCATCCGTGGAGTGCCACAGCAAAATGACCCTTACAAAATGCTGACCATTCAGTCTTGGACTTCCGAGACTTTAGTACTGTGATGAATAAATTTCATTTCCATATACATTACCGTGTCTCTTGTATTCTCTTACGGCAGCATAAATCGAATGAAGACAATGTTCCACAGAGATATATGTTAACCACCCATATAAAAGTAGAATTTCATTTCTCAAAGTTTCACACCTTGTTCATGTGCTTTATATTACCTATTAATATCCAAACTATGCTGTTAATTTGTGATTTGACTACTTTATTTTCTGATAGCGCTTAACTTTCATGTAAATTCCATTAAACTACATGTGTTTTTCACATTGTTTGCCACTGAATCCACAATTTCTTGAATAGAATCCTCCACAATTTCTTGAATAGAATCTGACAAAGTTCTAGAGTAAACATTTGTGGAATGAATAGACCTCAGGAAGACGTCAGCAATCTTGCTACATATTCACATTTCCGCCTTATCTGTTTAATGCATAGGAATCATACAGTACTAAGGTAAAAACACGTTTTTAAGATCATGTGTTGAAAAGTCCAAATATGTTTGGATCCATCCTATTATCCATTCATTAGTGGTCATTCAGGTTCTACATGATTAAGTCAGGTGACTAGAAACTCACAACTTTATCAAAGTTTCCTTTTATCATTATTCACAAATCTCTTTAAAGAATAGCGGCAATCTACTCCTAGAGATCTGATTTCTGACCTCCCCCAAATACTAGAAAAAGAAAAAAAAAAGGAAGCCTCTCACAATATATTCATGTTTCACATCACTCTTGCAGCACAAGTCATGATAATAAAGCCTTTTTACCCCAGGTCCTTCAATCATTGTACTTTGCTCATTTTCCTTTGCCCATAGCGCTACTTTTCATCTCGCTATGTTTTTTTTCTGTTGTTGTTGTTCAAATCTAGGTGTTTTTAAAGATACTCTCCCCTCTCCACTTCTCTTTTTTTTCTTTTTTGTTTGTTTGTAAGTAGCTGTCCTTCTTGTGGCAATCTTGTCCACTTCTACTGCTGGCCACTGTCACTTTAGAAATGATTTAATAGTCAATATATCTTTTGAGTTTTCCTCATGAAATTCTTTTAAGTTTTCTTATATAATTGATTTTTAGGAATTCCAACTTGAATGTCTTACTAGCATTGTCCAAAATTTTTAGTCTAATAGCTCCAGGATTATTAGAACAAATAAATTGAAGATGGCAGAGCATAGACTTAACTACTTTTGTATTTGGAAAACCTAGTCAAAATAATTTACTCTAACAATAAGAAATGGAATTTTAATGGGTATAATTGCCAATGATGATTAGCTATGTAGTATATGCCCTGAACTCTGTCAGTAACTTTATATGAATCACGGGATTCAACTCATTAGAGACTCTGGCATTAGAATTAATAAACCATGATAGCTCATTCATTAGGTATCGAAGTGGAGTAATATAGACAATGAAATTATCCCTGCCATAAGTTTCCCTCTATATATCCATCAACCTTGACTTCCTCCTATATATTTGTCAAAATAGAATTTAACTTACCAAAATTTCATGATTAGGGGCCTGAAGTGGATGCTTCTTTTCATGATACAAAGAGTGAGAATTATAAAAATACTTTATTTTCTAAAAGTTATGTGTATTTAAAATAGCCTGATTTGTGAATAGTGCCACAATAAACATACATGTGCATGTGTCTTTATAGCAGCATGATTTATAATCCTTTGGGTATATACCCAGTAATGGGATGGCTGGGTCAAATGGTATTTCTAGTTCTAGATCCTTGAGGAATTGGCACACTGTCTTCCACAATGGTTGAACTAGTTTACAGTCCCACTAACAGTGTAAAAGTGTTCCTATTTCTCCACATCCACTCCAGCACCTATTGTTTCCTGACTTTTTAATGATTGCCATTCTACAGCAAACTATCGCAAGGACAGAAAAGCAAACACTGCATGTTCTCACTCATAGGTGGGAATTGAACAATGAGAACACCTGGACACAAGGTGGGGAACATCACACACCAGGGACTGTTGTGGGGTGGGGGTAGGGAGAAGGGATAGCATTAGGAGATACACCTAATGTAAATGACGAGTTAATGGGTGCAACACACCAACATGGCACATATATACAGATGTAACAAACCTGCATATTGTGTACATGTACCCTAGAACTTAAAGTATAATAAAAAAAAGTCTGATTTATGTTTCAGAACAATATTTTCTTTTAAAGATGATGTAACAGCAATGAAGAAAGACAAACAGTGGATCAGGAGAGAAACATGTGCAGAGAGACATAGGAAAAAATAGACACAATGCTTAACCTTTAAAAGTAGTTTATTTCCATAGAGTGATTACCTCTCTTTTGTTAACTCAAAAAATATTCAAGATTTCTGGTTTTATATGAGTGTTTAGAGATTTTGTTAGGAAAGTACAGACCTCAAAAAGGGCCCAGTACTATTGGAGTTACTTTTGAATCACTCTTATTTCCAGAGTCACTGCCTCATGCAAGCCATCATTTATCACTACCTCTTTCATCTGTTGCAATTCCAGTTTCCTGGCAACCAGTATTTTTCCTTCAACTCACCATAAATAAATACATAAATATAGATATACATGTGTATATACATACATTTATATATATGGATATATATTTGGCTTAATTTTATTTAAGTGTTAAAGTATACTTTATTCTCCTGCCTATGCTATTGATTCATTGCTTCCTTTATTTTCTTACCTACTTGTGTCACTTTTAAGCCAGATATTCAGGATGATATATAATACATTAACATCCCAGAATTATTTCCTGCTATTCCTCTGTCTATAACACATCAGACAAAGCAAGCTAGTTACTATTACATAGGTTGCTAATTCTTTCAGCATATATGATACTCTCTAGTATTTCCTGTTTTTTTCTGTAAAGTCTTCAGTTACATCTAAAATACCATTTCCTTGTTAACTCAAGTACATGTGAATTCTGTACATTTTGAAAACATAACAAAGATTTTGTAATTTTTATAAGAACCATCAAAAGTTTCCTGATGTAAGTTTATTTACACATGTATTTTCTTTAATAGGTTGTAAGCTACTTGGGAAAAGTTATTAACAAATGTGCATTTATTCAAAATATTTGTCCATAACTCAATAGAAGTTATGTTATATACAAATAACTATAAAACATTATTTTATTTGTATTATATACAAATAACTGTAAAACATATTTCAGTAATAATTTCATACAAAAGGCTCCTCTCATCACAAAGTTTACCAACCATTTTTGGAGCTTATAATGAATATATGAATCCATTGTAACATAATATACAATGTCATGGGCACAGTGAGCATTAATTCCTGTATTATTTTGAATTTTTTGTTTTAACTTGTACATTGTGATTGAAAAACCATCTTGATTGCAGATTTTTACATTTCCATAATTTTATTTTCTGCCTTACTTCAATGTGTGCCTAGCTTTTAAAAAATATTTTACTTCCATATAAAATATCTATATTGTAAATTCAAGAAAAGTATCCAGCAAAGTCATGTAACAAAATTAATTAACCCCTCATATTTATCACCTATATTTAAGAAAATTGCTAAGTTCAAAATATTTATGGATTTTCTTGTCTGAGTTAGGCTTTTCACCTATTCCTTCTCATTCCTAAATTTTATTCATGACATTTCAGAAGAGGTTTTTTTTTCAAATTACAGTACAGGACTTAGGTTAATGCATAATGTTTAGCAAGATGGATTATGCCTAGAAGTGTTGAGATAACAAATACTTCTTCTAAAATGATAATTTATGGAGTTTTGTGTGTTCCTTATATTTTTAGCTGGTCTATGACTCTGCTGCCAAGTCATCTGTAATGTAACCTCATGGAGAGTTAAAAGGTAGGAAAAATGGCACCGAGGTATGTACTAAAAAGAAGCTGTTTCTCCTTTGGCAGGCATTTTATAAAACGATGCCAACCACAGATGGTAAAGATGTTCCTGGCTTCTACCCACTATCTTGACAGTCCAAACGCAGTCAGAGATCACTGGAAAAGGGTAAATGCCACACCTCCCAGCTGAGGCAGCAAAACCTCTAGCCGCTTTCTAAATGCTTGCTTTAGAACATCAGGTTCTTGTCCATTTGATTTTTGTTAACTTGCTGACAGAATAAATTGAACAGAACTCTCTGAGTAGGATGAAAGGAAGGTGGGAGAATAATCTCAATACTCTTAGCAACAATTGTGTTGTAAAAATCACCATGGTATCTTGGCACATTCATATAGCTGAGGGAACTGTTTATTTTGAATGTACATTTTATTCAAATCTCTGTCCAGTCCTCAGCAAGATAGTTTAAAAATAAAGTTTATAAATGAATGACATGCTTTTATCATAATAATGAAGTTTATCTGTTTAACCAAATGAATTCTATCCAAATAAGAGCATTAAAAACTGACACAGTAAGTTTACATTAAATCGGAAACATAAGTGTGGTATCTAGTTTACTCACTAAGGGAATTTGAAGAAAAAAAAGAATCGTTTTTCCTTAATTTCCAAAGCAATAGCCAATTCAATATAAAATAATTTTGTAAGAGGACAGGTTTAATGAAGATCAAAGAGTTCTGGATTATTAGGGTTAACTATAGTTCATAATAAAAAGTTATTTTTAATAAAATAAAGCAAAGTGGAACAAATGTGATAAATAGTCTCAATATAGTCTACTTATCTATTGGATTTTTTTCTCACAAGCTATATTTCAGTCTGAATTAAACTTCATTGAATTAGCTCTTGATGTAAATATCTTAATGCCTTTGATATTTTATTTGCATATGCAGCTTTTTTAACTTGATAGGCAATAACACATTTTCTCTTATGTTTCTTCCAATCAAGGAAATTTGAAATATGTTTGACTCAACAGTCTTCCTTATTCTATGTATTCAAATTGATTGATTAAAACTTTTAACTGTTATCTCTCCACCAGTTTACACATATAAGTCCTTGTACAAGCATACTTTGTATTTGTATTACTAAATCCTTTTCTGCAAAAATCTCCCTGTATAAGCCCTTTAACAAATTGTGAATGCACAAAATTATCTTCAGTGTCTATTAATTTCATTGCCCAAAGTCACAATCATTGAATATATTTCTAACATGACACTCCCCACTATTCTATGACGTGAATTTTGTGGAGAGAGAAATGCACTGACTGGCTTATTATGATTGTGAAACAGGAGAGTTCCCTGATCATTCTTGCAGGACGTGAGACAGGGGTGTGGCTTGCTTGTTCAGTTACTGCCACTGCTCAAATCCCTTGCGGGAGTGGGAGCATGTAGATAGACAGGTGTAGAGGCTGGGACAAGCACTTTGGGCTCCAGCCCCATGGTAGTGTCTGGAGTAGGGAGGTGCCTGCTAACCCAGTGTTACAGTGCTCTCTTAGCTTTGTCCTTTGTAGATGGCTTTAAGTGTTAATCAACTCTATGGACTCTCTGACTTTTCGAAAGGGCAGAGGGCCAGTGTGACAGCTTTCTGTATCCTGAGCTCTTGCCCAGCATCCCTTAAGAATCAGGTCACACAGGGGCTTGAAGGATGAATGTGAGGTTTTTTTTTTTTTTTTTTTTTGAGGCGGAGTCTCGCTCTGTCACCCGGACTGGAGTGCAGTGGCCGGATCTCAGCTCACTGCAAGCTCCGCCTCCCGGGTTTACGCCATTCTCCATTCTCCTGCCTCAGCCTCCCGAGTAGCTGGGACTACAGGCGCCCGCCATCTCGCCCTGCTGGTTTTTTTTGTATTTTTAGTAGAGACGGGGTTTCACTGTGTTAGCCAGGATGGTCTCGATCTCCTGACCTCGTGATCCGCCCGTCTCGGCCTCCCAAAGTGCTGGGATTACAGGCTTGAGCCACCGCGCCCGGCCGAATGTGAGGTTTTATTGCATGGTGGAGGTGACTCTCAGTGGGATGGATGGGGAGCTGGAAGGTGGATGGAGTGGGAAGATGATGTTCCCCTGGAATTAGGCTATCTAGCTACCAAACTCCTCTCAGACTGTCCCCAGCCAGACTCTTCTCATGGTTCAGATGTTCCTCCTCTTCTCTCTTTCTCTACCGTGTCATTCTGCCATTTGTCTGCTTGTCTCATCTCCTCATCTGCTGGTCTGCTCTGGAGCCTGGAGTTAAGAGGTTTATATGGGTAAAGCTTAGGGGGCTTGTGGGCCAAAAGGAAACTTTTGGGGCATGAAAAAGGAATGCTTGTTCTCATTTAGGACCGCAGATATCCAGGCTTGAGGGTGGGGCCTTTTCCTGGGAACTACCCTGTTCTATCAAGTGTTCCTGTCTCCTGTCCATTATCAATTTGATAATCCAAACACATTATTTTTAATAAAAAAGTCTGCTGGGGTATTTTAAATTATCTTTAGATTATTTATTATTTGACTTTTTATGTTATGCACTAAGTTGACAGTTACTTTTCATACATTACATTAGCAGTGATATCTGTGTTTGCAGTCCTCCATGAGTTCTCTACTCTATACCACAAATGTCTCTTTTCAATAATTCATATGATCCTAATAATGACTTCCAATTAATAGTAATGAATGCTATTTACAGCAATTACAGAGAAACAGTTGTTGCATTGACAAATCAATTACAACAATGTAGTTCACTGAATCCATCATAACCACTTCTGTTTGACCAGTTATTTAAGGTCAAATTCCAAATAGGTGGATACCAAAATCAGTTTCTGCTGGAGTTTGTATAATATGTCTTTTACCCCAAGGAATTACTTTATTAATCCAGATTTAAAGAGTGGATGGAAAAATGAATTCCTAAAGGATTTGGACTCTGAAACTTTGGAGTTGAGGTGAGGAGAAGATTGAAGAGGAGGGAAATATCTTAGTGATACCCACTTTCGTTTTCATAGCTTATCTTACAGCACTGAGAAGGCATAATTAGTGAAGAACAAAATCTAATTACTAAATTGTAAGAAGCCTTTCTCTTATACCTTTCTGTATGTACTGGGAAACTAGACAATTTTTGCAACCTCCATCACTCCTGTTGGATATCTGTTGTTAGTGTTTAACGCAAGGGTAAATGGCAAAACATTTAAAGGTGGTTTGGGAAAAGAAGGGTATTCTTCAATTGTGCTGAGTAAAATGATAGAGGCTAGCAATATTAAAAACATTTTTTTCTTATATTTGAGCTTGTTTCCATTCATTTTTATCATTAACTTGGTTAATAAGCCTAACAAAAAAATCCATATTTATATTGAAAATAAATTGTAAACCTCAATATAAATCAGTAAAAGGTACAATATGGTAATATATTTATGGCATAAAATATTATCAATAATTTTAAATGACTGAGAATTATGTGTGCTCATGTGTAGATTATTAAGCATATTCGTGAATATAGAGCAATTTTCAAACTAGTTTCAAGTCATGCACAAATGTTTTATCTTCTTTTTGGAAGATTATATAAAAATATACACATATATATAGACATATGCAAATCTATACATAAGTATGAGCATATATAACATTAAATATGTTATATTTCATATACTGTATGTGTGTGTTTATAGAAGTGCACAATCACATACACACACACATCCTTGGAGCTTATACATTAAAAAAAGATAAATTTGGTAGTTAAAAGCAGATTTTATTCCTAATTGTAATGTTTTGTTATTCTAAAAAGTGAAATGTATTTGTTAATTATTAGTGCGTGAATGTAACAATTAACCAAATTATTAACTAAAATTACATATAGAAAAAACAATTGATTGAGGATTTATTAATACAGGATTGGTACCAAATCTTTAGTAGGAATATTTGAGGAAAGCTTATAATATAGTCTTTAAATATATTGATCTTCTTTTTTTTAATACACCTCTTAATAAAAAAGAAGAAAAAAAAAGCTGTTTTTTTTCTTTTTGAGACAAGATCTTGTTCTGTAACCCAGCCTGGAGCGCAATGGCACAAGCTGTGTTCACTGTAACCTTCACATCCCGGGTTCAAGCAATGTTGGTGCCTCAGCCGATAGAGTAGGTGGATTACAGGCCCATGCCATCACGCCTGGCTAATATTTGTATTCTTATAGGGACGGGGTTTCTTCATGTTGGCCAGGCTGGTCTCGAACTCGTGGCCTCAAGTGATCGGGCTGTCTTGCCTCCCCACAAGTGCTGGGATTACAGGCATGAGCCACCATACCTGGACTCTTAAAAATATTTGAACCACCATACAGTTTCAATTTTCTCTAAATACTAAAATTAATATTTCCACTATGTTTTGTGTCAGTGATTTTGCATTACCGTAATATTTTAAATTTAAGTTATTGCAGTTTTTAGAGGTCATTAACACACTAATCTGTATCTACACATAAAAGGTCTTGAAATCACATTATAAAATAATAAAGCTGAAGAACATCAGTATTGACAACTAAGCCTGATTAGATCAGATATAGATACAAGTGTGCCCATACATTTAGTTGAAGAGAAATATGAAAGAGAAATAAGATGCAGTCAGCATATTTACAATACTATACTTAAGTCCAACTTAAAGTTGCCCAAGAAAAAAGCTGGGTATTTTCTATGATTCCCCCTCACATCCAGTTAATCAAGCTTTTCATCATTCTCCTAAATAGTTCTTAAAAATCTGGATGTCTATTTATTCTTTCTTCAGATACACTCATTTCAACTACCACAATCATCCTATTTATAAATTTTACACAAGTCCTATCCTGTTTGTCTCCTGTCGGTTTTCCACACTGCCCCTAAAGTGATATTCCAAACAATGGTTTTCATTATGTCAGGGTGTTGCTCAGTGTCTTTTAAAGTCCTGATAGTTTTCTTAAAATAAAATCCAAATTGTCTAACATTGTCCACAAGAGCATTTCAAACACAAATGCTGCTGAATGATGCATCCTCATATTCTTGTTTAATTTTATTGTATTTTTATTCTTTTTTTAAATTTTACTTTAAGTTCTGGGGTACATGTGCAGAACGTGCAGGTTTGTTACATAGGTATACATACGCCATAGTAGTTTGCTGCAACTATCAACCCGTCATCAGGGTTTTAAGCCCCGCATACATTAGGTATTTGTTCTAATTCTCACCCTCCCCTTGCTCCCCACCCCCTGACAGGGACTGGTGTGTGATGTTCCCCTCCCTGTGTCCATGTATTCTCATTGTTCAACTCCCACTTATGAGTAAGAACATGCAGTGTTTGGTTTTCGGTTCCTGTGTTAGTTTGCTGAGGATGATGACTTGCAGCTTCATGCATATCCCCGCAAAGGACATGAACTCATTCTTTTTTATGACTGCATAGAAATAGGCAAAGACTAAACACCAAAAGCAATTGCAACGAAAGCCAAAATAGACAAATGGGATCTAATCAAACTAAAGAGTTTCTGCACAGCCAAAAAACTATCATGAGAGTGAACAGGCAACATAGAGAATGGGAGAAAATTTTTGCAATCTACCCATCAGGCAAAAGTCTAACATCCAGAATCTACAAGGAACTTCAGCAAATTTAGAAGAGAAAAACAACCCCATCAATAAGCGGGCAAAAGATACGAACAGACACTTCTCAAAAGACGACACTTATGTGACCAACAGGCCTCCTCATGTTCTTATGAATGATAAACACTCTGGCCCTCCTGAATTGTTCACTTCTCACTTAAATCTATGAGTTGTTTTATTTTGGCCCTTTGTGGATCTTGCTCTCTTTACATTTATCTTCACCTGGAGAATCCATAGTCTTCATTTGAAGTCTGCTTTCCCCTGGAATAGTTTAGTTTTCCTGGTGCATTTTCATAACTAAGTGTTCCTATGTCATTATATATTTTTCTTATAGCATTTACCTCATTATTGACATACAGTTTTCTTTATTTCCTATAATGCAACGTTTATGTCATGATCACTATTATATTTCAGACATAATACACCATGACACAAAACAAGGGCTCAGTACTGTAGCTTGGCAAAATAGAAGCATTCAAAAAGGATTAATCAACCAATCAATCAAGTTAGAGTAACAAGGTGGCAAATCTTATAAGGAAATAAAACTTTCTGTTAATTATAAATGCACAGTCACTTGCAATGAAGTAGCAAGTTACATGTTATCTTTTGTGACCAAGCAAAGGTAGCTGTCAAATTATATGATTTTTTTCTAGCCTACATCAATTTACTTAGTATTTTGCATGACTTCGAGACAAACAAATTGATTGTTTTCAATGGTGAATACCTTAACTGGTTCCAAAACATTATATACTTTATTGAGTGTGATTATTTCCTCTGTTAACATCTAATGCTAATGATTTCATTTGATTTTGTTAGTGTTTCTAAATATTACAGCTTTTTTGTTTTGTGTAGTGATGTGGGAATTGGAATGAGCCTTACATTTTAATATTATACCAATGAAAGCACTTGAGCAAAATTAGGTTATTGCTTGGATAAAGTAATAGCAAGATGCAATGGACAAAAACAAAAATAGCTGAGCAGGACAATATATAGATGAAGAAAATTTTTATTAATAAGGTGAAAGCAAGGCATGAAAAGTAGTGCTTGATGTTCAAATGTGTTTTAATGAACATAAGAAGTCTATTAATATTCCACCATTGTCCATAGTAAATACTATGACTTTGCAACATTTTATTTTTAAAAATTGATATGTCTCTGTGGTACAATTTGATGCTTTGATATATATGTTGTATAATGATCAATCAGGGTATTAATCATATATATCACCTCATACATGTTTCCTTTTTTGTGGTACAAATATTCAAAATTCTCTCTTCTAGCTATTTTGTAATATACAATGCTTACTGTTAATGATTATCACCCTGCTGTGGAAAAAACACTAGATTTTACTGATCCAATCTAATCGTTTTGAAATAACTTGGTACCAATTGACCAACCTCTTCCCACCTTCCATTCCCTTCTCCCCACCCCAGACTCCAGTGTCCAGTGTACTAATACCTGCTTCTATGATAGCAACCTTTTTTTTTTTTTTTTTTTTTTGTAATTCCACATGAGTAAAATCATATGGTATTTGTCTTTCTGTGTCTGGCTTATTTCACTTAACATGATGTCCTGCAGGTTCAACCATGTTGTTGCAAATTGCAGAATTTTGTTATTTTTCATGGCTGAATAGTGTTCCATTGTCTTAAATATATTATGTTTTCTTTATATGTTTATAAATTTTGGTCATGGATTGGTCTCTTTGACATGCTGATTTTCTTTTATTTTTTATTTTTTGGTTATATATCCAGTAGTGGGATTGCTGGATCATATAGTAGTTCTCTCTGTAATTTTTTTTTAGGAATCTCTATACTGTTTTTGATAGTGCTGTGCTAATTTACAATCCCACCAACAGTGTGTAAGTGTTCTCGTCTCTCCATATCCTCACCAATACTTGCTTTCTTTTGTCTTTTGATAAATAGCCATTCTAACTGGAGTGAAATGATACCTCATTGTGATTTTAATTTGTACTTCCCTGATCATAAGTGATGTTTAACATTTTTTTATTAACCTGTTGGCAATTTCCATCTCTTCTTTTGAGAAATGTGGTGTCCACATCCTCACTAATGTCTGTTATTTTTTGACTTAATAATAGCCATTCTGACTGGAGTATGATGGTATCTCAATGTGGTTTTAGTTGCATTTCTCTGATGTTTATTGATATTGAACCTTTTTTCATGTGCATTTTGGCCATTTATGCCTTCTTTTGAAAAATGTCTATTTGTGGGTTTTTGTGCATTTTTAATGATGATTTTTATTCCTGTTGAATTGTTTTGAGTTTCCTGTAGATTCTGGATACTAGTCCTTTGTTGGATGCATAGTTCACAAGTATTTTATCCCATTCTGTAGGTTATCTGTTTCCCCTGCTGATCACTTATTTTGCTGTGCAGAAGCTTTTTTAGTAATTCTCATTTATCAATTTTTGTTTTTGTTGTATTTGCTCTTGTGGTCTTACTCATTAACTTTTTGCTTAAGCCAATATCCAGGAGTCTATCTTAAACTTTTTACAGCATTTTTATAATTCCAGGTATTATATTTAATTTTTTAAGCCATCTTGAGTTAATTTTTTGTATATGGTGAGACGTATGGGAGCATTTTAATTCTTCTACATATGGCTATCCAATTTTCTCAGCCAGTTTTGGAATAGGGTGTCCTTTCTCCAGGGATAATTTATTTCCTCTTTTCCAGTTTGGATGCCTTGTATTTCTTTCTCTTGCCTGATTGCTGTGTCTAAGACTCTCGATACTGTGTTTACTGGGAGTGGTGGAAAGTGGCAGTAGTGAAAGTGGAAGTCTTGTTTGAGTTCTTAGGGAGAATGCTTTTAACTTTTCCCCATTCAAGAGGCTGTTGGCTGTGGGTTTGTTTTATACGGCTTTCATTATTTTGAGATATGCTTATTCTATTCCTAGTTTGTTGAGGGTTTTTATCATGAAGGAATTCTATATTTTATCAGATGCTGTTTCTGCATCTATTGAGGGGATCATCTGGATTCTGTTTTAATTCTATTTATGTGGTGTATCACATTTATTTATTTGTGTATATGCTGAACCATCCCTGTACCTTTGAAATAAAATGTAGTTGACTGTGGTATATTATCCTTTTAATGTGCTGTTAGATTTTTGTTTAATGTCAGTCAGTCAACCAGTTTAATGTAATAGTCAACCAGTTTGGGTTCAAAAAGCAGTTATCTTTCCAAGTTGGGTAACTTGAGGCAAGTTATTTAATTCCTCTAAGTCTCAGTTTCTATGTGTAATGAAGACAAAGGCTTCTAATTCTAATTCGTAGGGTTTCCAGGAAGAATAATTGAGTCAATATATATAAAATTCAGGTGAATAATAATTTAATACATGTTAACATTGAAACTGAGTTGCAGTGCACATTAAGTTTATCCATTTGTCTTAACTAAAATTTCTGAACAAATAAATACTTTTTCTTAAACCGTGTAAACATGTTAATTTGAAACTGAATTATGACACTAGTTACACAAAGACAGTTTCATATTTCTATGGAAATTTTTCTATTAAAAGTCCATGGGCAAATACTTTTAAAATATTTCAGTTGTCAACATTATAGAAATTAATTTTAAAATCAGTACTACTGAAATTTAAATTTGAAGCAAAATAAAATTTACTTATTTATTCATTTTGCATCATTTCCAGAAATGTTCACTTCTTTTTAATACTGTTTGCTGCAAAAATTACTTTAATTGTACTTTGGTTTTCAAGAACTTCCTTTAATTATAATTTATTTACCTAAAAAGGCATATTTGAGGTAATAGCATTGGCTTTCTAGGAAAATTTATTATGGCTAGCTTTTGTATAATGAGATATTTTAGAGTGCTTTGAAAAAGGCACCAAGATATTTTTGCAAATTAGCCACTGAACCAATTTACCCAAAATAATAAAAATGTTATTTCTATAAATTAGAAAGATGCTGTCTTCAGTTAAAAATTTCACCAACAAATAATTAAATTCATGGAAGTTTTAAAAATATGCACTTTAGACATATAACTACAAATAAAACTTAATAACAGAGATCAGAAATTTGTGTACAGTTACTTTATTAATTTTTTAAATTGAGATATAGCAAACATAAAAAAGAGGGCACAAATCTTATGTGAGAAGTTCAATAAATTATCAAAAAGTTAATATAACTATGCAACCACCACATAAATTTAGAAAAATAATAATAGTAAGACTATAAATATCTAATCACGTTTTCCCAAAATAACTATAATATTTAATTATACTTTTATGGACTCATTTTCATTCTTTTGAACTTTACGTGACAGTAATAATCTAGTATCTACGTTTTGCTTCTTGTATGTTTCAATTAATATTATGTTGTTTCATGTAGCAATATTCCATTTATTTTCAATGTTATATAAAATTATATAAGTAATAAGACAATGCATTTTTTTTCAATTTCCTATTGACTGTTTGACTTGATTCCAGTCATAGTATGATTAAACATATCTACACATTACTTTTAATGCATTGATTACTGCATTACTGTTGGGTATATACCTATGAATGGAGGCATTTATGATCAGTTATATAGACTCAGAGTAATTTACTCTCAACAGGAGAGTTAGAATACTAACATTATTTCATGCCCGTGCAACCATTTTTTAAACCATTGCAGTATATTTTCAGTGAGATATTAATTTCATCTCTTTAATAAGTAATATTTGAGAGCTTTTAAAATATTATATTTAATTGTATTATTTGTGACATTGTATTATTTGTGTATTAATATACAAATAACATTAATAAATATTATTGAATATTAATTGTATTTTTTGTGTTGTCTCTTGCCCATTTTAATCTTAGGACCTTTTTATTATGCATTTATAGGGGTTTTTCATATCTGAGAATAAACTTATTGTAAATTATAACAATTTTAGATATCTTCTTACACTCCAGGGTTTGTACTTTTACTTCCTTGATGGTTTCAATGGACAGATGCTGAGGTTACTTCTAGTGATTTTTCAACTTCCAGGTGTCCATGCCTTTGGATTACCCTTCCCTAAACTTATTTTTAAGAGGTAGAAAATAGTAAAGCAGAAGAAGTGTTACTTATTTGATTAGGTTATATTTCATGGCAAAGAATTGAGATCTCTCTCCTATGATTATGTTGTTTTGTAAGACACTTTGATTAAAGTGGAATCAAAAATTCTTATTTGCTTGATGAAGTGAGCAGCCACGTTAAAGAAGCCCACAGTGCAAGGAACAGTATGTGGCTTTTGTGACTTGAGAGAAGTTTCTATGAGTTATCCAGAAAAAAAAAAAAAAGAGTTATCCAGAACCTTCAGTCATGCAGCTAGAAAGGATTAATTTTGACAACAATCTTAATGAGCTTGTAAGAGAATTCTCCAAACTTCTATGTATGACAGTAGCCCAGCTAATATGATGATTGTAGACTTGTAAGACCCTGAGCACAGCGGTTAGCTAAACTATGCCTGAACTTCTGATCCGTAGAGATTACAAACATGCATTTTGTTAAGTCATAAGGTTTTTGGTAATTTACCACATAATGATAGAAAACGAATATAATTACTTTTTTTTAATACTAGTAGCTCCTATTTTTAATTCAGGTCAATCTATAATGATTCCATTATTTTTCATGTTCCGTTCTGTGTCCTATTTAAGACATTATTGACTATTTCAAGATACTGGATACTTTTTCTTATGCTGTTTTTAGAAGCTGTATTCTTTTGTCTTCTATTTTAAAATCTACAATCTACTCAGACTAGGTTTGGTGTATGATTGTTGGTAGCATTCATACTTTATTGGTTTTTTTATGCGTAGCAATTGATCGATTCAACACCATTATTTCAAAAGACTGTATAGTTTACACCACTCTAAAGGGCTACCTTTTCCATGCACGAAGATCCATTTTATATAGGTCTCCTTTTGGAATCTTGAATTTATTTTATTGATTAAATTGCCTATTCTTGGACCTATAGCACTCTGGTTAATTCAGTATCTGTGTATTAATTATAAATTAATATATAGTGGACTTTCTTTTTTATATTTGTTTTGGCTATTTTCCTAATTTTCATTTCCATATAAATCACAAGATTCATCTTGTGAACTTTCATAATCGTATATACACAATATGTACATTTATACATGATACATTTATAGTTATTTCCAGTATGTTATGCATCCATAGCAATGGGCAATGCATATTCACTTTTGATAACACACAGCAGTTTGCTCTTAGTCATAGACACAAAGTTAGCCATTGTCCTAACTGAAGGTTCTCTGATAAAACAGAAACTCAAACAATAACAACCACAAAATACAAAAAAATACATGGAAAGAATAAATTGTGTAGAATAAGAAATAATAAAATTTACATATTGTGTTTTGTCCTATAAGCAGAGAAAAGAAAGTATAAAAGCTTCAAAATGACTAAGTAACACAACTGAAATTCCTGTAAGAAGTCAGAAGTGTCACTTATTCAGTCTCAGAATCTAGTGGTTGATACTAAGTATTTTGAAACAAAGGTATTACTTCCCTAATATTCACCAGTTTTATTCACAGTCATTGATTCTTTTGTATCAGATACCTAGAAATTCCTGCTTTTATGTGTCTTAGAAGTATTCTAAGCTTCACCAAAGGGGCAGAGTAGAAAAGGTTTCTCAAGGGCACTGCCGTGGATTAGTGTCAGTGATCTAATTTAAAGAGTAGACTGAGCAAAGTAGATGTGCTAAATAATATTTCTGTTCAGCCAAACACTCTTCTGTCTGGCCACATAACCATTTTATTTGAAGTCATGCTGACTGAAAATTAATTTTGTTCTTATCAGTGTATTATCAGTATGACTCAGGGGAGATTACTGACATTCTCGCATTAGATATAGGGCCTGTGCTTCCTCCTTCTGAATCTGAGTGGATTCTTTTGGTTGCTTTGACCAATAGAAGTTATAATCTTGTCACTTTCAAGGCCCAGGACTTAAGAGAATGGCAATGTACACTTTCCTATATGTTGAAACTCAGCCTCCCTGCTCTGAGAAGTCCATATATACCAGTGAAGACACTTTTGAGTTTATCAGCTGATGTCTGAGCTGGTAGCCAATGTAAACCTCCCAGCCATGTGAGTGGTTGGTGAACCACCTTCAAAGTCTACCCTCTAGCTTCAGTCAGTCTTCTCACCTGATGTCACAAAAACAAAAGAAAAAGAGCCTCATAAAATCTTTGTTAAATTTCTGACCCATATAATCACTGCTTTAAGCCACTAAGTCTTGGCATAGTTTTTAACACAGCAGTCAGTAACCAAAACAATTAGTGGTACAGAATTTTCTAATTAAAGTGGAGGATATTCATTGTTGCAAAGAATGGGACCTATTAGTGGGGAAAAAATCAGTATATACTATCAATTCTGGCATAAGAGTAATTTGCTACTTTCAAAAATATGTGCAAATATTTTGTAGCATATTCTACAAAGCATTGGGGATATTCATTATTAATTGAGAAACAATAATAATTTTAAATATGTGTGTTAGTCTGTTTTCACAATGCTGATAAAGACGTAGCTGAGACAGGGCAACTTGCAAAAGAGGTTTCTAATGGATTTACAGTTCCATGTGACTGAGGAAGCCTCACAGTCATGGTAGAAAGTGAAAGGCACATCTCACATGGCAGCAGACAAGAGAGGAGACAGGGAAACTTCCCTTTTTAAAATTAACAGATCTTATGAGAGTCATTCACTATCATGAGAACAGTATGGGAAAAACCTACCCTATAATTCAGTCACAACCCATGACGTGGGAATTATGGGAGTTACAAGACAAGATTTAGATGGGGACACAGCCAAACCATATCGTCCCACCCCGGCCCCTCTCAAATCACATGTCCTCACATTTCAAAACTAATCATACCTTCCCAGCAGTCCCCCAAATAATTAATTCTTTTGAACATTAACTCAAAAGTCTATAGTCCAATGTCTCATCTGAGACAAGGCAATTCCCTTCCACCTATGAGCCTGTAAAATAAAGAGCAAGTTAGTTACTTCCTAGATACAATGTGGGTATAGGCATTGGGTAAATACAGTTGTTCCAGATGGAAGAAATGGGGCACAACCAAGGGGCTACAGGCCCCATGCAAGTCTGAAATCCAGCAAGGCAGTCAAATCTTAAAACTTCAAAATTATCTCCTTTGACTCCATGTCTTGCATCTTGGTCATGCTAAGGCAAGATGTGCATTCTCATGGTCTTGGACAGCTCCACCCCTGTGGCTCTTCAGGGTACAGCTTCCCTGCTGCCTGCTTTCATGGGCTGTTGTTGAGAGTCTGTGGCTTTCCCAGGCACACAGTGCAAGCTGTTGGTGGATCTAACATTCTGGGGTCTGGAGGACAGTGGACCTCTTCTCACAGCTCCACTAGGCAGTGCCCCAGTAGGGACTCTGTGTGAGGGCTCCGACCCCACAAGACCCCACATTTTCCTTCTGCACTGCCCTAGAAGAGGTTCTCCATGAACGCCCTGCCCCTGCCGCAAACTTTTCCGTGGGCATCTAGGCATTTCCATACATTTTCTGAAACCTAGGCGGAGGTTCCCAAACCCCAGTTCTTCCATGCACTCACAGACTCAACACGACATGGAAGCTACCAGGGTTTGGGGCTTGTACCCTCCAAAGCCACAGCCCAAACTTTATGTTGGCCCCTTTCAGCCATGGCTGGAGTGGCTGGAACGCAGGGCACCAAGTCCCTAGCCTACAAACAGCATGGGGAACCTGTGCCTCGCCCACAAAACCACGTTTTCCTCCTAGGCCTGTAGGCCTGTAATGAGAGGGGCTTCCGTGAAGACCTGTGACATACCCTGGAGACATTTTCCCCAGTATCTTGAGGATTTACATTTGGATCCTTGTAACTTATGCAAATTTCTGCAGCCGGCTTGAATTTCATCTTAGAAAATGGGATTTATTTTTCTATCATATTGTCAGTCTATAAATTTTCCAAATGTTTATGCCCTGCTTTCCTTATAAAACAGAATGCCTTTAACAGCACCCAAGTCACTCACAATTTGAATGCTTTGATGGTTAGAAATTTCTTCTACCAGATACCCTAATTCGTCTCCCTAAAGTTCAAAGTTCCATAAATCTCTAGGGTTGGGGCAAAACACCACCAATCTCTTTGCTAAAACATAACAAGAGTCACATTTGCTCCATTCCCTAACAACTTACTCATCTCCATCTGAGACCTCTTCAGCCTGGACCTTATTGTCCGTATCGCTATCAGGCTTTTGGCCAAAGCCATTCAGCAAGTCTCTGGGAAGTTCCAAACTTTTTCACATTTTCCTGTCTTCTTCTGAGTCTCCAAATTGTTCAAACCTCTACCTGTTACCCAGTTGCAAAGTCACTTCCACAGTTTTGGGTATCATTTAGCCCTTCCCACTTCTGGTGCTAATTTACCATATTAGTTCATTTTCACACTGCTGATAAAGACATAACTGCAACTGGGCAATTTACAAAGAGTTTTATAATGGAGTTAAGTTCCACGTGACTGGGGAAGCCGCACAATTATGGTGGAAGGTGAAAGGCTGATATCACATGGTGGCAGACAAGAGAAGAGAGCTTGTGCAGGTAAACTCCCCTTTATAAAACCATGAGGTCTTACGAGACTAATGCATTATCATGAGAACAGCACAGGAAAGACTCATTCCCACGATTCAATCACCTCCCATGACACATGGGAATTATGGAAGTTACAATTCAAGATGAGACCCAAACAAACCATATCAATCTGTATTATAGTAACCAAATCATGAGTTAATTCCCATTCACAATTGCTTCAAAGAGAATAAAATACCTAGGAATTCAACTTATAACGGATGTGAAGGACTTCTTCAAGGAGAACTACAAACCGTTGCTCAACGAAATAAAAGAGGACACAAACAAATGGAAGAACATTCCATCCTCATGGATAGGAAGAATTAATATCATGAAAATGGCCATACTGCCCAAGGTAATTTATAGATTCAATGCAATCCCCATGAAGTTACCAGTGATTTTCTTCACAGAATTGGAAAAAATACTTTAAAGTTCATATGGAATCAAAAAAGAGCCCGCATTGCCAAGACAGTTCTAAACCAAAAGAACAAAGTTGGAGGCATCATGCTACCTGACTTCAAAGTATACTACAAGGCTACAGTAACCAAAACAGCATGGTACTGGTACCAAAACAGAGATATAGACCAATGGAATAGAACAGAGCCCTCAGAAGTAATACCACATATCTACAACCATCTGATCTTTGACAAACCTGACAAAAACAAGAAATGGGGAAAGGATTCCCTATTTAATAAATGGTGCTAGGAAAACTCACTAGCCATATGTAGAAAGCTGAAACTTGATCCCTTCCTTACACCTTATAAAAAATTAATTCCAGATGGATTAAACACTCAAATGTAAGACATAAAACCATAAAAATACTGGAAGATATCCTAGGCAATACCATTCAGGTCATAGGCATGGGCAAGGACTTCATGACTAAAACACCAAAAGCAATGGCAATAAAAGCCAAAACTGACAAATGGGATCTAATTAAACTAAAGAGCTTCTGCACAGCAAAAGAAACTACCATCACAGTGAACAGGCAACCTACAGAATGGGAGAAAATTTTTACAATCTACCCACCTGACCAAGGGCTAATATCAAGAATCTACAAAGAACTCAAACAAATCTACAAGAAAAAATCAAACAACCCCATCAAAAAGTGGGCAAAGGATATGAGCAGACACTTCTAAAAAGAAGACATTTATGCAGCCAGCAGACACATGAAAAAATGCTCATCATCACTGGGCATCAGAGAAATGCAAATCAAAACCATAATGAGATACCATCTCACACCAGTTAGAATGGCGATCATTGAAAAATCAGGAAACAACAGGTGCTGGAGAGGATGTGGAGAAATTGGAACACTTTTACACTGTTGGTGGGACTGTAAACTAGTTCAACCATTGTGGAAGACAGTGTGCCAATTCCTCAAGTATCTAGAACTAGAAATACCATTTGACCCAGCCATCCCATTACTGGGTATGATACCCAAAAGATTATAAATCAGGCTGCTATAAAGACACATGCACACATGTGTTGATTGTGACACTATTAACAATAGCAGAGACTTGGAACCAACCCAAATGTCCATCAATGATAGACTGGATTAAGAAAAGGTGCCGGGCGCGGTGGCTCAAGCCTGTAATCCCAGCACTTTGGGAGGCCGAGATGGGCGGATCACGAGGTCAGGAGATCGAGACCATCCTGGCTAACATGTGAAACCCCGTCTCTACTAAAAAAATACAAAATTAGCCGGGCGAGATGGTGGGCGCCTGTAGTCCCAGCTACTCGGGAGGCTGAGGCGAGAGAATGGCGTAAACCCGGAGGCGGAGCTTGCAGTGAGCTGAGACTGGCCACTGCACTCCAGCCTGGGCGACAGAGCGAGACTCCGTCTCAAAAAAAAAAAAAAAAAAAAAAAAAAAGAAAAGGTGGCACATATACACCATGGAATACTATGCAGCCACAAAAAAGGTGAGTTCATGCCCTTTGTAGGGACATGGATGAAGCTGGAAACCATCATTCTCGGCAAACTATTGCAAGGGCAAGAAACCAAACACCACATGTTCTCACTCATAGGTGGGAATTGAACAATGAGAACACTTAGACACACGGTGGGGTACATCACACACCGGGGCCTTTCCTAGGGTGGGGGTATGGGGGATAGAAGGCATTAGGAGATATACTTAATATAAATGACAAGTTAATGGGTGCAGCACACCAACATGGCACATATATACATATGTAACAAACTTGCATTTTGTGCACATGTACCCTAGAACTTAAAGTGTAATTAAAAAAGGAAAAAACAAAACAAAACAGAAAATTCCCAAGTTTGGTGGTTGCTGTTTGACCATTGCAGCAAAATCCCTCCAGCCCTGGGCAGGGCGGCAGGCAGCACTTGGAGCAGCCCCTTAAAGTGATGAAAGGGGCCCAACTTGGAAATTTAGATAACACCACTCAAAAAAAATTAAGTATCAATTACACAAATTTTAAAATATTTTAAGCCATAAGAAAATAATATAAAAACTGGCCTTATTCCTATAAATTCGTTGAAAGTTAAATAAAATAACACTGTAAACTGTTTGCATTGCTAAGATAAATTTTTACAGGATGGCAGAATAATAAACATTATCTTTGGGAGAATATAATAGGTTGATTTCAACAAATTCCCCATATTTTCTATAGTAAAAACTCTTTAGAAACAAATTTTTTTATCATCAAAAGGCAATTTACTACTTGAATGGGAGAAAAGCATAAGGTCAACTATTACTTAGTTACATCGTCCTTTCGTTTTGAGAATAATAAGAGGTATTATTAGAAACCACTTTCTTTATCCTTGTTGAGAAGAGAACATACATTTTCTTTGACACCTCTGTCTTTAGTGACGATTTTTCTGTCTTTGACTCTGAAAGGGTGATACCTAGATTCTTCCGTTTTCTCAAACATGGCTTTCTAACAACTTCATATTGCCAAAATACTTTTATTCTTCTATGATTTTATTTACACTAATGGATGTCACATCTCAATACTAGATTCAATGAATACAGATATTTTCATTAATGCTGTAGGTGATCCTCTGCCCTTAATCCATGCTATTTGTCTAGTGAACCCTAATATTAATTTGTCCACAATTTGTAATTTGGTTACTCATTTGGCCTTCCTGATATAAAGAAGATTATTTTTGCTTTGAAAGCTGTTATCATTTCCAAATTTACAAAGTATGTAATACAAATAACTAACTTTATTTTAAGAAAACCCTTTAAATATCCTTTAAAGTAATCAGTTTGAAGACAGTACATATTCCTTGCAATGATAATAGCATTGCTGAAAATATTTTAGATCTACTATTTTAGAAATGTTTTATTACATAAACCAAAGACTTTAATAATGTTTTATTAATATAGATACCAATAAACCAAAGACTTTAAGGATGTTTTGATTAATATAGACACCAACTGGACAATAAATGTAATGGCTAAACATGAACCGTGATTATCGCAACAAGGCAGCTTTTATTGGTGATGCTGAATACAATTCAAAAGAACAGAAGTTCATTTATAATTTATAGAAAAATTGTCTATTTTATATTGAATATATTTTATTAAGGAAGAAAACTATACATCGAAGGATGATACAAAATTATCCTTTTAAGTGTAAACAATAGTAGCACAATTTTTCATGTCCAAACTTATGCTTGCTGAAACCTAACCAGAATAAAATAAATGCTTATATTCTCCAAAAGGATGAAAACGAATTGCTGTCTTTTTCTCTAATCATTTTTTTCAATTGAACATTTTAATTTTCTTACAATTGATATCAGATGAACACAGAGCACACAGATACCTGATGTTTCTGAGGATTATCAAACACCAAATGTGATTTAAAACTGCATTCTGAATAGCAGGATTAACTTAAGTGCCAGACTCAGATCTCTCATTTCAAAATCCCTTTGGCTGCATCTAAAGGTAGTGACTGTCATGTGAAACTGATGTTTGAAAAATACATTAAAATTCTGCCTGGAGTTATTCTCTTTAAAAACTCTTATATCCTTATTTCACAAGAAATGTCCTATTGCCTCATGAATATTTTTGAAATGAGTAATATCCTTTGCTTAAAGTTATCTGTTTATTAGGAGATATGGGAAGTTTAACTTCCAAAACGAAAATCTGGGGATGTTTGAATGTAATTAAATCTGTTTTTGGTTAGGTTCTAAGTACATATAAGAATACTTCAGTAGATGGTCTTAAAGCAGTTTTAGATATGAACATCCCATACTTGTGAAAAATTTTGCTATTACAAAGTTTTAATACCATTTATATGACTTTACATATCTCTTTCAATATTAAATCAGAAATTATTCCTGTAAACGTAATTCCACACAATTTAATAATTTACCAAATTTATTATAATAACAAGAAAGATAGATGGGATATTGTTAGCAAAACTAAAGAATATGCCCCTAATTACTTGAAATTATACTGGGTATATGAGTGCTTGATAACATTTTGTCCTATGGATCAATTTATCAAATTAAATAAACTATCAATTGCAATTCAAACATTTAAGAATGGAATTGTTTTCTAACCGCATTTAAGCAGTGAAGAAATTGTGAGATCAGGAAGAAGTGTTAGGATCTACAGGTAAATAATAACGTTTTAACATCAAATGCGATGATGGAACATATTTTTCAAATCCTTTATTTTTAACCTATCAGTTAATATACACTTTTGATGGCAGTGGCAGTCGGTCTGGAGCAGCCACTGCGGGGATGCTGGCTGCAGCAGGTAAGGCGCCGCCAGGGCTGCAGGCTTTGCAGAGCCAGCGGGAGCCAGGATTCGGCGGGAGCCAGGATTGGGCGAGAGCCCTGCCCCCTACCACGTTGGCGGGGCAGGAGCCCATGCTCCCGGGCACAGCTACGGCTGCCCAGCCGTGGCTCCGTACCGCAGCATCTCTGTGATCTCAGGGGCCCAGGAAACCCCTGGCCCCACAGGCTTGAAAGTACCTGCTCCCACTCCCTGGCCTCTGCCTGCTCCCAGCACCTGCTCTAGGACGGAGCAAAGTTGTGGCAGAGCCAGGGCACTGTTGCAAACCAGCTGGGATTACATGCACTTGGGGTGGCGCTGACATGCCAGCCCCTGCCATCTTAGCCCTCTCTGGACTTTAGATGCCAATGAGCATGGGAGGGGGCCAGGGTGCTGAGGGGGAGGCTTGGCCCAGGCCTGCAAGCAACTCTCAGCATGGACAACTTGGGTGCTGTGGATGACATGTTAAAGGTAGACAGGTTCTTAGGTGGGAAGGGGCAGGTCCCCAGTGAAACCTCGCTTTCAGGCCAGTGAAGGCCTGAGGCCTGGGGGCCATCTGCCAGTTGCCTGCAAAGTTCACAGCTTAGAGTGTGAACTTGATTGATGACTGGCCTTTCAGATGGTGCTTTTTCCAGGCCTGCCTGGACCACTGGGCATGCACTTACTCCATTCTGAGCACATAAAATCCCTAGACTGAGCCAGACTCACTCACTGGTTGGGATGACCTGCCTGCAGAAAGGAGCTGTTCACTATGGGTCTCCTCTGAGCTGCTCTATCTCTCAATAAAGCTCCTCTCTGCCTTGCTTATCCTCCAGTTGTCTGCGTACCTCATTCTTCCTGTATGCGGGACAAAAAATTGGGACCCTGTGAATGGCAGGACTAAAGAGCTGTAACAAAAATAGGGCTGAATCCCACTCTCTTCCCTCCTGCAATCCACATTACGGGTGACGAGAAGGAGAGAAGAACTGTGTGGCCTTCTGGGCAGCCCAGACCTAGGAGCCTCCTGAGCCAGGGCTGTGACACCCTCTTCTGGGCTCTGAGGTTCCTGGTGTCCCCAAGCTTCCTAGTACCACTGCATTCCCCTTATCCAGATGCAGCTGCCCACAGCGGAAGCCACTTGCAGTATATCTGATCCAGTCACAGCTTTGCATGGTACAGGCACCTGTGCTGGCACCTAGAGCTGCCCGCCCCACAGCAGCAGCTGTCGTGCCTGATTGTTACACAGTGGCTGGACTCCACACTCACTTGCACATAACCCCCTCAATGCTCCACATGTTGCTCACCCTTGGCAGACTTGGGATCCAGGCCAGTACCATGAGCCAAATGCAGCCGCCAGGCAGAGTGGGTGGAATGAACACAGGAGGTCCAAGCAAAACTCGGGGAAAGGCGCCACAGAGGTTTCCAGCTGGAGAAAAGACATCCTAAGCCTCCTGTGACACTTTCGTTGATGTATTAATTAGGTCATTCAATCAGTGAAATGTTGTCAATCATTAGATAAACATACATTGAATACAAACATCCACACATACACACACACATATATAAATATATATATATGTAATCAGTTTTGTAACACAGTTAAGTAAAATAAAGTTCCTATATTTGATAAACTGATAGGCAAATATAATTATTTTATTTTTGTTTTAATTTGGAAATAGTTGTAAAGTAGAACCTGCTAGTTAACACTCAACATACAATATGAGAAAAAATTTTAACAAAGGTTATGTATAAAGGAAATAATCACCACAAAAGAAATAAAAATGAAACATTATTTGTTCAAAGAATACAAATTTGCCACACCCTGCCCCTTAAAATTAAGAAGTACATACCAGGAATCAGAGACAACATTAGCAAAGACACAGATAAATTAAAAGCATTATCTACTCAGTGATCTGAAAGTATCCTGATAAGATGAGGAATAACATTCTTGAAGAAGTGTCAGCGGGTAATTGCATTTATTAAGAACCCATTATGACTTAGACTGTTTAGTCTTTCACATGAATAACTTAATTTAATCCTCATAAAACTTTGGAAAGTTTTAATCCTCATAAAACTTTGGAGATAGATATGAAAAACTTTCAAAAAGTTGAAGAAAAAAAGTCAGAGATACTGGGTGACCAGAGAGTAGTCATTTTCTCATGACAAATTTTAATTATTGATACGTCTGGAAAAAACTCTCCTTTCTACAACTCAGTGCCTCATGCAAAGAGATAGGCAGGCAAATTTGAGGCCTGAGCACAAATCCCTTTCTTGCCAGGGTAAGGAATGAGTTTGAGTGTAATGAGCAAGCTACATTTTTAAAAGAGAAGTTCAGAAAAGTTGGCAGTTGTAGAGTAACTGTCCGAAATTCAAAGGAGGAAAAAAAAAAGCCTTCAGAGTAAGCAATGAGATGAGAGTTAGTAAACTTTGAATAATGGCAAAGACACTGATGTTGGCAGGAAAGCTAGAGTTTTAGATAATTAGATGGAAAAAGAAAAGGACTTTCCGACTTGTATGTAAAGATGTAAGATAATAAAACTAAAGGATAAAATTGGATTTTTAGATTTGCCAAAAAATACTATAAGGAAAAAAAAGGGCACATCTAGTGAGATGTGATTTATTTTAGGTCTGGGTAATTTCACATAAGTTGAATGATTCAGGAGACATTTGAATGTAAACCATGGATTTTTAAAGAGTGGTCTAGGATATATACACACACAAACATATATATGTGTATATATATGCGTATATATGTAGTTATGCCTTAACATATATATTATTGTTGGGTCTATATCAATTTGATCATATATAGAGTGAGAAGAAAAATAAGCCAAAGAGGGAAGAGTTCGGAAACTATTTTTTAAATTTTTATTTATTTCTTTATTTTTGTTTTTTGTTTTGTTTTTTTTTTTTTTTTTGCATGTGGAGTTTTCATTTTGTTTTGTTTATTTATTTATTTATTTATCATTATACTTTAAGTTCTAGGGTACATGTGCATAATGTGCAGGTTTGACATTCGCAAATCAATAAACGTAATCCAGCATATAAACGGAACCAAAGACAAGAACCATATGATTATCTCAATAGATGCAGAAAACGCCTTCGACAAAATTCAACAGCCCTTCATGCTAAAAATGCTCAATAAATTCGGTATTGATGGAATGTACCTCAAAATAATAAGAGCTATTTATGACAAACCCACAGCCAACATCATACTGAATGGGAAAAAACTAGAAAAATTCCCTTTGAAAACTGGCACAAGACAGGGATGCCCTCTCTCACCACTCCTGTTCAACATAGTGTTGGAAGTTCTGGCTAGGGCAATCAGGCAAGAGAAAGAAATCTAAAGGTATTCAGTTAGGAAAAGAAGAAGTCAAACTGTCCCTGTTTGCAGATGACATGATTGTATATTTAGAAAACTCCATTGTCTCAGCCCAAAATCTCCTTAAGCTGATAAGCAACTTCAGCAAAGTCTCAGGATACAAAATTAACATGCAAAAATCACAAGCATTCTTATACACCAGCAGCAGACAAACAGAGAGCCAAATCAGGAATGAACTTCCATTCACAATTGCCTCAAAGAGAATCAAATACCTAGGAATCCAACTTACCAGGGATGTAAAGGACCTCTTCAAGGAGAACTACAAACCACTGCTCAGTGAAATCAAAGAGGACACAAACAAATGGAAGAACATACCATGCTCATGGATAGGAAGAATCAATATCACGAAAATGGCCATACTGCCCAAGGTTATTTGTAGATTCAATGCCACCCCCATCAAGCTACCAATGAGTTTCTTCACAGAATTGGAAAAAACTGCTTTAAAGTTCATATGGAACCAAAAAAGAGCCCGCATTGCCAAGACAATCCTAAGTCAAAAGAACAAAGCTGGAGGCGTCACGCTACCTGACTTGAAACTATACTACAAGGCTACAGTAACCAAAACAGCATGGTACTGGTACCAAAACAGAGATCTAGACCAATGGAACAGAACAGAGTCCTCCGAAATAATACCACACATCTACAGCCATCTGATCTTTGACAAACCTGAGAGAAACAAGAAATGGGGAAAGGATTCCCTATTTAATAAATGGTGCTGGGAAAATTGTCTAGCCATAAGTAGAAAGCTGAAACTGGATCCTTTCCTTACTCCTTAAAGGAAAATTAATTCAAAATGGATTAGAGACTTAAATGTTAGACCTAATACCATAAAAACCCTAGAAGAAAACCTAGGTAGTTGAGGACATAGGCATGGGCAAGGACTTCATGTCTAAAACACCAAAAGCAATGGCAGCAAAAGCCAAAATTGACAAATGGGATCTACTTAAACTAAAGAGCTTCTGCACAGCAAAAGAAACTACCATCAGAGTGAACAGACAACCTACAGAATGGGAGAAAATTTTTGCAATCTACTCATCTGACAAAGGGCTAATATCCAGAACCTACAAAGAACTCAGACAAATTTACAAGAAAAAAACAACCCCATCAAAAGTGGGCAAAGGATATGAACAGACATTTCTCAAAAGAAGACATTCATACAGCCAACAGACACATGAAAAAATGCTCATCTTCACTGGCCATCAGAGAAATGCAAATCAAAACCACAATGAGATACCATCTCACACCAGTTAGAATGGTAACCATTAAAAAGTCAGGAAACAACAGGTGTTGGAGAGGATGTGGAGAAATAGGAACACTTTTACACTGTTGGTGGGATTGTAAACTAGTTCAACCATTATGGAAAACAGTATGGCGATTCCTCAAGGATCTAGAACTAGATGTACCATATGACCCAGCCATCCCATTACTGGGTATATACCCAAAGGATTATAAATCATGCTGCTATAAAGACACATGCACACATATGTTTATTGCGGCACTATTCACAATAGCAAAGACTTGGAATCAACCCAAATGTCCATCTGTGACAGACTGGATTAAGAAAATGTGGCACATATACACCATGGAATACTATGCAGCCATAAAAAAGGATGAGTTTGTGTCCTTTGTAGAGACACAGATGCAGCTGGAAACCATCATTCTCAGCAAACTATGGCAAGAACAGAAAACCAAACACCGCATGTTCTCACTCATAGGTGGGAACTGAACAGTGAGATCACTTGGACTCGGGAAGGGGAACATCACACACCGGGGCCTATCACGGGGAGGGGGGAAGGGGGAGAGATTGCATTGGGAGTTATACCTGATGTAAATGACGAGTTAATGGGTGCTGACGAGTTGATGGGTGCAGCACACCAACATGGCACAAGTATTTATTTATTTTTGAAATGGAGTCTTGCTCTGTCGCCGGGCTGGAGTGCAGTGGCCGGATCTTGGTTGACTACAAGCTCCGCCTCCGGGGTTCACGCCATTCTCCTGCCTCAGCCCCCGGAGTAGCTGGGACTACAGGTGCCCGCCACCTCGCCCGACTAGTTTTTTCTATGTTTTTTAGTAGAGACGGGGTTTCACTGGGTTAGCCAGGA
Organism: Trachypithecus francoisi; assembly: GCF_009764315.1. NCBI lineage: Eukaryota > Metazoa > Chordata > Mammalia > Primates > Cercopithecidae > Trachypithecus > Trachypithecus francoisi. The sequence goes on from NW_022681463.1 coordinate 32,434,346, forward strand.
TGATCTCGATCTCCTGACCTCGTGATCCGCCCGTGTCGACCTTCCAAAGTGCTGGGATTACAGGCTTGAGCCACCGCGCCCGGCCGGGAAACTATTTAAGAACTATAAAGAGAAGCTAAAAGTGATGTAACAACAGGAGAATAAAAACGAAATAATTTTTTTTTTTCAAACGGAATAATAGTCAATATTAGCTGGTGTTGAAAAGTGATTAAATAAGAATATACTGAAAAGCATGCAGTCAACAGTTAAATCAATAATGGTCTCATAACAGTTTAAATAGAATAATTGAAGCAGAATATATGTAGTGAGGTAAGAGAACAATTGGAATTATACAGCAAAGAAAAATTCAATTTTTCAAATGTATATTTAGAAAATAAAGGAAAGAGGTGATGACGATGGTGTGTGTGTGTGTGTGTGTGTGTGTGTGTGTCTTTTGTTTCTCCTTTGCAATACATAATGGAGTTGAAGTCCCCTGCTGTGTCAAAATAGGTGTGATCATGTGAAATTTTTTGGCCAGTGCATGATATGCGTATTTGCTTTTCTTCAGAATTGGTGGCCTGCAGTGTTACCTTGAAAGCCTTTCTCAATATAGATGGTAAAGCAGAGGCTACAGGAAACATACAGTGGTACTATAGCATGAGTAAGAAGTAAATTTTTGTTGTTTAAACCATTGATATTCAGATGTTGTTTGCTAGTTCACAATAAGCCTAGTCCTGCCTGACTGATACAGAAATAGATATAAAAATGTGTGTATGTATGGTTTGTGTTATAAATTGCAGTGTAAGTCTAAAGGAAAAAAATGGCCTTTATATGATTGTTCTTTCTAGTATAAAAAGGTATTTTCAAAGGAACAATGTAGTTTATAAATAACATGGTGTTTTTGCTGCCTCAATTTTAAAAAGAAAATTATAAAACAATTATTTAAATATGTGCAAAAAGAATTAGCAACATTTTAGTAAAATATATCCAGTGATATAGAAGAGAGAAGATGAAGGATCAATATAATGTGAAGTGAGGTTTATGTTAGTTTCCAAAATCAGATTAAAATTTCAAAATAAGGTAAAAAAAGGCACATCATCATCTCAATAGATACATAAAAATCATGATAAAATCTCTTAGCAAACTCAATACAAGTTTATAATTTTAGCAAACATCCTACAAAGGAATCATCAAAATTTTTCCTCTTATCATAAATAAGACAGGGGTGTTTGCCTTAAGAACTCCTTGAACACATTAATAATGAGTCTTGTAAACAGGAACAAGACAGAAGAAAATAATAAGCAAAATGCTTTAGAAGGACTAGCAAACAACATTTTTCACAAATAATATGTGAGAAAACAAAAAAATTGAAAAGAATGTATTAGATGCATTAAATTAACTAAATGAAGAATTATATCATGTGAATAAAGTAAAACATGGGATGCAGTTGAGATATTATTTCTCCTTAATCTATACATTCCAAATAATTTAAATCAAAATTTATGGAAATTTATAAAATGATTCCAAAATGTATATGGACAAAGAAAGAGTCAGCATTTGTTAAGGCAATTTTAATAGAGAAGATTAAGCTGTAGGTTACTAAATATCAGAAACAACTTTAATACTATATTAATTAAGACATTGTGGTTTTGGTATGAGGATCAAGGAAACACAAGAGAATTAAAAAACAGGTCCATACCTACACAATCACTGGAATTATGACAAAGGCACCAATGGAGTTGTGTGGAGGGAAGATGTATTTTTTAATCCATGGTTGTGAAGTAATTAAATATCCATATAAAAATAAATGATTCCTACCTCACACCATAACGTACTTAATTCTTGATAGATTTTGGATATTAATGCAAAAGCTAAATCAGTAAAGATTTTAGAGGAAAATGTAAGGGAACATATTTGATAACTTATCAATTATTTCTTAAGCAAGACACAAGAACCACTAATCAAAAATAAAATATTGAAACTGCAATATACTATGATTAAAATCTCTGTTTTTCAAAAGTTAGGTTTAAGAGAGTGAAAAGTTGATGGTGTCACAGATACATGTACACACACAGGACAGCATAATTAAAAAATCAGAAGAAGACAGTAATAAACACTTCAAAACACTATTCTGGTGGCCACTTAACATCTAAAAATATGCTTAAACTCAGTTGTAAGGGAAATGTAAATTTAAGCGCAGAAGTACTATTACTCTTTTACACAGAATGAAAAATAAAGTCTGAAAATGTCCAGTCTTTACCAGTATGTAGGCCTACTAGAACTCTCATACACTGCCAGTGAAAGTGTAAATGGTTTAATCACTTTGGAAAATTGTTTTTAGTAGATATTAATACTGAATAAATGCATTCTCTGTAATTCAGAAACTCCTATCCTTAGCAGATGAGCTGTAAGAAGAGTGTTTAAATATTCAGCATAAGTTATATGTAAGAATCCTTATGGCAAGTCTTAAAAAATAGTAAAAAATTCAAAACATCCAAATACTCATCAGTATTGAAAGGAATAAGGAATAAATTATGATACGCATATGCAATAAACTATTATTCAGCAATGAGAATGAATAGTTTAATCTACATCCAGCAATATGAATAAATCTCCCAAAGATAATGTTGAGCAAAAGAAGCCAAATACAAGTAAGTACATATTATAGGATTTTCTTTACATAAAATATAAAAGCAGGTAGGACTGTTCAAAATATATTTAAAATCAGTAATGATATCATTGAAGGAACGTTAGGGGCTGGGCGCCAGGGGGCAGGTGGGATGGATATAGCGCTGGGAGTATTGTTTACTTATCTGGGGCTGACTACACTGGTATGTTCAGTTTACGTAAATTTACGGAACTGAACATTGATTATATGTAATTTTCTTTATGTTTGTTAGATTTCAATACGAAGTTGAAAAATGACAAAATAAAGAAATGTCATGGTAATTCACACGTAAAGCTCTGGACCCAGCTATTTGAGTCATGCTCTTTCTGTGACTAGTAGTCATAAAACTGTGAAGCTAACTAAAGAAAAGAAGAAACTAAGAATAAAAAAGACTATATATATATATATGCAGAGGATGGCAACTATTGCCTTCAGATAAATTCACATCTGTATTTTGTCTGTAGACACTTGACACAATCTTGTTTAAAAGAGAAAAGTTGTCACATATTCTATGTTGCTATGTATCTGAGATATGTACTGAATGTAAACTTGAATTAGGTTTTAGTCAGAGGTTTCTAGTCATAACATATCCTCAATACAAGAGTAAATGTATATAAAAATGAAAAATTACAATAGTTTATTGAAGATGACACATGCAATAAAAATACTTTTACTTTACTCAGTCTATTAAAAAAGCTACTTCACAGTGACAAATATATTTTTGCTATAAAATGTTAGTATGATAATATCTCAGATTCCATTCATATTCACCAAAGACTGTATTATATTATCAAATAATTAAAAGTTGATTTTGTTATCTATAAAATTGATGTAGATATTTAAATAGAAGTAGAAAAATAACAATAAGAATTTTTTTCATAAAATGCATGTTGCAGTAGCTAAATATGGCATATATTATTGATATACTCAGTTGAAAATCCCTCTTCTTGGTCTGTTCAACAAATCATCAAAAAGTTTTTCCCCACAATATGCTGCTATAAGCTATTTATCTAAAGAAATTTGCTTACAGACTCAAATAGAGTAAGTATAGGAATGAGCATGATAAATCCGTAAACACAAACTCTTTCCTGTACTTCTTCCTTTCTCTAAGTGATGTGAAGAGAGGAGTCCCAGAGACAAGCTAATTTTAACATACCGCAAGAATTACTGATGACATTTCTACTCTCTCGACCTCAAATTCCCCAACCAAGAAGTGCCTTTCCCTTAGTACTTATATGTATTGTACATGAGGTTCATAATTTCCTTTACTAGAATTTTCTGAACTTGTGTAAAACCCACACATCTCGTTTTCATAGGCATCTTGATTACTGTCAGCCTATTTTAACACATTTGTGTGTGTGTGTGTGTGTATGTATATATATATATATATTTGCTATTGCTATGTTTTCCTTCAAAATTATATCAAATAGGAAAATAAAAATTGGAAAAATTAATCAAGTGACTTAAATCATTAAATACTGTGCATTCTCTTGCCAGTATCTCTATCTCCTATATTATTAAATTAGATTTTTACATAAATTTGTTCACTTATTTCAAAAGAGGTCTGTCTTCTAAAGCTCTTGATTGTGCATAATTTGAGAAAATAAAAATTCTAAGCTAAAAGTGTCTTAGACAATATTAATCTTGAAATAATTGTGTAAGACAGGCAGAGAGATACAGTGATCTACATTTCTTTTTAACCTTTAGTTTCAAACAGCCCAGTTCCACTAACATGGATTTGCCACATAATATGCTCTTTTGTAAGGATGAATATTATCTTAAATATTAGTCCATGTAAGTCAAGGAACAACTATCAGAGAATGCCTATGCAATTTTTTTTATGAGTTTGTATGTACAAAAGTGAAAAAGGGCCAGGCGCGGTGGCTCACGCCTGTAATCCCAGCACTTTGGGAGGCCGAGGCGGGCGGATCACGAGGTCAGGAGATCGAGACCATCCTGGCTAACAGGGTGAAATCCCGTCCCTACTAAAAATACAAAAAATTCGCCGGGAGGGGGTGGCGGGCGCCTGTAGTCCCAGCTGCTCGGGAGGCTGAGGCAGGAGAATGGCGGGAGGTGGAGCTTGCAGTGAGCGGAGATCGCACCACTGCACTCCAGCTTGGGCGACAGAGCGAGATTCCATCTCAAAAAATATATATAATAATAAATAAATAAATAAATAAAATAAAATAATAAAGTGAAATAGAAGATATGGTTTTACTTTGAATTCATGACTTTAAAGTGAATTTTGTTTTAGCAAAATACCAACATTAATAAGAGTTGGAAGGTGTTGATGTTAACCTTCATGGATGACTTTGAGGAGTTCAAGACTTAAGTGGAGGAAATAACTGCAGATGTGGTGCAAAAGGAAGAGAACTAGAATTAGAAATGGAACTTGAAGATGTGATTGAATCACCACAATTTCATGTTAAAACTTGAATGAAATAGGAGTTGTTTCATATGAATTAGCCAAAGAAGTAGTTTCTTGACATGGAATCTACTCCTAGTGAAGATGCTGTGAAAATTTTGAAATAACAAAGGATTTATAATATTACATAAACTTGGTTGGTACTGCAGCGGCAGGGTTTGAGAGGACTGACTAATTTTGAAAGAAGTTCTACTATAGTTAAAAAGCTATCAAGTAGCATTGCATGCTACAGAGAAATCTACTGTGAAAGGAAAAGTCAATTGATGCATCAATGTGGCAAATATTACTGCTGTCTTATTTTAAGATATTGTCCCAGCCCCCTGAATATTCAGCAACCACCCTGCTCAGTCAGCAGCCATCAATATCAAAGGCAAGGCTCTGTACCAGCAAAAAGATTATGACTTACCAAAGGCTCAGATGATGGTTAACATATTTTTAGCAGTGAAGTGTTTTTAATTAAGGTACATATATTAGTTTATTAGACACAATGCTATTGCACATGTAATAGACTATGGCAAAGTGTAAAGTAACATTTATATGCACTGGGAAACAAAAACATTTCTGCGACTCGCTTTATTGCAATATTGCTGTATGGAGGTGGTGTGGAACTGAATCCACAGTATCTTCAAGGTTTACCTGTGTATCCGGATACTTTGCAAATACAATTCTTAAATCTTGTATATTACATTATTCACTAAACTTGATTTATACGTCTTAATATATGTGTTAGAAGAAGCTTACAAATTTCTGTAATTTTTTTTTATTTTGGCTCAGATTCAATAAATCTATTGAACAATTTGGTAATACTTGATATCTCATAATTTGTGATGTTAAAATATGAATGTGCTATGCCAATTAAATTAATGAACTCTGATAATACAGCTATCAGAGGTTTACATATTTACAAAAGTCTTACATATCATTTTTAAATTTTATATGTATATATTTCATATTTTAGTTATTCTGCATTATATCAATCAAAATATTACATGTTTGCTTGTAGACTGTCAAAATGCAACTGAATTTTGTGTAGTAATTTAATATCCAGTGATTCTGTCATACTCTTTTTAATTCTAATAATATATGAATACTTAACAAAGTTTATAAATACACAATCACATCTTTTGACAACAAAGTTTTTAATATGTATATATTCCTTTTTTCACCATATTGCACTTGCCAGTACTTAATCACAACTTCATAGAGAAGTGATATGGAGTGTCTTTCTTTTCTTTTTTTTTTAATTTATTTTTTAATTATACTTTTTAAGTTCTAGGGTACCTGTGCACAACGTGCAAGTTTGTTACATATGTATACATGTGCCGTGTTGTGTGCTGCACTCATTAACTTGTCATTTACATCAAGTATGTCTCCTAGTGATATCTCTTCCCCCTCCCCCCACCCCACGAAAGGCCCTGGTGTGTGATGTTACCCACCCTGTGTCCAAGTGTTCTCATTATTCAATTCCCACCTATGAGTGAGAACATGTGGTGTCTGGTTTTTTGTCCTTGCTATAGTTTGCTGAGAATGATGGTTTCCAGCTTCATCCATGTACCTACAAAGACATGAACTCATCCTTTTTTATGGCTGCATAGTATTCCACAGTGTGTATGTGCCACATTTTCTTATTCCAGTCTATCACTGATGTACATTTGGGTTAGTTCCAAGTCTTTGCTATTGTGACTAGTGCCACAGTAAACACACGTGTGCATGTGTCTTTATAGCAGCATGATTTATAATCTTTTGGGTATATACCCAGTAATGGGATGGCTGGGTCAAATGGTATTTCTAGTTCTAGATACTTGAGGAATTGGCACACTGTCTTCCACAATGGTTGAACTAGTTTACAGTCCCACCAACACTACACACGTGTGCATGTGTCTTTATAGCAGCATGATTTATAATCTTTTGGGTATATACCCAGTAATGGGATGGCTGGGTCAAATGGTATTTCTAGTTCTAGATACTTGAGGAATTGGCACACTGTCTTCCACAATGGTTGAACTAGTTTACAGTCCCACCAACACTGTAAAATCTTCCTATTTCTCCATATCCTCTCCAGCACCTGTTGTTGCCTGACTTTTCAATGGTCAGCATTCTAACTGGTGTGAGATGGTATCTCATTATGGTTTTGATTTGCATTTCTCTGATGCCCAGTGATGATGAGCATTTTTTCATGTGTCGGCTGACTGCATAAATGTCATCTTTTTAGAAGTGTCTGCTCATATCCTTTGCCCACTTTTCGATGTGGTTGTTTGACTTTTTTCTTGTAGATTTGTTTGAGATTTCTTTGTAGATTCTTGATATTAGCCCTTTGTCAATGGGTAGATTGCAAAAATTTTCTCCCATTCTGTAGGCTGCCTGTTAACTCTGATTGTAGATTCTTTTGTGGTGCAGAAGCTCTTTAGTTTAATTAGATCCCATTTGTCAATTTTGGCTTTTATTGCCATTGCTTTTGGTGTTTTAGTCATGAAGTCCTTGCCCATGCCTATGACCCAAATGGTATTGCTTAGGATATCGTCTAGTATTTTTATGGTTTTATGTCTTACATTTGAGTGTTTAATCCATCTTGAATTAATTTTTTATAAGGTGTAAGGAAGGGATCCAGTTTCAGCTTTCTACATATGGCTAGCCAGTTTTTCTAGCACCATTTATTAAATAGGGAATCATTTCCCCATTTCTTCTTTTTGTCAGGTTTTTCAAGGATCAGATGGTTGTAGATGTGTGGTATTATTTCTGAGGGCTCTGTTCTGTTCCATTGGTCTATATATCTGTTTTGGTACCAGTACCATGTTGTTTTGGTTACTGTAGCCTTGTAGTGTAATTTAAAGTCAGGTAACGTGATGCCTCCAGCTTTGTTCTTTGGGCTTAGGATTGTCTTGGCAATGCGGGCTCTTTTTTGGTTCCATAAGAACTTTAAAGTATTTTTTTCCAATTCTGGGAAGAAAGACATTGGTAACTTCATGGGGATTGCATTGAATCTATAAATTACCTTGGGCAGTATGGCTATTTTCATGATACTGATTCTTCCTATCCATGAGCATGGAATGTTCTTCCGTTTGTTTGGGTCCTCTTTTATTTCATTGAGCAGCAGTTTGTAGTTCTCCTTGTAGAGAGAGGTCCTTCACATCCCTTGTAAGATAGATTCCTAGGTATTTTATTCTCTTTAAAGCAATTGTGAATGGGAGTTCACTCATGATTTGGCTCTCTGTTTGTCTGTTATTGGTTTATAAGAATGCTTTTGGTTTTTGCACATTGATTTTGTATCCTGAGACTTTGCTGAAGTTATTTATCAGCTTAAGGAGATTTTGGGCTGAGATGATGGGTTTTCTAAATGTAGAATCATGTCATCTGCAAACAGGGACAATTTGACTTCTTCTTTTCCTAATTGAATACCCTTTATTTCTTTCTCTTGCCTGATTGCTCTGGCCAGAACTTCCAATACTATGTTGAATAGGAGTGGTGAGAGAGGGCATCCCTGTCTTGTGCCAGTTTTCAAAGGGAATTTTTCCAGTGTGCCCATTCAGTATGATATTGGCTGCAGGTTTGTCATAAATAGCTCTTATTATTTTGAGATATGTCCCATCAATACCTAGTTTATTAAGAGGTTTTAGCATGAAGGACTCTAGAATTTTTTTGAAGGCCTTTTCTGCATCTATTGAGATAATCATGTGGTTTTTGTCTTTAGTTCTGTTTATATGCTGGATTACGTTTATTGATCTGCGTATGTTGAACCAGCCTGCATCACAGGGATAAAGCCAACTTGATCGTGGTGATAAGCTTTTTGATGTGCTGCTGGATTCAGTTTGCCAGTATTTTATTGAGGATTTTTGAATCAATGTTCATCAGGGATATTGGTCTAAAATTCTCTTTTGTGTGTGTGTGTGTCTCTGCCAGTCTTTGGGATCAGGATGATGCTGGCCTCATAAAATGAGTTAGGGAGGATTCTCTCCTTTTCTATTGATTGGAATAGTTTCAGAAGGAATGGTACCAGCTCCTCTTTGTACATCTTGTAGAATTCGGCTGTGAATCTGTCTATTCTTGGACTTTTTTTAGTTGGTAGCCTATTAATTATTGCCTCAATTTCAGAGCCTGTTATTAGTCTATTCAGGGATTCACCTTCTTCCTGGTTTACACCTTGGGAGGGTGTATATGTCCCGGAATTTATCCATTTCTTCTAGATTTTCTAGTTTATTGGTACAGAGATGTTTATAGTATTCTCTGATGGTAGTTTGTATTTCTGTGGGATTAGTGGTGACATCCCCTTTATCATTTTTTATTGTGTCTATTTGATTCTTCTCTCTTTTCTCCTTTATTAGTCTTGCTAATGGTCTATCAATTTTGTTGGTCTTTTCAAAAAACCAGCTCCTGGGGTCATTGATTTTTGAAGGGTTTGTGTGTGTGTGTGTGTGTGTGTGTGTGTCTCTATCTCCTTCAGTTCTACTCTGATCTTAGTTATTTCTTGCCTTCTGCTAGCTTTTGAATGTGTTTGCTCTTGCTTCTCTAGTTCTTTTAATTGTAATGTTAGAGTGTCAATTTTAGATCTTTCCTGCTTTCTCTTGTGGGCATTTAGTGCTATAAATTTCTCTCTACACACTGCTTCAAATGTGTCCCAGAGAGTCTGGTTGTTGTGTCTTTGTTCTCATTGGTTTCAAAGAACATCTTTATTTCTGCTTTAATTTCCTCATGTACCCCGTAGTCATTCAGGAGCAGGTTGTTCAATTTCCATGTAGTTGAGCGGTTTTGATTGAGTTTCTTAGTCCTGAGTTCTACTTTGATTGCAGTGTGGTCTGAGAGACAGTTTGTTATAATTTCTGTTCTTGTACATTTGCTGAGGAGTGCTTTACTTCCAACTATGTGGTCAATTTTGGAATAAGTGCGATGTGGTGCTAAGAAGAATGTATATTCTGTTGATTTGGGGTGGAGAGTTCTGTAGATGTCTATTAGGTCCACTTGGTGCAGAGTTGAGTTCAATTCCTGGATATCCTTGTTAACTTTCTGTCTTGTTGATCTGTCTCATGTTGACAGTAGGGTGTTAAAGTCTCCCATTATTATTGTGTTGGAGTCTAAGTCTCTGTAGGTCTCGAAGGACTTGCTTTATGAATCTGGGTGCTCCTGTATTGGGTTCATATATATTTAGGATAGTTAGCTCTTCTTGTTGAATTGATCCCTTTACCATTATGTAATGGCCTTCTTTGTTTCTTTTCATCTTTGTTGGTTTAAAGTCTGTTTTTTCAGAGACTGGGATTGCAAGCCCTGCTTTCTGTTTTGTTTTGTTTACCATTTGCTTGGTAGATCTTCCCCCATCCATTTATTTTGAGCCTATGTGTGTCTCTGCACATGAGATGTGTCTACTGAATACTGCACACTGATGGGTCTTGACTCTTTCTCCAATTTGCCAGTCTGTGTCTTTTAATTGGAGCATTTAGCTCATTTACATTTAAGGTTAATATTGTTATGTGTGAATTTGATCCTGTCATTATGATATTAGCTGGTTATTTTGCTCATTAGTTGATGCAGTTTCTTCCTAGCATCAATGGTCTTTACTATTTGGCATGTTTTTGCAATGGCTGGTACCGGTTGTTCCTTTCCATGTTTAGTGCTTCCTTCAGGAGCTCTTGTAAGGCAGGCATGATGGTGACAAAATCTCTCAGCATTTGCTTGTCTGTAAAGGATTTTATTTCTCCTTCACTTCTGAAGCTTAGTTTGGCTGGATATGAAATCTGCGTTGAAAATTCTTTTCTTTAAGAATGTTGAATATTGGCCCCTACTCTCTTCTGGCTTGTAGAATTTTTGACGAGAGATCTGCTGTTAGTCTGATGGGCTTCCCTTTATGGGTAACCTGACCTTTCTCTCTGGCTGCCCTTAACATTTTTTCCTTCGTTTCAACTTTGGTGAATCTGACAATTATGTGTCTTGGAGTTGCTTTTCTCGAGGTTTGTCTTCGTGGCGTTCTCTGTATTTCCTGAATTTGAGTGTTAACCTGTCTTGCTAGGTTGGGGAAGTTCTCCTGGATAATATCCTGCAGAGTGTTTTCCAACTTGGTTCCATTTTTCCCCTCACTTTCAGGTACATCAATCAGAATCAGACGTAGATTGGGTCTTTTCACACAGTCGCATATTTCTTGGAGAATTTGTTCATTTCTTTTTACTCTTTTTCCTCTAAACTTCTTTTCTCTCTTCATTTCATTCATTTGATCTTCAGTCACGATACCCTTTCTTCCACTTGATCGAATTGGCTACTGAAGCTTGTGCATGCGTCACGTAGGTCTTATGCCATTGTTTTCAGCTCCATCAGGTCATTTAAGATCTTCTCTTTGCTTTTTATTCTAGTTATCCATTTGTCTAATCTTTTTTCAAGGTTTTTAGATTCTTTGAGTTGAGTTCGAACATCTTCCTTTAGCTTGGGGAAGTTTGTTATTACTGATCATCTGAAGCCTTCTTCTCTCAACTCATCAAAGTCATTCTCCATCTGGCTTTGTTCCTTTGCCAAATAAAATTATCTTTTAGTATGCCTTCAGTTAGTCACGGATATTTTCTTTAACATTATTTATATTTCTCAGATATCTATCCATCTATCCAGCAAATTTTTTACTACAGAGATTTTATCATTTAACTTTCTTGTTTTTGTTTTTGTTTTGAGATGGAGTCTCGCTGTGTCGCCCACGCTGGAGTGCAGTGGCATGATCTCGGCTTACTGCAACCTCCATCTCCCAGGTTCAACTGATTCCCTTGCCTAGGCCTCTAGAGTAGCTGGGTTTACAGGTGTGTGCCACCATACCCAGCTAATTTTTGTATTTTTAGTGGAAACAGGTTTTCAACATGTTGGCCAGGTTGGTCTCGAACTCCTGACCTCAGGTGATCCACTTGCATTGGCCTCCCAGAGTGCTGAGATTACAGGCTATTGTTTAGCTTTTATTTCCCTAGTCAACATAATTATGTTTTCCCTTAAAAAGTTGATCTTTATACTATATCTGAAGGGATTTTGCAGGGATATACTTGAAGCATTACTAGGACTTTCCTTGTTTGGTTCCTTTCACTCATGAATCACAGTCCTGGACTGCCTGCTTAACAATATCTAAAATGCTTTTTTTAATATATGTTTTCAGTTTCCTTTTTATTTAAAAAAGACATGGAATGTCTGCTATCAGTTACTCGTTGGAAGTATGAGTTTATACCAGCTTTTCTGGTTGTTTTGAATATTTGCTATGGTACTTTTTATGGTTTCTAATATATTTTATTTTTTATTGCCAAAAGCACTTAATAATGTAAAATTAAGTGGGCTATTGTTTATGTATGATACATCTTAATTGCTTATATATAAGCATATATACATAAGTATAAGTATATAATTATACACATATAATTGCTTATGTATAAGCAGAGTATATATATAGGCAATTACATATATATTCTGCTTGTGTGTGTGTGTGTATATATATATATATAGAGAGAGAGAGAGAGAGAGAGAGACTGTGGCTTTACTAAAGTCAAACATGTAGCAAAGTACTGCTTTTCCAGTACAGATTTTTCATTCTAGAGGATATAAATAATATTATATGATAATCACACAATCCATATTCCATTAGAAAATAGTCCTACAAGAAACATTTATTTTGAGTCTCAGGTATTTCTTCTTTTACTTCTCTAATTCTTATGTAAGCCAAATCCTTATAATAGTTTTCAGTGCTCTAATATTGAGTTTAATCCACTATCAACATGAACCGAACAATGTGATTTTTAGCATCACATGAGGAATTGTTTTTTGTGAAAATAATTCTAAAAGATAAGCATTCGATAGGCAAAAGAGTTTGAAAGGAGGAAAACTTACTTGCTTTTATACAGAATAAAAATACTATATTGGACTTTTAGTCTGTCTTCATTCAAATGAATCAAACCATCATAACCACACTTATAAATCTTGGAAGAAATAACAGAAAGAAAATCTCCTATAGCTCCTGCCAGTAAGTTAGCATTTCCCTAGCAGCAAATTTTTGTTACGCTCCACTACTTAAGATATTGTTAGGAAATGTTAAAAGAATTTGCCATGATAAATCCACATGGTTAGAACTATGGAATATAGAAATAGCATATGCTAGAAATTATTTTTTTAAAAGTCCTTCTTAGGTTTATAAAACCATATAAGCAGGACATAAAGCAAGGAAGCAAGTCACCATTAAAATTTAAATTGCCTAATCCATCTCTAGGTATGAAATTAAGGTTGGCTTATTAACTTGTATTACAAAATAAATGGAAAAAGTAAATAGCCTATAAATGATACATGTGTTTAATTCAATCCGTTTATGATACATTTTTACGTATATAATAATATCTAAATCAGTTACATCTTACATAGATAAAATGCTAGAAAATTATTTATATTGTCTGTTATTTGTTGTCACAAAATGTAGTAAGTTTATTAAATTTAAAATATTTTGGGGGGCTACTTTAAATAATAATTTAAAAAGATTTCAAAACATGATTAATTGTATACTAAAAAAACCCAGCCTCTTGATCACATCAGATAAACTTCAAATTCTCACTCTCATCTAAAAATGCGTATAATAATACAAAATAAAAACCTACATTAACTACCCTACAGCTTTTGCTCTAAGTCAATCCTGCCATAGTACCCCTAGCTCACTCTACTTTAGGAAAATGTATGTCTTTGCTCTTCTTCATAATTATAATTTAATTATCATATCAATACACTTTTTTTTCTTTTCTCTATGCCAAGAATGATCTCTCTGTAGTGATTTCTTCTTTATTTATTGTTTTTCCTTTTTTGAGGAGTCTCGCTCTGTCCCCCAGGCTGAAGTGCAATGGCACATCTCATCTCACTGCAACCACTGCCTGCTGTGTTCTAGCGATTCTCCTGCCTCAGTCTTCCGAGTAGCTGGGACTAGAGGCTCCTACCACCACTCCCAGCTAATTTTTGCATTTTTAGTAGAGACGGGGTTTCACCATGTTGGTGAGGCTGGTCTTGAACTCCTGACCTCAGGTGATCCTCCAGCCTCGGCCTACCAAAGTGCTGCAATTACAGGCATGAGCCACCACAGCCAGCCCTCTGTAGCGATTTCTTATAATTTGATGGTGCCTTGACATTCATTTTGATTATAAGTTAAACTTGCTCATACCAGAAGCTGGACTTGTTTATCCTTGACACAGTTCCAGGTTTCTGTCTTCTCTCATTGCTTCAATGTGTTTAATCCAGATATCTACCTTATATAACCATCTCCTGGTGACCATTTTCCTATGAGACAGCTAAATACAGCCTGTTTGACTTCTCCTGCTGAGCCCACATGCCCCATGGACTGCACAGTTATGCCACCATGACTACTTCTCAGTCATGTGATCCCATGGAACTCATGCCTGCTTGCTCTAAACCAGCCAATTATAACTCCCATGGGAAACCTGCCTAGGTAACACCCTGGACTCCAATGAAAGCTTTGATGTACAAGTCCCTCATTCTCTTTTTTGCTCTCCACCTGCTGGTTGGGCACACGTCTCAGACAGCTCCCCATTTCCCATTAGCCCTGCAAGGTGTGCTGTTCTCTTCTTTCTGGGATTTGTAAGTAATACATTGCTTCTGCTATTTCCTGTGTCTTAAGTTGCCTCCTCTATGTCTCACCTAACACACTGGAATCTAACTAGAGAGTGACTGTCTTGGCAGAAATAAACTAGATACAGGTCAAACAAAAGCCACAAGAATATCTGCTGGTGTAAAAAATTATCCTGTGTGAGGGACACCGGATTGCTGGTCAGACATGGTGGCATTAGGCTGTCCACAAGGTTCAAGAAGTATCTTGTAAAAGGCAAACTGTAAGCATTTAGGACCAAATTCCTGGAGTCTCATTAAGCTAAGGCTGGAGTTTATAGCCACTCCTTGGAGGGAGACCTCAAGACTAAATTGGAAAGAATAAAAGGTCAACAATTTCCTCTTGCTTCTTACTTCATTCAGTGCTTGCTCAAATGCCACTGCCTTCCTGGACTGTCCTTATAAAAAGAGTCTCCTCATTTATCACTCTTCATCTTCTTATCCTCTCGTGTTACTTCTGAAATTATATTATGTTTGTTTGTTTACTTATTAACGACACTCCCTACTAGAATGTAAGCTCCACAAAAGCAAGGATTTTATCAACTTTTTTCTTGGCACATAGAAGATATTTTTTTAAAATGTTGGAAGTCACTCAATGTATGAATGCAGAGCAAAGGGAATTCTCCTCTAAGTATTTAAGACTAATTTTACCCGAAAGCTTACAGCTAACTATATGGACAATCTATAAATAATGCTCATAAATAGTTTGCCTGGAAGGAAAATTGGTAGAAACAAATAGTTGGAACAACTAAATTTTGGAAGATAAAAATTTACTTGTAATCCAGTTTTATTATCTCCATATTTTAAGTGTATATTTTTAAGAAAATGATACTGCTTAATATTCACATTTAGGTATTTTATTTGTTTTACAAAGAGTTGTTTTAATGTAACCTGAAAGGGTGGAGGGAAACCAAAGCCATCTCTTCAATTAGTCAAAACTGTATATTGGATAGCAGAAGGTCTGATTGAGATCCTTTAAATGAACAAAAAGAAAAAAACATATAGAACTATTTGCTCTTTAATGAGTTAATGAGATGTTCAATAACTGTTTTATAAAATTACATTCGTTTGGTGCAAAATTAATTGTGACTTTTGCTATTATATGGTAAAAGAAAATTTTAGGAAGGTTATTTTGACACACATACATAAGGCTTCCAGAAAGATAATTAAGGAAAATATAATTAGAAATATCCAAGCAATTAAGCAATTCAAACATGATTGAAAGAATGCATTTCTAATAGTTAGGGTAATTTTCACATAATTTCATTCATAGTACACCATTTTGAGTGATACTTGGGATGCATTGTTTGTTAAAAGAAGCCAGTTAACAGAACAGCATCTTTAGTTTGACTTTAACCTGGTTACATTACGCGTGGCACATTGTCCTGTCAACTTTATCAATTACTCTATCAAAATTGATTTATTACATTCGTTTGCAACTGTGCTGCTGAAACTTGTGCAGACAACTTTTTATTCAATTCATCAAGCCCTTCTTCTAAAAGATCATTTACTTCATTATGTGTCCTAGTCCATTATCTGAAATTAAAATAAGTCTAACAAGATAATTTCTTAGGTTGTCCTCTCCAGTACTTTTAAATCTAAGTTTATTAACCTTCTTTAAGCCAAGAAAATACTTACAGGATTTCTTGAGATTTATTGACAACTCTTGTCAATATTGTCAACTCCTATCACAGACTATATTTCTTCCTTAAGCCTTTCATAATCATACACTATCTCCTTTTAATATATAATTAAGTGTCTTTTGAGCTTGCATCACTATTTTATCTGAAACAGCCAATTAAATACATTTCAACATGCCTAACTTAGAAGCAGGAAAATATTGTTAAAGAGAGGTGGCATAGCTTTTATAAGAATAGTCTGTAAACAAGATAAAAAATTAGTCCACTATGCTCTAATAATAGCAAATATGATAAGAAGTCTTTCTAATGGTAAGGATCTTTTTTTTTCTTCTTCATTTGAAAGATTTCTGTTTACACCAGTCTTGTGTTATCTTAAAAGTACTAGCTTGTTGACCATACTATATACTATCCAATTTTTCTTTAATAATTTTCAGACATATGAATTCTGAAACTTAGATGAAAATGTGATTAGTTTTGGGAAAAGATTATCACAAATAAGTTACTATTGTATCCCTTAAATATTTTAAAAGATAAATGCAAAATGAGCATTTTCTTATAATATTAATCAAAATATTAGAGTTCTTTTGTAAGAAAGACCATGGGAATAATGAATAGATGTTTGGTATTTTCATATTATTCTTGAAGAGGTAGGCAGTGCATATAAACAGTGAATCAAATAAGAAGTGTACATATTGAAACAGAAAAACAGACAAAATTGTGACTGTATAAGATGTTATATGTGAAAGCCCATAGTAAAAAAAATCTTAAAATATTAGAAATTGCTGTCAATTGGCTAATGACATAATTAATACACACAAGAAGAGTTTTCTATGCCAAAATTAAATGAGTAGAAAATAGACTAGAAAACAGAAAACAAAAACACTCAGTATGTTAAAATAAATAAAATGAGAGACAAAAGACTATGATAAAAAATGATTTTACTAGTAGACAAAAGAAACTTTTATAATATTTTACTTTTGGAGAGAAAATCCATATTCATCAGAATATCGTTACTGTTGTTAACACATTGTTTTATGTATTCTTTAGGGGTGTTCATTTTGACTATTATAAAATATTTATTATATATCCAGCAATATATATCCAGCAATTCTACTTCTATGGATTTGCCCTACAAATATGGTTACAAAGATAAAAAAAATTAATCCATAAAGTATCTCAAAATCTTTGATTTTACTGTAAAATTTTGAAGACATTTTAAATATCTAGTAAGAGAACACAGTATGTCAATTACAATATACACAAAGCATTCCCTCAGTTATTAAGTACTATAATATAATGAGATTATTTTTAAATAATTATTTATGCATGTACATATACTATATGTTGAGAAAAAAATCACATATAGTACTATCTCCATTATGAAAAACTATATGAAAAAGGGTACTCTGTACATATATGCATTCAGTGAGATCTGGAGTAAAGGTAAAAAAAAAGTTATACATTATTACCTTTGAAAGTTGAATTTCACATAATGAATACATTCCTCCGTGTCTTTTACTATGTGATTTAAATTGCAGATGCTTATAAATTTATCATTTAAAAAAATCTGTTTGTTAGTTCAAAGGTGAAAAATAAAATAGAGCTAAGAATATACTTATGTTTATATGATTAATACATATCAGTTCAGAAATAATGATCAGAACAATATAATACAATCTGGGTTTAACATTAGTGTGTAAAATAGATGTTGCATTACTTTTAAAGTTATTACTAGGAATTTAAGAGTATTTGCCAGATATTATATTTACATTTGAAGCTATTTACTGAGCTACTAACATGTTGTGTAATGCATACTTCTTTAAAAGATACACACAAATTATATTAATGTTGGGAAATCATTTCCAAATGTATAAGAGAAAATAAGACCTACTGTGAAAATGCCACAGATGATTTTGATCACTGTCCTGAAAGAGCCAGATGTTAACTGTAGTTTGTAAAACTTTGCCAAAAGTCTTGATTTAAAAATGAGCATTTATAATATTAAAGTATGCATAACTTTTTAAAAATATAAATAACTTTAAATATGAAACTGTGGAGTAAGATAATGTAATATTCCTTATTATTTCTGATCATGTTTTATCCTCTAATTATAAACTAAGTTTGTAGGTTTTTTAAATCAAGGACGACTCACATCATAAAGGAAACAGAATATTTCAATTATTATTCTGCTTTCTGTAGTTTTAACTTAACCTCTGCCTTATAAAAATACTTTGTCCCTTCTTCACATAAAATAATTTTAGTCTCATAATTGAAAAAATATTCATTCATTTAAACATTCAGTGAACATTTAGTTGCACCATCAGCATGCCAAATACTAAACTAGGCACAATGGTCTGCAAGAGAAAAGAAGCACTGAAAATTCCTGACGCTGAGACAGTCTATAATCCAATAATTACAATAAAATATAACAGATATTTTAATACCATACTATACAATTGTTATTATTGTATTTTACAAAGCTCATGATGGAGAGTTACAACAATATCAGTACATGGAAGGAAATATAAATACTCCTATAGAAATTATTTACACTGCCTATGGAAAGGTTGAAAGATCCAACATTGCTTCTAATTCATAGAAAACATGATGTAACTATTATACTAATTCAGGTAAGATCTTTGTAATGTCAGTGTTTTGG
This sequence comes from Trachypithecus francoisi, assembly GCF_009764315.1. Lineage (NCBI taxonomy): Eukaryota > Metazoa > Chordata > Mammalia > Primates > Cercopithecidae > Trachypithecus > Trachypithecus francoisi. The sequence goes on from NW_022681463.1 coordinate 32,453,314, forward strand.
AAGATAACTAACTTTCAGTTGCAAATGGAGAGCTTAGTGAAAAAGTTTCGGTCTTTCAAGTTGTGTCTCTCTAAACCTGTGACAAAGATTTGAAAACCGCCCTCTGGTGACGTCTTAGGACTTCCTCTGCACCATCTGTGCTTTTGAAATGTCAGCACTATAAGTATCTGATACTGAGAACAAGCTGCAAGGAGCTCACAGAAATAGGACTACTAACTTTTATCAGATTCAGCCCACTGCTTGCCATAGATGGCAACAGAAACAATCTGATGTCCTTTACTTGATGAAAATGGTTTTTACCAGAAACTGTTAGAAGTGTAAGTATTCCGAAGAAATTCATTGACACAATATTAAAAGATTTTAGAGAAGGAACTATATATGATAAATGAAAACGTTCTCATACATTTTTGGCTGGAATACTGTAAGGAATTCAATACCTTTGAATATATTTAATTCCTTAAATGAAATAATGAATTTCATTAAACTTTGAAATATTTGTCTTGACTGAAGAAAAGACTGCTATTTACCTGTACTTGAATCAAATAATATTGATAAATGTTTAATCAACAAAATGATGTTAATTATATTTTGTGTATTACTGATTTAAAAAGGAAGAAAAAGTAAGTAAAAAGAAAATATTCAATCATATTTTGGCTGAATACCAATTTTATCTGCAATCAAAATTTGTAGGACATTTGAGTTAACCATATTGTAGGAGGTTACAAAATAATATTCATTTGTATAAACATCTACAAGTAGATTTTTAAAAACTATCCTATAAATATCTCAAAATAAAAATATGTAAGCTAAAGTGTGAAGATCAGTGTGGTTGTATTTTATTACCAACCATGTAGAACTGATTCTATTATCAATTTAAAATGCTATGGACTTTTAAAAATAATGCTTTTAGAATGAAAATATTTTCCTATAGTACAGTGTACACTGCTTAGCAACAGGTTACATTCTGAGAAACGTGTTGTTAGACAATTTCGTCATTGTGTGAATATCATAGAGTGTACTTACAAAAATCTGGTGGATAGAGTCTACCATATACCTATGCTATAAGGTATAACCTATTGCTTGTAGGCTACAAATCTGCACAGTATGTCACTGTTCTGAAAACTGTAGGCAGTTGTAACCCAATGGTATTTGTGTATCTAAACATAGAAAATGAATAGAAAAACTATAATACTATAATCTAATGGGACCAGCATCATATATTCAGTCTGTTATTAAGCAAAATGTTGTTATGCAGTGCATAAAAATGTAGTTAATATTAGTAAGTATATCTATTAACTAACTTAATTTAGGTAGTATAATTATTAACTAAATTAAATTAATCTCCATTAACCAAATATTTACATCAAAATGTAGATATAGTGAAATATTATTCAGCCACAAAAAGGAAACCCTGTTATATGCTAGAACAGTGATCCCCAACCCTTTTGGCACCAGGGACCAGTTTTGTAGAAGACAATTTTTCCATGCGAGGGGATTGGCAGGGATGGTTTGGGGATGAAACTGTTCCAGCTCAGATTATCTGACATTAGATTCTCATAAGGAGCACACAACCTAGATTCCTTGCATGTGCAGTTCACAATAGGGCTCCTGCTCCTGTAAGAGTCTCACACTGCTCTTGATCTGACAAGAGGTGGAGTTTAGGCAGTAATGCTTGCCTGCCCACCACTCACCTCCTGCTGTGCTGCCTGGTTCCTAATAAGCCTCAGACAGGTACTGGTCCATAGCCCGGGTATTGGAGACCCCTGTGCTACAACATAAATAAACCTTGAAGACATTATGCTAAGTGAAATAAATCAAAAATCACAATATACCATCATTCCACCGATATAAGGTATTTAGAGTAGTCAAACTCATTGAAGTAGAAAGTAAAATGGTGGCTGACCGGGGCAGTGTTGATGGAGCAATGAGGACTTCATGTTCTTTGGGTATAAAATTTCAGTTATGTAAGATGAAAACGTTATAGAGAACTGCTGTATAACATTGTGGTTATAGTTCATAATATTTTACTGTACACTTAAAATTTGTTAAGAGGGTAGATCTTAGGTGGTTTTACCACAATAAGAAAAGCAAAAAGAGAGTTGTTAATTTTACTTTTGTGTAGAGTTAACAAGTGTTTCCAAATATCAACCTAAAGAGTTGTATAACATACCAATGGATGCATAATCAAATTGTGAGTTGCAAAGTAGTCAGTTACAGTAGAAAGAGCAGCACTGCCTGCATAAATAATCAGTTTATGTTCTTTTTTCTTTTTAAACCTGTCAACCATGACTAATATGTCTTTTTTTGGTGCATTACCCGATTTAAGGATTTGTTGGTATGTTCTTTAGCAGCTTTTGCTATTTGTATAGCTTTGAAATATGAATTAAAGTTGTGTGGTGCATATGAATACACAACTAATGAGAATATCCTTCAGCTGCTTCTTTGCCCATGAGGACAATAATTAACACCTAAAAATCAGGAAATATTAATAAAAATATACATATTGCATGTGAATCTTTGCATTATAAAAATGGAACTTAAGCAACAATTATGGAAAATAAATATTGATCATGCATAAATGTAATATTTATATTAACAAATTCTAATTTTATTAAATGATATTTCAATATAGCCACTAATCATGTAGAAATGAAGTTTCAATAAAACATTATTTCCTGATAGAAATGACATTGATTCATTGAGGTAACTGCAGAACAAGCATTTAGAAAACGTTCCTTTTTTTTTTTTTTTTTTTTTGATACGGAGTTTTGCTCTTGTTGCCCAGGCTGGAGTGCAATGGTGTGATCTTGGCTCACTGCAACCTCTGCCTACTGGGCTCAAGGGATTTTTCTGCCTCAGCCTCCCAAGTAGCTGGGATTACAGGCACGCACAACCATGACCAGCTAATTTTGTATTTTTATAGAGATGGGGTTTCTCCAAGTTGATCAGGCTGGTCTCAATCTCCCAATCTTAGGTGATCCATCGACCTCGGCCTCCCAGTGTTGAGATTACAGGCGTGAGTCACCGCACCTGGCCATGTTCAATAATTTTTATTTTAACTAGTTTATGTTGTTTATAGTCAAAATTTGAACACTTTAAGTTTATATATTTCTAATATTTTGGTGCAAAGTAGTGTTGATACCCTTGAACTTTTAGATTTAAACATTAATTCACATTAAAATTAATAATGTATAGAGTAACTAAAAGAGTTCATCGGTTGATAATAATACAAAATTTGAACAAATTTAGTTTTATTTTTAATATCTTCAATTCTTTTTATATTTTAGAGACAGACATATTTTATAAGAATTTAAAAATTGGTGATAACCTTTTTTCCAAAAGAGCCATAATATGTTATTATTTATGTTCCAGTACCTAGGAACATATTATGTATGTTCCTCAAGTATAATTCCCCAACCTATAAATACACAATTTCTGTAAATGTAGGTCCCCTGTTGCTTACATAAAAGTACTTTAGGTCACTTCTCAGTTGCAGACTTATTTCTCCTTCCTCCTGATTGGGTAACATCAAGCTAATTAATTTTTTTCTTTTTTTTTTTTTTTGCATTATGTTCACTTCACTGGCTTCTTTGCAATTGTTTGTCACACAACAATGCAGAAAGAAACATATCAATTTTTTGTAATCATATATTATTAGATACCAGTGAAAAGGACAGCATAAAATAGCATTTTGATAACATTATACAAATGTAACTGACACAATAATAAATGTACAGATAATGATTTAACTTCAAAACCAGTAACAAACTTTTATGGAAATTTTTATTGTTGTCATCACTAGTTTTTCTGCATAAGGAGTTTCACTTTTTTTCTTTCAGTAGAGGTGCTAAGAAAAATACCCTTCAGATAATTCAGGGCAAAAGAAACAATCACAACTCATTGAGAAAATTAAGAAATATTATATTTTTGGAGCATACCACATTTAATATGAGAGTAAATTTCTAAGAGACAAACCTTTAGAAGAACAATGATAAACTCTGGACAAAATATATAACACAAAATAAAAATTAAGAAAAACTGCCTGAAGCCTACATAGCATGAACAAAGGCACACAATCTTAAAAAGGAGTTGAAACTTTCAAGAAATCAGAGGAGAAATTACTAAACTAGGAGGCTTTGGATCAAGGAAGACAGTGTGATGTTTGGTGGCAGAAGCTCCAATCAATAACCCAACATTATTCTGGCTCAAATGACAGAGCAAGGTCTGCCCAATGCAGCAGAAATCTAATATGAAAATTCAGAAACAGAAAACCCTGGTGTTCCTGTTTGAACTTTGCCAAGTAACTGGCTAAACCTCATATTCATAGGTTGCCACCAAGCTAAGGCTCAAATAATTAAACTGAGGCTTGAATTGCCATCTATCCTAAGTTTGATTCTAATTCATAATTTATCAATTTAAGTTTTTACTTAACAAAAACATCACCGCTATCTAGGAGAACTTAACAAAAATGAGAGGCTATAAAAGTTAACATCACAATGTTCAGGATACAAACCAAAAAAAATAAAGTGACACATGCAGATCCTGGAAAAAGTTAGCATAGATCATCATCAAGATGTTGGGAGTTTTAGGCAAGGACTTGAAAGCAGCTATTATATCTATGTACAATGATATAAAAAACATACTGAAATAAATGAAATTATAAGAAATATAGTAGATGTATTTGTGCATTTTCATATTCCTGTAAATACATACCTGAGACTGAGTAATTTATAAAGAAAAGAGGTCTAATTGACTCACAGTTCCGCATGATTTGGGAGGCCTCAGGGTACTTACAGTCATGGTGGAAAGGGGAAGCAGGCATGTCTTACATGGTGGTAGGCAAGAGAGAGCAAGTACAAGAGAGAGCAGGGGAAAATGTCTTATAAAACCACCAGAGCTCATGAGAACTCACTCACTATCATGAGAACAGTGTGGAAGAAACTGCCTCCAGAATCCATTAACCTCCCACCAGGTCTCTCCCTCAACACCTGGGGATTACAATTCAAGATGGGACTTGGATGGTGATACAAAGCCTAACCATATCAGTAGGTAAATAGAAAAAAAAAATGTTTTTTGAGACAGAGTCTCGCTCTGTCACCCAGACTGGAGTGCAATGGTGCAATCTCGGCTCACTGAAACCTCTGCCTCTCGGATTCAAGCGATTCTGCTGCCTCAGTCTCCTAAGTAGCTGAGATTACAGGTGCCCACCACCGTGCCTGGATTATTTTTGTATTTTTAGTAGAGACAAGGTTTTACCATGTTGGCCAGGCTGGTTTCAAACTCCAGACGTCAGGTGATCTGCACGCCTCGACCTCCCGAAGTGCTGGAATTACGGGCATGAGCCACCACTCCCACCTAGAAAATAGTTTTTAGAAGAGGCAAATAGAGAATTTGTGATTGTAAAATATAACATTAGTAATAAAAAGCTCACCAGAGGATTTCTAGTTTTAGCTCCAATATCTGAAGGGCTTGTAAGTTATTGTTCTCATTTCACAAAAAGGAAAGGCAGGGCAAATTAAAATTCACTGGTTTTTCTTCAATCCATTAGAGAACTGAAGTCATGAGACCAATTGCTACCCTTAAATCTGGGGAGAAAGTTGTACCCAGAGAGTTACATCAGGCAGTATCTGCTTACCTGAAACATAGGCCACTGGAGCTATAAAGTGTTATAAACACTGAACTCATAATCTTGATAATACATTGAAAAAAATGATACAATTCAGGAGACTAGGTGTGGGCTATTGTGAGAGTGAGGCACTCTTGGGGGCTGCTTCTGGTAAGAGACCCACTCTTTCATCGGCATTATTTTAAGAATTCCATCAGATTTTTTTTCCCCTATCTGTACAGAGGTATAATTAACAAAAAAAATTGTCTAAATTTAAAGTGTACAATGTGATGATTTGATATGTCTGTGATATAAAAGAATTATTTTATGTTTTCAATGTTTGTTTTTATTATTTAGATTTAAATATGGAATTCATTTGAAATATATCCTAATAGACTATGTAGAAATGAATAAATATTACTCTTAAATTTTGATTTCCAGGAACTTACCTTATGATCCCACTGCCATTTATTGATTAATCTGTGTTTCTTCACCCGTGAGATGAGAGTCATCATGTACAAGAAATTCTTATGCATGTAAGTCTATTTCTGAGTTATTCATTTTTGCTAGTAAATCTCTTAATACTTTCCCTCTTACCACACTGTTATATTTAAGACTTTGTGGTATTGCTATGATATAATTTAATATATAGTAGAGTAAGCCTATTTTTATTTCTTTTTCAAGTCTATTACTGGTTGTATTGTTTGGTAAATTTTTTATACAAATATTAAAACAGTTCAGCTAATTTTTACATTTTTTTCTTAAAAAAGTTTTGAGGTTATCTTTATATTTATTTACACATTTATCAAGTATTTTTTGGTATGTTTCATTATTGTTGTTATTATTGTGATAACTTGATGCTTTTGTGTCTATGAATTGCATTAAATGCCAGATGTTTCATTGAATCTAACTAATTACTGAACCTCCTGTTGTGTAAAGCAGTATCCATTCATTTTATTTTACAGAAATACCATATGTGGATGAAAATTATTGTTTGCTCATTTTAATTTGTGTATCTATATTTCTTTTTTATTAAAAATTCTGTAATATTAACTAATGGTAGAGAGAGGAAAAATGCTCTTCTTTAAAATTTCTGAGGCTGTTTCAATTTGGGTCTCTATCAAACATGATGATAGCTTTTGGGTGGAAATAGTCACATTTTATCTTTTAATAGCTTGTATTATCTATTCTTTTAATAAGAGTTTATTTATTTATTTATTTATTTTACAGACAGGGTCTTACTCTGTCACAGAGGCTGGAGTGCAGTGGTGTGATCTTAGCTCCCTGCAGCTTCAAACTACCTAACTCAAGAGATCTTCCTGCCTCAGCCTCCACTAGAGTAGCTGGAACTACAAGCACATGCCACCAAGCCCAACTGAGAATTTGTTTTCGATTAAGAAGTGATGTGTTGGCCGGGCGTGGAGGCTCACGCCTGTAATCCCAGCATTTTGCGAGGCCAAGGAGGCCGGATCACCTGAGGTGAGGAGTTTGAGACCAGCCTGGATGACATGGTGAAACCCCATCTCTACTAAAAATACAATAATTTGTCAGGCATGGTGGCAGGTGCCTATGATCCCAGCTACTCAGGAGGCTGAGACAGGAGAGTTACTTGAACCTGGGAGGGCGAGGTTGCAGTGAGCCGAGATCATGCCATTGTACTCCAGCCTGGGCAACAAGAGTGAAACTCTGTCTCAAAAAAAAATAAAAATAAAAATAAAGAAAGAAAGAATGTGTTATATATTAAATGTAGGTTTGGTATCTTCACAGGAATTATATATATTTTTTCTTCTTTCATCTATTGATTTGTTGAATTATTTAATAAAATGCCTCTAATATAACCATGTTCACATTGCTAGGATAATGTTTACTTGTTCCCTAGTGATTATCTATTAAAAATGCTGCACGGTTTTGTTTCTTAAACTTTTTGCATGTTATCAAGTGTATAATATCTAAATTTATTGTCAATATTATATTCTCATAAAAATAACTCAGATAATTTCCTTATTTCTTTCTGGTCTAAAAAATGTATTACTCTTGATAAAGACTTAGAATAATTTTTCTTGTAAATATATCTGTGTATGTTGCATTTTAAGGTGCAAAAAATGTGTTTTCATATAACTGTATGTACTTTGTAAAGTTGCTCTATTAGATATTTTATTGCTTCTGCAGTCGGTTGTAGTAAATTAGATCTTCCTGTTAGGAAAGTTATTTAATTCAGTTAACAAATATTGATTTGAGTGAAAAATGTTCTAATGATTCTTTTAATTTTCACTTTATCTGTAGTTATTTCCTGCAATCTATTCCTGTTTTGGGTCTAGAAACCACCAACTGATGTCATGAGTGCACTTTTATAGTAATAGAAAAAAAAAAAAAACCTTTAGATTGAAATTGTTCAGGGATCAACAGAGGTTTCCCACATTGGAACTAAGACATTGTTTACAAGACCTTTTCACCTCTGTTGTCAACAGTCAAGAGGTAATGCCAGCTTCCATCTGTTGCTATGTACAGAACATTACCAGTTTCACACTACTGAATGCCTCAAAGTCACAATTAATAACGTTATGCTCTCTCACGGATTTTTCCAGGTGCCACCTGTTTTCTTGCAGTCTAATCTTCACATGCATTTTCTATTCTGTTTCATTCACCTATCCCGACTTCTTATCCACATTCCACTCTGTTCTCTGAAATTTATGGTTCATATTTAACGAAATCCACTGTATCCCTAGACGTTTCTTTATTCATAACATAATGGTATCCAGACTGTCTCTGGAGAATACTGATTTTCCTACATGCTCTACTAAAATACTAAATATCTAAACATTTAGATTAGTATTTTCTTCCAGAGCTCTCATACTGGTCCTGGAAGGGGTATTAATCTCTTCCTTTTTTTGGCCATATTCAAACTGTTTTTCCCCGTATTCCCAATGTTAACCAACTGAATATCATGTCGTCAAAATATAAGCTAATTTCCCTTAAGTTAATTTATTTACTCCAGAGATATTTCCTCTCATTTCTCAATGATTTTATTTTCTGGCTCATTATTGTTCTACAGATCCTTTCAATTCAAAGACATTATAGCCTAGGTGGATTACAGTTGATATTGTCAATAACAGCAATAATTGAAAAAACTCAGTTTATTGGAACCGTTTTCTGATTACCATGTCCTATCTTTTCAGCTTTTCACTCCCTTTAGTGTTCCCAATTCGATTATTTAGCATCACAGATACTTTCCATGCTCTTGATATCTTTGTCATCATTTTTTTGCTTAACTTCCGAGATCCCTTGAGATCAGTATCAGCTAGAATTGTAAAACAACAACCAAAAGAAAAGCTCTTGACATTTGGATATTTCTTTTTCCCCAACAAATAATTAAGATGGTAAATAACTGTAGGCTCCAGATGGGAAGAAATGGAGAATATATATATACATACATAGATACACACACACACGCACACACACACACTCGTGCACACACAGACACACACACTTGCAAGGTCATTACTTAGTCTTTCCTCAAGGAATCCCATCCTCCACTGAATCTGATAGGCATTGAGAGTTGTAAAGAATCTTAAGCTAACAATTTCTTGCATAGGGGTGTCTCTTGTCAGCCTTCAGCTCACCAAACCTTGGTTTACTTTCTGTTGGTGTTGTCACACAATTCTATCAGTAATACTCTACTACTCTGTTCTTCTTTCCCTGGAAACATGGTGATCCATTAATAATTTTCACAGATTCTAGAAGGTTAAGGTACCTTCATTTCCACTCTGGCCTTATTTCCTGTTGTAGTAATTTTGACCATTCATCTGTGTTTGAGGGCCACCATCTAATATCTGCCAATCTAGGCTCTTGTTATACTTCCTTATACCAGGGAAAACAGTTCCACAACAGCACCTCCTGGAATACATCATTGTCTACCGAGGACAGCAACCTTCAACTGTTCAGGGAAGTAAACGTAACCTTCACCAGAACAATTCTCATCTACTTGATAAAACAATAGTTTTTTGTGTCCTCCAGGGAACATATACAAGTATAGTGGGATCTCTGGTCTTACAGTCAATCTAGTCTAACATTTCCATCACCGTTTTACATATGTCCTCCCTCCTTCTGTGATTGTAGGTGATGGTGGTGATGGGAGTGGTGGTAGTTGTTTATACTCCTAAAGCCAATGCCTAATTAGATGTCCAGCTGAGGAATGAGGTAGTATTGCTCTCTTACTTTCCCATTTCCTCCTCTTCTTCCTCCTTCGCCTCCGTGGTCTTCTCTTTCTGATGTTACACTCTCGTTCCCACAAAGGCATAAATAAAAGAGAGAAGAGAAAAAAGAGACTCTGAGATAAATGTCAGTCTTTCAAAAATACAGACAGAAGAGATTACTTCAAAAATTATCTTAAAGATAAGAAAAATCCTGAAACAAATTTAGCATCCTTTAAAGAACTAAAAATTAAGTGAGTATGGATGAAAATGTATTGAGGAAAAATTTTTATAAGTGTATTATTTTATCTTTTGTCATTTGCAATAAAAAATCAAAGTAAGGGCTATTAGCACCATACTTGAGAAATAATACATATGTTTCATGTATATTTTTTGGAATCATTAATTCAAAGACATTTTAATATATTTAAGCATGTATAAGCAAATTTATCAAACATGGACATAAACACAACACAAATTTTTATAAAGCTATTAAATACACGATTAAAGTTTATCTTTAAAAGGTGGGATTAAAATGATTTTATTCACTTTTATTAATTGCCTTTTTAACCTTTATAGTAATTATCTACTACAGTTTCAATTATAAAAAAATGTAAAACAAAAACACACATACATTTAAGACTAACAAATTGGATATATCTATTTTAATAAAAATTTTATCCATTTTATGCAATAAAATTCTTTCCAATAAAAATAAGATACTTTTCATTTTGAAGGAGAAAGTGGGATAGACAGCAAGATCCCATAATACTCCTTCACATTAAGGGATTCTCAGGCTTCTGAAGAGAAGAACAACATCAAAGACAAAAATTCATTTTTATTCCACTAATCATCATATATGGTGAAATAAAAACTAATTTTCCACAGAGACCATCTTAGTGAAAAGTTATAAGTTACCACCATTCTTGGCTTAGCTACACTGGTATGTTTTAAAATGCAACATTTGATATTTATTGGGGAATGTTCCTATTTAATTATTAGGTGTATATATAGTCCTCTAAGTTTATTATTTCTCCCAAGGTTGCCGTGTTGCATCATTCATAATTGTCTTTGACCAAATCAATTTGGGGTCTTATTTTTCTCAGATCACAAGGTGTCCAGATGGAGGCAGTCTACAGCCATGGCACACATTCAGATAAATTTTCCAAGCACTAAGCACTTTTGGCTGCATTTTATATCATTCTGATGAGTGTCTTTTATGCTCATGGTAGCCAGATGTCTGCTCCTTTCCGGGAATTCATTTGTTTCAAGCAGGAAGAAGTAGGGAGGAGATACAAATGAAAGATAAAAGGTGCATGCCAGCTGAGCCTGGGCATTTACATGTTTTTTCAATAATCCTCATTCAACACTTCAGTCGGACAGAAGTGCATTGATAGTGTACATCATTTTTACCTGCATGGGAATCATTGGAACTTATTATTTAAGTTGATCAGAATGCCAACACACTGAATAATATCAGTGTTCTCCCTGTAAAGAAAGAAAACATGAACAGAGAACACACAGATAGCATTGTCTGCATGGATACAAATAGCATTGTCTGCATGGATATGAAACTGGCACATACTCATATCCGATCCTTTAGTTCAGTGCTGGGGGGGTTATCAAGATTGCATAATACGTTAAATACAACTAGAGGGAACCTGTGAAGCTTAGTAAGGCAATTCATAATTAATGTATAAAATGTTCTTAAAATTGACATGGTAAAACATTATAAGTATAAACAAGGAAGGGCCTGGTGGCTCACACCTGTAATCCTAGCACTTTGGGAGACCTAAGTGGGAGTACTGTTTGAGGCCACGAGTTAGAGACAAGCCTGGGAAACATAAGGAGACCCCCCACCCCATCTCTATAAATTAAAAAAAAAATTAGCCTGTGTGGTGGCACAGGCCCGTTGTCCTAGCTATACAGCAGGCTAGGGTGGAAGGATCTCTTGAGCCCACTTCAAGGCTGCACTGAGCCATAATCGTGCTACTGCACCCCAGCCTGGGTGACAGAGTGAGACTCTGCTTTGTGTCATGATGAATTCACTGTGTGTTCTTAATAGGTCTAATTAAATCTTCCTTTTCAATTTTTTCAGCTGCTCATTCACTAAACAAGTATTATACTCCATCTTCTATAGAAAATCACAGTAAGATTACATTAATGATAATGATCATTGACATCAATAACATCATTTATGGAACACTTAAATTTGAGCAAGTTTCCATTGAAAAAGTAAAGTATTATGCCTGAATAAATAATATACATATGTAGTATTAATATATATGAATATTCACATAATCACTTATTTCTTAATAATTGCCTTTCATTTATTTTTCTACTTGCAGTAATAGTTTATAAGACACTGGTTTCTTTTGAGTATTGGTATTGTATATAATTTTAATTATATTTGCATTTTTACAACACATACTTTAAGATATACACTTTAGACTTCTAAAAAGAAACCAAGCATAAGAATCCTTGAGGCACAAGATATTTATTACCTCTTCTTTGCAAAATCACAGTGCAAGATGACAAATGGGCCCCATGCAAAGAAAACATATATTTGAAATAAACTTTTTAATTGAATTTAGTTCATGATTTCAAATAAACCATTTTATTTGAAATATGATCACAATTACCCTAGCACTCAATACTTAATACATCATCAAACAGTCAAGTGAGAGAGTAAATAGCATGGTACTGAAAGTGTTTAATTATTTTCATTTAATGAAACTTCTGTAATGGGACCCTGTGGAATCTATCCCTGTTATCTCTGCCAATTCTTATATTGGTTCAAAATGAATACTATGAGAGAGTGAGAGGATTTGATTTAATTAGGAGGTATTGGTGAGCCTAACAGTGAACATTATGAAAATACCCCTTGACATACGTGATCTGAGGACAAGTTGGCCCTGTCATCTATTATACTGCTTCACTGATGTGGCTGGCTAAGTGCCACTTCTACAGTCTATACTCCATTTGCTTCTCTCATAAAATGAAGTGTTTAATTTGACATGATCACCTCAGCCAGAAGAAAATGTGTTTCCTCAGTTAGAATCTCCCAGCAAAAGTAATATATCTGAACTTAGAGAATATTGTCTGTGACTTCTAGAATATTTCTCAAGTCAAATTTGAAAAAGTATTATCAGAGACCCTCCATTTGGAAAACATATTGCTTCCCTTTCATCTTACTCTTCCTTGTGCAATCTAGTGCCAAAGAGGAAACATATTTTAAGCCAAATAATAATAAATGCCTCAATTAGTATTCTCAATTAGTATTTTTGTTCTCAAAGCATCATTTTATACTTTTTTTGTTAGCATAATTACAGATGTATTCACCAGTCCTCTGAAAAACAAGAGGAAACATGTCTGTACAACTTGCATGTTACATTTTATAAACTTATTGCTGCTTTCAAAGTCAGTTTTCTTTAGCATTTTAAGCATTAGAGTGTTAGAATAAAGCTACATAGTGTGCAAAAGAAATGACAGACATAGAGTTCTCTATTTGTAGTAAATCCTTCTCTCACCCTTGCAGACATCCTTAACCTTAGTGTTTCTGATGCTGTTAACAGAATCATATGAACAGGAAATTTTTTCAAAGCTCTTTGGTAGAAACTGACAGAAGACAGAGATAATTATACTCTCATCAATAATGGGTGTAAGGTCCTTGCCTAATTCTAGTTATTGGAGATTCTTCATCACTTGCAAGGCAGATGTTTCTCCTTTTATCTCTACCTGCTGATCCTCATTCTACCTTTTACGTATGTGAATAAGCAGACTCAACCTTCTTTTTCTAGAAAAATTTCACAAGTATTTGAATGTAACCAAATTGTTGATACAGCATTTAAAAATTTCTGCTGGCACTAGGTTATTTGTTTTGTTGTTGTTATTGTTGAATTTTATATATAGGAGTCCTCTATATAGTCTGTCTACATAATAACCCTTTATCAGATATAGACATTCTCCAAAGGAGATATAAAATGTCTGATAAGCACAAAAAATGATGTTTGACTTCACTAATCATTAGAAAAATGCAATGCAAATGAAAACTACAGTGACATACTGTTACATATGTAGTAGAATGGTTACTATAAAAAAATCAGAAATTAACAGATAGTGATAAAGATGTGGAGAAATTGGAACCCTTGTTAGTGAAAATGTAAAATGGCATAGCCATTATAGGGAACAGTATGGCAGTTCCTCAAAAACTTAAAACTAGAATTACCATATGATCCTACAGTTCCAATTCTGGGCATATAATCAGAATAATTGAAAGCTGGGCCTCAAAGAGATATTTGGACATTCATGTCCATAGTAGCATTCTTCACAATAGTGAAAGAGTTTTCACAATAGTGAAAACAACCCAAGTGTCCATCAATGCCTGAATGAATAAGCAAAATGTGAAATACATACACAATGAAAAATTTAAAAGAAGAAAATTCTAACATATGCTACAACTACAACATGGATGAACCTTGAGGACATTATGCTAAGCAAAATAAGCCAGTCACAAAAAGACGTATAAAGTATGTTTCCAGTTATATGAGATACTTAGTGCAATCAAAATAATAGAGACAGAAAGTAGAATATGGTCGCCAACTGGTGGGAGGGGGAAATAGAGAGTTATAGTTTAATGGGTACAGAGTTTCAGTTTTACAAGATGAAAACAGTTATAAAAATGAATGGTGTGATTATTGCACCTTATGAATATATTTAGTAATACTGAACTGTATAATTAAAATAGTTAAGGTGGTAAATTTTATATTGCGTATTTTACCAAAATAAAACTACTGAAAAAAAATTATGTTTGCAAACTCACAAAAAATATGTATTCTTATCTTTCTTATGTACTACTCTGTGATTTCAAAATAGGTTATTGGAAGCAAGTTACCATTAGATCTTCATTTTATTTATTTTTTATTGAGACAGAGTCTCGCTCTGTCACCCAGGCTGGAGTGCAGTGGCGCGATCTTGACTCACTGCAACCTCTGCCTCCCAGGTTCAAGCAATTCTCCTGTCTCAACCTCCCAAAATAGCTGAGATTACAAGCGCCCCACCACCACACTCAGCTAATTTTTGTATTTTTAGTAGAGACAGGGTTTCACCATCTTGGCCAGGCTAGTCTTGAACTCCTGACCTCATGATCCACCCGCCTCGGCCTCCCAAAGTGCTGGGATTACAGGCGTGAGCCACCGCTCCCGACCCTCATTCAATATTCAATTGAAGGAGCTTATTTATCAGAAATACGGAAATATTTCCTTACTTGAAAACCCATAAAGCTTAAGTTTTAAATATTGCAATAAGGCCATTTCAAGGTCTGGAATTTATGTGGTTTGGTAGAATATTATAAAATTGCACATGGAAACAGTTTATTTTTTCTTCTTAATAACATTATATTCAGAGTTTTCAAATGTGGGTTTTTTGTATTCTAGTTAATTGTAATATATGTGCATCCACCACCTATCAAGAGAAATTACACTTCTATATGAATGCATCCGTAAAATGTTACATTGCCTTTAATTTGGTGACATGACTGGAACGAATGTGGCATATATTAGTCCTCATCACTGATCACAAGTGATAACTGAATTATACTAAGTGCAGACTGCCATAGCACCAATATAATTTTGTACAAGACATTTATCAAACAAAATAAAATTTAGAATTAATTTTTCCTAAGTATAGTATTTAGATAGTTACAGGAAGATTAGTAATCACTCTGAAGATTGCCTTAAAGAAAAAAAGACATAATGAATGATAGTGGCTGCATTATATTAATAGAAAAGTATAAATAAGTAATTACATTTTTCGTTTTTGAATGTGACTATTTTGTGACCATTACTCACAAATGTAGCCTTTTTTAGTGGTTAAAAAAGACAAAAGTCCAAAAATTACTGGTAGTCAATAGCACAAAAATGTTATCCTTTTATTTATATTGGAATGAGAAGCAATTATTAAACACAAAGGAAGAGATGGTCATTTTACCAACCAGTTAAAACCGTGAATATGTTATATAATGACTATGGTTACTGAGTAATCACATTTTGCACATTTCTAGTAATATCTATCAATTTGAAAAGTGTGCAGTGTTTCCTTCATAACGTTTTTTTGATTCAACCAATTTAAAAGAAAGACAGTCGCAAAAGCTGTGTGTGTGTGTGTGTGTGTATGTGTGTGTGTGTGTGTTTTATAGAAACACCTTCATTTTGCTCAAAAAGGCAGTCAATAGTTAAGGAGATGCCAGACTGAACAGATTGAATAAAATAAAGTTCACATCAGCAACAAATCCTCTTGCTGAAGACTCTGGCTAGAGGGCATGGGCACCAAAGTCCCTGGCTGTTAAGGGGCATCTGCAGACATCATCCTTGCCTTGAATACATTGGCTTGGAAGTCAGTTATGGATTTTAATAGCTTGTGCAAGGCAAATGTAGCTACTCCTCTTTGGGGCTTTGTTGAAGTGGTTGAGCCCTATCCAAGGCCAAGGATGAGACATTTTACCAGAGTGTGGCTCAGTCTTTCAAATGTACTTCATACTCGTCTTCGTTTATACTAGTGTCGGCCCATCATTGCAAATGCGAATTTAAACTTCTCCAATTCCTTCTCCTGGATGCCCAGCAGGCTCTGGATCCCCTTAATCACCTCTCAGAAATGCTCGCCCTGGTGCATCCTCAGTAAAAATGAGTTTCTGAATGTTCTGAAGACCTCTTTGTGAAAATGTGCAACCATGATGAGCATTGATGAGCACTGTGACTATGTGTTTGTGGATGTGTGTGTGTGTGTTTATAATCATACTATATTCCTAAATATTAACATAGTTCCAATCTAAATAGTAAACACATAGTTCTAGTAAATACATAATATCTCCGTTTCCTTCAAGATTGCCTAACGGTTTTCCATTGTAGAATAATCACACTTGCATATTTTATTTTCACAAGCAAACTTGCATACATACATATTTAGATGATTTTCTAACAATTTTAATACTATAGTTGTAATAATTCTTAGGCAAAATAAATGTAATTAATCAAACACATTAAAATGCATCTAAGGACACAATATTCTTCCCCTAAGGCTAATTATTATTGGTGATCTTCAAATATTGGTTGTCTTTTTGGAAATATAGTATAAAATTGCATTTAATATATAGAAAAATAAAAGTCTAATATATTAGATATACATATAAATCTAAATTTTTGAATAAGAAAACAAAAAAGTTAAAATGTAAGACAGAGAATACAAAATTTGTAACACATTATTAACAAAGAGCTTTTATTAGGACAATATTTGAAAAAAACCCTCCAAATCAATAATAAAAAGAGAGACAACTATTTGGAAACATACAGGCAAAAAGCAATACAATTTATTTGTAAAAAGTCTTGTGAAAATGATCAATAACATTACAAAAGAATATTCAGAGTTATTAGCAATCATGAAATCATTGTAAACTTAGAGGAATAGGTGTGCCATGTTAAATTGTATTGCACTGCCAAACATTATATCATATTACATATATATTAATAATTATATTTTATTTATTAATATAATTGAATATTATTTAGAAGTTTATGCAATGATGTTGAGTAAGTTTAACTCTTGTTCATAAATGAATGTGTAATTATGTAAAATTTGGTCAGAAACATATTAATAGTTTTATTAAAATGTATTGCAAATTGTTACATCACAGCACCTATATATATTTATAAAAGTGTTAGTAGTTGTTAATAGTCAATAATGGGAAATAACCCAAGCTCCCATTAACAGTGGAGTGAAAATATACTAAATTATCATATAAATCAATGAACAACATCTACAGAAGACAATTGTAGAAAATTTTACCAATATGATGTTGAAATAAGTACATAGTCTTTGGCATCTTTTATATTAATCTTTAAAAAGTCAAAATTAAACTAATGAGTTGAGTGTTGAGATAGTGTTTCCCTTTCTGTTAAGAAGAGAGGGAAGATGTATGGATGTATGGGTGTATTCTCAGCTTGTGCTGGTTATATTCATCATATGAAATACATTGTTTGCTTTTTACTGTAGCTTAATATAGCATTTGTTTGGTATTTCTTAATGTTTATTTCAGTCAAATTTAGAGGTAGGGAAAGAGTGAGAGAGAAAGGAGGAGGGAAAGAGAGAGAAAATCAGCTCTTTATATTCAGTGGAAGGAGAGAGAAAATCAGCTCTTTATATTCAGTGAAATGTTATGTTTGATATGAAAATAAGATGTAACTGTTGTTTTTAGTTACTTCAAATGTAATCAGTTAATTTTAATATTGAAATCAGTCTTAGTCCTATATGATTTGAAGTGTTATTTGGTTGTTTGTCTTAAATGCACATAAGAAGTAATACATTATTTTTAGCTATATGCACTCTTTATTTGTTATAACTTTCCCTGATTTAATAATGAAGCTCTTAAAAATTACACATTATTGATACAATTATTTCAGGTGTTGGTAGCGAAAATTTAGATGCTACTTTATATAAATAATGAAAATTAATATATTTTTACATAATAAAACAAAATAAATGAAATTAGTAATCTCAAAAGAAAATTTTCACAATTGCTTCATTTCAATAACTGAAATAATTTACTTGTAAGACATTTAAACAGATTTCAATTCCAGATAGAATTAGAGTTACATTATATTGAATAAATAAGTTTTTTAAGTAACGCATAATGACTTTAAGTAACTTATATTTATGTGGAATACATTAAAGTCCTTTAAAATAAGGCTGTTGCTTTTTATACCCATAATACTTTTTTCTTTGGGTTGTATCATATTCATGGCTATTTTTCCCTTAAGTAAAACATGTGAAGGGGTTCTAAAAGCCATTTCAGTAAAAGTGGTTCTAGCATCCTTATTATCTACTGGTGATTTCCATTGCTTTATATTTAAGGTTATCACTTGAAGTACCCAAAGTACTATCAGAAATAAACCAAAAGAGGAGGAAAATCGAATTTCTTTTTTATTTTATTTTAAAGTTCCAGGTTACATGTGCAGGATGTGAATGTTTGTTACATAGCTACGTAAACGTGTACCATGATGGTTTGCTGCACCTATCAACCCATCACCTAGGTATTAAACCCAGCATGCATCAGCTATTTTTCCTGATATTTTCACACCCCCCACCCCGCCCTCCCCTGACAGGCCCCAGTGTGTGTTGTTCCCCTCCCTGTGTCCTTGTGTTCTCGTTGTTCAACTCCCACCAATAAGTCAGAATTTCATCTGTGTAAGATGAGAAGGTGTGAAAGTAAAATTGTGTTCCATTAGAGAACACCTGAACAGATGGAAAGAGCTAATCCTGCATTTATTGTGGATATCAGAAATCACTCTCAGAAGCATTATTAACAAAATTTAGCTCTCAAGATGTCTGGTAAAAGCCAAAATTTTGCAAGAAGCCATGTAATTAATGAATTATTTTGCAGTGGTTTCAACTTTCTAAAACTGTAAATAAATTGACTGAAGGAACTGTTTAATTCTGGCTGGCCAGCAGAAATGCAAATGAAAGTGGTAATGTCTCTCAGGCAAAGATATCTGTTTGGTTAGAATGTAGAGATAGAGTTAGAATTGATGTCTAAAATTATACTTTGGAGATGCATTTATATTTCTAATTTAGATGATTTTATGTTTGTAGGCTTCCTATAACCAACATGGCCTTTTCTTCAGAGGATAAATAAAGTGAATTTGTCACTTTAATGTCCAAATCTTTATTTCTAAATTGTTAAAGAAAATCTATAATGGATAAGATGAAGACGCTGATTTTTATTTTGTTTTATTCTAAATTTCTATTTCTTTTTATGTATTTAGTTTTATGGAAATTCTACTGAGTCCTTTCTTTTATGCTAAAATTAAATATGGTGTCCTTTGCTTATATCTGTCCTTGAATTTATTGTTATTGCTTTTTACATGAGCCCTCAATGTCATCCTTATGTGCAGGTTTGTCACACGGGTAAATTGCATGTCAGTTAGGTTTGCCATGAGAATGAAGCTGTCATCCAGAAAGTGAGCATAGTACCCAATAGATAGTTCTTAACCCTCATTCTGCTCCCATCCTCTCACCTCCAGTAGTTCCCCGTGTCTATTGTTTCCATCTTTATGTCCATGTGTACTCAATATTTAGCTTCTTCTTATAGGTGAAAACATGAGGTATTTGGTTTTTCATTCTTGCCGTTATTTGCTTATGATAATGACCTCCAGCTGCATCTGTCTTGCTGCAAATGATGTTATTTC
This sequence comes from Trachypithecus francoisi, assembly GCF_009764315.1. NCBI lineage: Eukaryota > Metazoa > Chordata > Mammalia > Primates > Cercopithecidae > Trachypithecus > Trachypithecus francoisi. The sequence continues at coordinate 32,473,347 of NW_022681463.1, forward strand.
ATTCTTTTTAATGGCTGCATAGTATTCCATGGTGTATATGTAACACATTTTCTTTAACCAGTCCACTGTTGATGGAAATCTAAGTTGATTCTATGACTTTGCTACTGTGAATAGTGCCTGAGAGAAAGGTTTATGCAAACATTACATTTACGATACATCTGGTAAATTTTGTTTAATATAGGGTATAAGAACTTCAACTTGAAGCTAGACTCTGGGGTTATAATTCTGGATCCACCCCTTATTGCTAAGTTATTTGGGGGTAAAGTATTGAACTTCTTTGCCTTAAGGACTTTACATATAGGCTGGCAGTGGTGGGAATCCTTGAGGCCAGGAGTTCTAGACCAGCCTGGGCAGCTGATAGAGACCCTGTCTTTACAAAAAATAAAAATTAGCCAGGTATGGTAGAACATACCTCTAGCCCTAGCTACTTGGGAGACTATGGTGGGAAGGTCACTTGAGCCCGAGTGTAAGCATATACTGAGCTAGAATGCACCACTGCACTCTAGGGACAACACGTGACCCTGTTTCTAAATAAATAACTAAAATAAAGGAGACTTTATCTGCACATGAAGTTATAGGATAATAATTAGATAAGCCAATCCACAGAAAGCTCTTAAGGGAAGGAAAAATATATGAATTGTTAGTAAATGATAGATATTATTACTTTTATATTGACTCATGTTTTTGTCTGTCTCTATGTGTGATTGGTTACCTTTCTAACCTAGAGTTTGCAGCCTGTCACTGCATTATGCTTCACACTCATTTCTAGCAATAACCTCATTTATTCTCTCTGGACTGTTGTAATAATATCCCACATATTTGCCCTCTCTATGACCAGTGATGTAATAAATACTATATAAGTGTTAAGATATGTTTAAAATTTTGAGACTTCGTAATGTTCTATACTTAATTGTTATGAACAAAAGGATAAGAACTACTAATGAAGAGAAAAGGACTAAGTACTGGAAATCAATGAAACATGAGCTGAATCTATGCTTCTTCCTAAACCACAACAAAACCTACTATTTATATACTCGTGAACAGATTATTTAATGTTTTTGAAATCTCAGTTATAGGCCTGTGATGAGCACTAAGTAAAACACCGATGAAAATTCCTACACATTCCATAGCATGAAGTACAAGTAAAATGACATTTATTTCATTTTATTTATTTTGTTTCTGTAGTGTTATTTTATCAAGGCCTAGGCTGTGTTTTATTAAATCTTTGCATTCATATCATATATAGTTCACCATATACTTTATAGTATATTGTAGCTCTTCAATTAACATTTGTTTAAGTGAACTGATTGTAAAATTACAAGTTATAAAACTTATTAATATAGAAATAAAATTTATAGCAAATAATCATGTCAGTTAAAATACGTATTTATGGAATTTTAATTTCAATTCATTAAATTACAATGATATTCTATTTGCTTTATGCAAGCATAAATATTTTTCTACTTTATTTGCATAGGCACTTATTACTTTCTAGCTGCTTATGGAGTTCCAGCTGGAAAGAAATGGAATTTTCCATGTGCAATTGTCACAGATATTGGAAACAGGTGCAAACCTCACCTGAGCATTCACACTATTCGAACTTCCAGATTGACTCAGACAATTAACATTATTTACTCACACTCGTTGCAGGAATCTATCTTTATGGCTAGTCTAAGTCTAAGACAAATATGTTTGTCTGCTTGAGGAAGTCAACTGGAAATAGCCAACCCTCTTTTCCTGAGCTGCTGGCAGTTTGCTTAGTGAAAACTGTATATGCAAAGCAAATCTATGCCTCACAAGAGAATCAAATTGTAGGCTCAAAAAAAAATGAAATTGTCCCAATTATGCTGATTTTCCTATTGCAGCATATGTGCTAAAAATTAAAAAGATGTTTGTAAAGGTTTGTAGTGTATTATCATTATTATCAGAATAACTTTCTAGGAACAAGCATGTACTGTAACATCAGTTTTAATTGTTCAGAATTCCTGGTTCCTCAAAACAGAATCCTCTCTGAGTTACTTAACCAGAAATGTAATTCATTTAAGCTTCATTGGAAACTCAGAAATTCTCTACTAAAGCCAAAGAGCCAGGCAGAGGCAGCAACCATGCACTACACATCACAGGGAATTTTCTGACTTGAAATGATTGCCATTATTTGTTGACTTCTAAGGCATTCAAGAATTGATAACAGCAACTCTGCCATTACTACCCCCAAGAAACAGAGCACCTGTATCAGAGTGGTTGACAAAACACTGATCTTCTGTTAGATGTTGATCACTGCTATATCCAAGACTTCCTTGGTTGCATTTCACTGGAGAAACTTGAATTAAATGTTTGTAGTCTACTTAGAAGGGATCTTGTATATGGATGCTTTCTGGATTCTATTTGAGGAGGTAGAACTTACAGTGTGGAAAATTATCAAGGTGTAGAAAGAGAATGAAAAACAAATTGGGTAGCTTTAGGTAACAGATGACATCAACAGGGTAGAAAATAATATTATATAAGGATGGATTTGACTTTCAGGAATGCATGCTTTTTTAACAAAACAATGATTGATTCTTTAGAACACTGAGAGATTTATTTTAATTGTATATCTAGCTATTAAATGACTATATATTTATCAGTTGTGTCATTGTAATAGGTACTAGTGCCACAAAGATGTATAGATAACCTTCTGAACAATATACCATAGGGAATAGATATGTGATTTCATGCTTATAAAATAAGACAAGTCTCTAATGGCAGTATACACATGAAAAATCAGAGGACAAATTTCTCAAGTCTTCTTGCAATGCTAGAATTATCTTCAAAAAGCAATATTTGCAAACCTGGGTTCTTTTGACAATAAAAAAGGAACGGTTCTCTGTTGACAAAGGGACAAAAAGTATGTTTTATCCAAGAGAAACATCATGCAGTTGAAATTAGAAAGTATCTACTTATGCCAGAAATTCAGCATTACTGCAGTACATATGCATTTGGGTGTGTTACATGATCTCAGGCTAGAAAGATAATGCCTTGATCCTGAGCTGTATTTTACATGATGCAGATCAATATGCCAAATATTTTGAGATATTAATAAAATTAAAGTCAACTCAGTAACATTATGAATGAGAATTATTGAACAATTAATTTACTAAGTATTAGTAAATACTTAGTAAAGTATTTACTAATTAGTATTAGTAAATACTAATACTTAGTAAATTAATCAATCAAATATGATTTTAATGCATATATAATTCAATAAGTATACATACAGTTCATTCAGGATATTAGAAGTTCAAATTGTGACATCTTCAACTAATACCTGCATGATTAAAGACTGGTTAAACTCAGTAAAATTACATTGTTTCACCTTAAGAAATGGAATAATAACACTTCTACCCCAGGACAGCGTCTGGCTTTAATAGAAACAATTCAGTGAAATTATCTAAGACCTAATCCTTTTCTACATGTGCTCTTCGATCTTTAGACCACTGCAGTCTGGATACAATCCTATTAAATATATTCTTATCAAGGATACCAGTAACTCCAAAATGATGACAGAAATTTTCATCAGTGTGCTTCCAGGTAGTACAAACTGTCAAGTTGTGTATTTTTGCAGTCATGTCATGTTTGAAATCAGTTCAAATAGTGTGTGTTTCTCTCTCTTCCATCTTACTGGTCGACCTCTATGTTCAGGAGATGTCTAGTTGGCTTTTTGTAATGAAAAAATGATA